>NC_052309.1:68823405-69190905 GCF_016432855.1 Salvelinus namaycush | reverse complement strand
TTAAATGAAGGAGTGGAAATGCCCAGATGTACCCGATGATGCATGAAGATGTTGTTCAATCAGAACTCACAGAACACGGGAGAAAGCAACATACAGTCCCTGTTGGGTTGGGGAGAGGAGGTGGGTGGAGCGGAAGGGAACAAGTTTTAGAAAAGTGCTTTTAAAAAGTGCTTTTAAAGGATAGGGGCAAAAGTGGAGATGGGATACAAAAGAAGAGCAGGATGGATAGAAACATAGCAGCTATTTCAGTGCACTTCATACATACAGTAAATCCAGGTGAGGAAGAAACAGAACAGTTACATGGAGGAAGGTAGAGAACAGAGAAAGCAGTGTGAGGGGGAGGCAGGGAGGTGGGGGTAAGGTAAAGCAGGAGGTCTGTTTTTCGGAGGAGTCAGAAGGCTACTTCCCTATGGTCATATACTGTAGTTTAGATTAATGTTCCCCTGTCATGTCCCAGGCCACCACCTGTCAAACACACTGTCCCAGTTACATACAGTATATAACCTCCAGCCCACTCACAACACTAATGAGACTGTGACAAATTCTTGTAGAGGAACCCCCTCCCTCCCTCCATCTCTCTCTCCCTCTTTCTCTCTCTCTCCCTCTCTGTCTCTCTCTCCCTCTAGTCTCTCCTCTCAAATAACTAATCTGTTCTCTCACCCTAATGCCCACTCCTGCTTTCTGGGTCTCATTTGTATTGTCTTGCTCCTGTCTCTTTCCACTGCCTGTATGACTTCCTCTGACCGAGCTTCCACTCCCCCCTTCTCTCGCCCCCTCTCTCTCACCTGCTTTCAAACACACAACTTTAACTTGGTGTCCATTATGTCTGGTGTCCATTATGCCTCTTTCTCTTTCACCCTCTTGCTTCTAACCTTTTCCCTCTTACCCCTCTCTCTTATTCTCTCTGTGCCTCTCTCCCATTTATGTTTCTATCACTCTCCCTCTCTCTCTCGCTCTCTCTCACCCTCCATTTCTCTCACTCTCTTCCCCCCTTCCTCCATCTCTCTCTCTCCTTTCTCTCACCCCCCTACCCCCATGTACCTCTCTCTCTATGTGGTAGTGACTCAGTGCTCTAGTTGCAAGCTGGATTAGCCCTTGGCTTTGCTGTCGGCTGCTCCAGAAGCTCTGAGGCAGGTCACTCAGGATTGTCAGAATTACAGCTTCAGCCTCGGACAGCAGGATAGTTCAAGAGAGAGGAATGGGTGGAGGGAGGGAGGGAGCTTTAAGCACTTCTCTGGTCTTCTGCTTGAGGAATTTTGGGAACAAGATGCACCATCTCTCCTCTCAAAGCAATATCCTTAGCTATTGTATTTACTCACTCCAAAGGTTTGCCAATGCTATTTTGCTAAAGCTATGCAGGTGTCATGTTCATCATGGCATGGCATAAATTCTGAAGCACATAGTTGGGAGAGGAACATTTCCCCTCCCCTCCCCAGCAGTAGATCATGGTTGTTGCCCTCAGAGAGAAAGCCCTCGCATGGGTCTGATGGTCAGCCCGGCTCCCTGTCGACTCCCAGGGTACACAGCTAATCAGATCACCCTGAGGAAACGTCAGGAAATGTCAGGTTCTGTGGGGTACTGTGGTAAATGTTAGAGTCCTCCATGTGAGACTGAAACGCTAGCGTGTCTGTCTCAAAGGCCATACCATCCAGCTTAGATCCATTATACTGTAGGAAGGGAGGGAGGGAAACAGATAGAGACAGACAGACAGAGATAGAGAATGACAGAGACAAGAGACAGTTGAATTACTGAAGCTGAAATGCTACACTATATAAAGAACATTTGTAATCTTTGAGTGTATGAGTATGTGTGTGTGTGTGTGTGTGTGTGTGTGTGTGTGTGTGTGTGTGTGTGTGTGTGTGTGTGTGTGTGTGTGTGTGTGTGTGTGTGTGTGTGTGTGTGTGTGTGTGTGTGTGTGTGTGTGTGTGTGTGCAGAATACTCAGTACGATTCCCAGACATCAGTAAAAACACGTAAGCAGTCAAAACTAATCACCACTTCACAGTATTCATTTCAACTTCTATCTGCTCGCCTGATTGATTGTGAGAGCTTTAATTTTGTGGAGGGAAGCATGGAGGTGAGATGACTGCTGTACCCTGCTGTAGTAAGCCTCTGTGCAATTACTCATTTCTCCCACCTAGACAGAGTACTCTCCTCCATTTGGGAACAGACTGATAGATCAGAAGTAGGCTGCGATGGCGACAGGGCAGTTCAGGGACTGCTTTCTGTTTGACTCGGTAGCGTCAAGTATGATTTATATTGACCTTTCAACAAAAGACATCCAAGGAGAGAAGTGCTTTTGAGAAAGGACTATTTAGACTGACAAATGCTGTATCTTGTTACACTATTTGCAGGGTGTGGTATTAACTAAGGGTATGGTATTAACTAAGGGTGTGGTATTAACTAAGGGTGTGGTATTAACTAAGGGTATGGTATTAACTAACGGTGTGGTATTAACTAAGGGTATGGTATTAACTAAGGGCATGGTATTAACTAAGGGTATGGTATTAACTAAGGGCGGGGTATTAACTAAGGGTATGGTATTAACTAAGGGTATGGTATTAACTAAGGGTATGGTATTAACTAAGGGTATGGTATTAACTAAGGGTGTGGTATTAACTAAGGGTATGGTATTAACTAAGGGTATGGTATTAACTAAGGGTATGGTATTAACTAAGGGTGTGGTATTAACTAAGGGTATGGTATTAACTAAGGGTATGGTATTAACTAAGGGCATGGTATTAACTAGGGGTATGGTATTAACTAAGGGCGGGGTATTAACTAAGGGTATGGTATTAACTAAGGGTATGGTATTAACTAAGGGTATGGTATTAACTAAGGGTGTGGTATTAACTAAGGGTATGGTATTAACTAAGGGTATGGTATTAACTAAGGGTGTGGTATTAACTAAGGGTATGGTATTAACTAAGGGTATGGTATTAACTAAAGGTATGGTATTAACTAAGGGTATGGTATTAACTAAAGGTGTGGTATTAACTAAGGGTATGGTATTAACTAAGGGTATGGTATTAACTAAAGGTATGGTATTAACTAAGGGTATGGTATTAACTAAGGGTATGGTATTAACTAAGGGTATGGCGTTAACTAAGGGTATGGTATTAACTAAGGGTATGGTGTTAACTAAGAGTATGGCGTTAACTAAGGGTATGGTATTAACTAAGGGTATGGTATTAACTAAGGGTATGGCGTTAACTAAGGGTATGGTATTAACTAAGGGTACTAAGGGTATGGCGTTAACTAAGGGTATGGTATTAACTAAGGGTATGGTGTTAACTAAGGGTATGGCGTTAACTAAGGGTATGGTATTAACTAAGGGTATGGTATTAACTAAGGGTATGGTATTAACTAAGGGTATGGCGTTAACTACGGGTATGGTGTTAACTAAGGGTGTGGTATTAACTAAGGGTGTGGTATTAACTAAGGGTATGGTATTAACTAAGGGTATGGTATTAACTAAGGGTACTAAGGGTGTGGTGTTAACTAAAGGTATGGTATTAACTAAGGGTATTAACTAAGGGTGTGGTATTAACTAAGGGTATGGTATTAACTAAGGGTATGGTATTAACTAATTGAAGGACAAATGTACAGTCATGTGTTTGTCAGATTGAAGTAACAGGTGCATGACAGAAAGGACCATATTGACAATGTGATTCTACCATGTTGGCCTCCATCACATTTTACACTGTGTTGTGGGAGTGTTCCACAATGCTGCTGATAGTTCTGTTGGAGTTGTGTTGGGTCAAATCAAATCAAATTCAATGTCATTTGTCACCTGCATTATAGGCAACAGGTGTAGACTAACAGTGAATTTCTTACATACGGGTCCTACCCAACAATGCAGAGAGAAAAAAATAACACGAGGAATAAATACACAATGAGTACGATAACTTGGCCATATACACAGGGTAGCAGTACCGAGTTGATGTGCAGGGGTACGATGTCATTGAGGTAGATATGTGTTGTGTTGCTATAGTGGGAGTTGAGGTAGATATGTATTATGTTGCTATAGTGGGAGTTGAGGTAGATATGTGTTGTGTTGCTATAGTGGGAGTTGAGGTAGTTATGTATTATGTTGCTGTAGTGGGAGTTGTGTCTTGTGTTGGTCGTGTCAGCATGAGCTTATCAAACTCGTCATCGCTCGTCCTCTCTTAGCCAACTGGCTGCTCTCCCCGTCCCACATCACCACGGAAACCCACGCGCCCATCTGTGAGTCTGCCGCGCCCCTTCTTCCTCCCACACGTCCCCGGTCCCACCGGGCTCCCCCAAACACTCGCACAGAGAGAGAGATGGAGTGAGAGAAATAGGAAAGGAAGGATGACAGGAGGAAGGATAACCTACAGCACATATCGGACCTTGGAGCGTCTGTCCAAACTGCCGAGCCTAATGCGCTAATACAACAACGCCTATGTGCCAAGATCAATGCCCCACCGATCAATGAACGGAACAAACTGCGTCTAAACAAACACACAGACAGAGCGGTGTGGCTCAGATTACAGCCTGCCGTTAGCATCCAGGCTAATGTATTGTATACAAGGAGTAATGAGGGGGGGCAGCAAGGGGGCGAGAGCACTGAGCCCATGGAATGATGGACAGCAAGGGAGAGCCAATGGTGGTGTTCTGTCAGACAGGCACGTTGTGGTATTGGCTTCTTTTGTGTCTTTTAAGGACACAAGAAGGTCAGGGAGAAGATGTGGGGGGGGGGGGGGGGGGGGGGGTACATTCCAATGCGTTCGGACAATTGCTTCTACTACTCTGCCTCTAACGTCTCTACCCAACTTGTTGGAAGTTCCAGTTTGCTACCAAGAGCGGTTGAACACCTGCCCATTCTAAAGGGTGTCAGAGAGAGAGAGAGAGAGAGAGGGAGGTAGGGAGGGGAGTGATGTATTACATGGTGTGAATGGAGGGAGGGAGGGAGGGAGGTAGGGAGGGAGGAGAGAATGAAAGATGAAAGGCAGGGGGTGCGACTGCTGTTTTGCAGGAGTTTACAGACCGCTGCAGCCCATTTTGAGCATGTCTCTGGGGACGCTGGAAGAGGCAATTACAGAGATGCCCCACTAGGGACTGTAGTTTTCTGCGGCTGCTCCTCCCTCCATCCCACTGTGTTGCTCCCTCTACACAGCTCTGCCATGCAGACACAAGCACTCCTCTTTCATGCTCAGAATTACATCTCTTTATCTCGAACAATTCTCTCTGTTTTTGAAATTCTTTCGAGATTTCTCCTCCAGTAAAGTTTGGAACGCTACAGTACCCCCGGTTTAGCATTCCATCTAGCCTGCCTTTATGAAGCAGGATATAACCTCCATTCCTTCAGACACCGTCGAGAGCAACATTCAGTTCCTCCTCCAGACCCGTATTCCTTCCTCTCAGGGTAAATCCTGCTTATGACGGACGACAGGAATCATGTTTTAGCACATGACAGTGCCAACATCATGACACAGTGCTAAGGCATGTTCAGCCTGCCTCGTGTAATCTGCTTCCCTTGCCATATCTCAGCCTGTCAGCATGTATGTCCCGAATGCATACTGTATGGGTGTGTGTAGCAGCGTGCTGTGCATGTTGTGCATGTCTGGTTGTGTTAACTTGTTTGTGTGTGTGTGTGTGTGTGTGTGTGTGTGTGTGTGTGTGTGTGTGTGTGTGTGTGTGTGTGTGTGTGTGTGTGTGTGTGTGTGTGTGTGTGTGTGTGTGTGTGTGTGTGTGTGTGTCTGAGCCTCCAGTATGCTCCGACATGATGACTGGAGAGTGGGGGAGGCATACTGCAGACAGCTGTTGGAACAGCTGACCCATTGCCAAGACAACCAATCTACAGACAATACCGCCATTCACTCACCTCCCCTAGCAGCTAAGGACTTTCTGACTGATTGACTGTTTGATTCCTATTATTGTTCTTCTTTTTTTTTAACCTTATTCTTCCAGGTGATTTTCTCATCTTTTAATTAAAAAGGTTCTGGGAAACACCATTCCAATTATGCATGCAGACCGACTGGAGGAGTCATTACTGTAGGGAGAAATATCTGTCTTTATTTAGTGTGATTAGAGAGAAAATCAACATGTATTTTCTGTACATTCTGTCCTTTGAAGGTTGACGGTAGGGAGGTTGACTAATCCATCACAATAGCATGAAGACCAGACATTTACAGTAACCACATATGTTTTAGCTAACAGTTGGAGGGGAAATAAAGATGGTCTAATCCAGGGGTTTTCATATTTCTCCTCAGGGACCCCCAGAAATGTATTTGAACCATTCCACAGCTAGCACACCTGATTCAACTTGTCAACTAATCATCAAACCCTTGAGTAGGTGAATCAGGTGATGTAGTTCAGTACCACAACACAAGTGTGAGTCCCCGAGGAGAGGTTTGAGAACCACGGGCCTTATCATTGCCCAGGTTTATTAGACTATTTGTCTGGAAGATTTCCTAGCTCACTCACCAACCCTTTCCCTACCTGACTCCTTATGCATCTTGTTTGCTTCCTCCCTTCTCTCTCCATCACCGTGTTCCTTTGAAAAGATGCTCCTCTCTGTGAACCACCTGACATCTCCCCTCACATCCATGAGCCCTAGCTGGCGCTCTGTTTGAAGTGCTGATCACTATGTTCCAGGTTACCGTCACCGCTTGGTCCACCTGCCACACACACACCTCAGCCACCTGTCACATAACGTGCCTAAGGTCCCTCAGAGACCAGACTGTCTTTTCCATCTCTCTTACTTTCTCTCGTTTTCCTTGTCTTCAAATGGTCTTTATCTCTCCCTCTTCACCTTTGGACACCTGCAATTTATTGGTGATACGCACTCTTTCCATGACAGACTGACAAGGTGAATCCAGGTGAAAGCTACTATCCTTATTGATGTCACCTGTTAAATCCACTTCAATCAGTGTAGATGAAGTGGAGGAGACAGGTTAAAGAAGAGATGAGGCATTGAGACATGGATTGTGTGTGTGTGCCATTCAGAGGGTGAATGGGCAAGACAAAAGGTTTAAGTGCCTTTGAACGGAGTATGGTAGTAGCTGCCAGGCACTCTGGTTTGAGTGTGTCAAGAACTGCAGCGCTGCTGGGTTTTTCACGCTCAACAGTTTCCTGTGTGTATCAAGAATGGTCCACCACCCAAAGGACATCCAGCCATCTTCACACAACTGCGGGAGTCAAGAGGGGCCAGCATCCCTGTGGAACGCTTTAAACACCTTGTAGAGTCCATGCCCGACTGAATTGAGGTTGTTCTAAGGGCAAAAGGGGGTGCAACGCAATATTAGGAAGGTGTTCCTAATGTTTTGTACACTCAGTGTATTTTGATATTACATTAACTAGGGTTGATTATATAAAACGGTCTGTTCTCATGGAAGACAAAACCCTACATGCTAAAGGTGTGTTGTGTTGCCTGTTGCATTTGTTTCCAGGACCTGTCTCTAATGAGAGATGAGCAGGTCAGCAGGGGGTCTAATCAGCATTGTAAGACGCAGTAAACAGCCTGGAATTACCCCTACTAACCAGCTACTTTACCCTGCATTAGATATCATTACAGCATCATTAGAACAGCCTCAACCATGATCCAATCTCAACAGCACAAAACAAACGGCCTACGGTTCGTTAGTGTGAGTCTTGCTCCAATGAAATGAAATAATAGTCGTGCTTACGGCATTATTCTTGCTCAGTGCCTAATTGGTAAAATATAAGGCAGACACGCTACTCAGTTAGAAAACAATTAAGGTAGAGCTGGGTTTCCAATATGGCGGAGGATCCTGACAGAGAGACAGCTAGCGGTGGCTGCTAGGTTTGGTTTTACTTTAGCAGTGGTATCCCTGTTTGGATGGGTGTCTTGTAAAACAAGCTCAAATTGGGTCGATTCTTCTGCATGGCTGGCTGTCAGGCTCTAGTCTAAATGCAAAGGGATGTGCCGTAGCATTTTGTTTGACCTGGCAGAACGCGGAGGAGTTCTAGAGCTGGGAGTTGGAGGGGAAGAAAGTAGCGGGTCGCTATCACCCAAAATAACTGTGTTTTTGTCTTTGGGATGTTGGAGCCAGCCGTGGGTTTGCTGTACAGTTGTATAACAGCTCTGGGTGCTGCAGTAACTCGATATAGACCTGCTAGGTCAAACTGGCTGTCTGTCAGCAGCGACAGGGGGAAAAGTATGGGTTTTCTCTCTCTCTTCCATCCACTTCCTTTATTTCAACCAAAACCTTTTTCTGTTTTCTGCTTTAGTCAAACTTGTTGAGGCCCCATTCCTCTAATTGCTCTTCAGTGAAGGAAGGAAGGTTCGCTAGCTGCGAAATGCTTCCAGCAGAATTAGAGTGACTACTTTACTCCTGGGTGCGTTTGACGGCACTTAACACTTGGAAACAGGGGCGGCTGCAACATTAATGGTATTTCTGTTCCATACAGTATTTACCTTGGAACTTCTCTTCTGGGAAGGCCTCTCTATGGCACTGTGCCCATATTAGGATGTTCTCTTATCAGGCTGATGCTGTCACTGCTCTTAGCTGGCCTCTGCTCTGGCTGCTGTGGAGGAGATAAACAGGCGGTTAACATACACTGCTCTGCTGCTCTGACCTTCTCCTAATGGACCAGGATCTGATCTATGGACCAGGATCTGAAATATGCTTCTCAGCCCTAAATAGACGAAGGAGGAAATGAGAGAGAAATCACATACACACTCGCGCAGACATACACAGACGCACACACCCGAGCCGTCTCCCCCTTTGCTCTCGTCTCCCCCAACATGACAATATTAAGGAGGCTTCCAATTGCGATGTGATTTATAACTCCCCCTCCACCCCCGTGGCCTCCACACTGTGCCAGTCTGTGTCTGTGTCTGTGCCCACTCACACTCATAATAACCACCTCACTCAGCTCAACTCATAAATATGCAGTCACACTTCAGCCCAGAGATGGAGTGCTTCTTAAATCCTCAGTTTATGACTTTATATCTTCATATTTTTGTCAAGTGTTCATCCAAGGTCTTTAATTAAAACACACTCTGTTACACGGCCTATACCCATACCCACCCAGACTAACGCATTTAACATCCCCCGTCTGAGAGTTAAAGTGTGTGTAATAATGTATGTGTAACACATTAAAAGCTCATTACCTGGTCTTGAATGCTTGCCTGCCATAGTGTCAGCAGGTACAGGCTATAAGAAGAGACAGCATTGTTGCTTTCTGGTCTGTACTGTAGTAGGGCTTGCTACCAGTATCGCCCCCTATCTGATGGATTAGGAACAACACCTGGCTCCCCTGATATGATTCCTCCTCATGCCGTGTATGTGTGTGTATGTGTGTGTATGTGTGTGTGTGTGTAATTGTGTGTGTGTATGTGTGTGAGCATACCACCATTATGCCCTTGAAGTGATTGTGAATACAGTGCAATGTGAAAAGATAGATGCCGTGTGAGTGTGGTTAGGAATAGCATAGTGTTTGTGTCCAATTGTGTGTGTGTGTGTGTGTGTGTGTGTGTGTGTGTGTGTGTGTGTGTGTGTGTGTGTGTGTGTGTGTGTGTGTGTGTGTGTGTGTGTGTGTGTGTGTGTGTGTGTGTGTGTGTGTGTGTGTGTGTGTGTGTGTGTGTGTGTGTGTGTGTGTGTGTGAGAGAGAGAGTGTGTGAGTGTACAGATGACACAGCTGGCTGGTCCTGATAGGGCCTGTGTGTGCCCACCTGCCTCCACCAAGGCTGTTTTGTTTTCATAAACGGGCGATTTTCTCCTCCCTCCTCCCTCCTCCCTCCCCCAGAAAACCCCCACCATCCCCTAGCTCTCTCTCTCTCTCTCTCTCTCTCTCTCTCTCTCTCTCTCTCTCTCTCTCTCTCTCTCTCTCTCTCTCTCTCTCTCTCTCTCTCTCTCTCTCTCTCTCTCTCTCACCCTCTCTCTCTCTCTCTCTCTCTCTCTGACACCAAATTACCTTGTTTGCTCAACCGAGGTAATGATTTCATTATAATTAACAGCTGCTTGTCAGGGCCTTTTTGTGCTTTGTTTGGTCAGAATAAATGAATATATTTATCCTGGAAGTGGGAGAGATGGTTTTCAGCTTTAATGTTCTGTTTTGTAGCTGGTTTCAAAAGCAGAGATGTGCTGCTTCACTGACCCGATAGAGAGAACTCTAAACACACACAGATGGATAGGGTTCTCTATCTCTGCCTCACAATGGGTTGTATGAAATCAGTTATGTGTTTGTCATGTTTGTTTTGTTTGGGAGTGTGTGTGTGCGTATGTGCGTGCGCGTGTGTGTGTGTGTGTGTGTGTGTGTGTGTGTGTGTGTGTGTGTGTGTGTGTGTGTGTGTGTGTGTGTGTGTGTGTGTGTGTGTGTGTGTGTGTGTGTGTGTGTGTGTGTGTGTGTGTGTGTGTGTGTGTGTACTGCAGCCCTAGCCCATTGTAATGAAGAGGTAATAACTCATGTGCAGTGTGTCTCTGGGGGAGAGGAGAGGCTGTGGCTAACTGACAGGAGGGGGAAATTAGAGAGATCGATCAGCTACACATCTATCAGGCCAGGTAAAGACTGCACAATTACCCTGTCGCCATTCCTCTAGGGATGCTATGTATCTGTCCTGGATATGTGTGTGTGTGTGACTGTCAGCTAACCAAGCACCTAACAGAGGCTCAATCACTTTGCGTGTGCTTTGCGTGCTTGTCAAGGCAGTGACCAGTGGGGCAGGTAGCAGCAGGCTAGCTAGATCATTAGAATGCCCAATGATACTGTCAGCTCTTTCATTTCCCTCTGATAGCACAGCCCTGTAGAGTTCTCCCTCTTCCTCTCTCCCCCCCCATCTGTCTCTGCCTCTCGCTCTCTGCCTCTCGCTCTCTGCCTCTCGCTCTCTGCCTCTCGCTCTCTGCCTCTCGCTCTCTGCCTCTCGCTCTCTCTCTCTCTCGCTCTCTGCCTCTCTCTCTCTCTCTCTCTCTCTCTCTCTCTCTCTCTCTCTCTCTCTCTCTCTCTCTCTCTCTCTCTCTCTCTCTCTCTCTCTCTCAATTCAATTAAATTCAATTCAATTTGCTTTATTGGCATGACGTAACAATGTACATATTGCCAAAGCTTATTTTGGATATTTACAATATAAAAATAAAAATGAGAATCAAAATTGTCAACGGGACAACAGTAACAATAATAACCAAGTGTCAAAATAACCATACATTCAACAATAACAATAAGCATACAGTAGAGTACATGTGCAGGTTGATTGGTCTGTCAGACACTGTCCCTCAACTTATGGCAGGCAGCAATGTAGTGCGCTGCCAACCCACAGCTCTCTGCGTCCTCCCCCAACAGGACGGGTAGCCTATCCTCATCAGAGAGGTCTTCGAAACCTTGAATAAGGGTTTCAAATTTGGGGAAATGACACTCTCTAATTGTTTTATATTTTTGACATTTTGTCAGGAAATGCAGCTCCGTCTCAGGTTCTGCTGTTGTGCAGTGGTTACACAGCCTTTCCTCTACAGGGAGCCAGGTTTTCCTGTGTCTACCCTTCTCAATGGCAAGGCTGTGCTCACTGAGCCTGTACTTTGTCAAGGTTTTTCTAAGGTTTTGATCAGTAACCATGGTCAAATATTTAGCCACAGTGTACTGTCGATGTAGGGCCAGATAGCACTGCATTTTGCTTTGTGTTTGTGCTTGTGTTTCCCAATAAGCAATGTAGTTTTGTTTTGACTGTGTTGTAATTTGGTTTAGCCTGATTGATTGGATGTTCTGGTCCTGAGGCTTCAGTGTGTTAGTAGAACAGGTTTGTGAACTCAGCCCCAGGACCAGCTGGATGAGGGGACTCTTTTCTTTGCTCAGCTCTTGGTGTTGCAGGGCTTGGTAGTGATATGAGAGGGGGTCACTGTATTTTAGATGTTTCCAAAACTTAATTGCTCTTTTTTGAGTTTTTATTATTAGTGGATATTTGCCTAATTCTGCCCTGCATGCATTGTTTGTAGTTTTCCTCTGGACATGTAGGATAATCTTACAGAACTCTGCATGCAGGGTTTCAATGGGGTGTTTGTCCCATTTGATGAAATCTTGTTTTGCAAGTGGACCACACACCTCGCTGCCATAAAGTGCAATTGGTTCAATGACATATTCAATTAGTTTTAGCCAAATTTTAATAGGTATTTCAATTTGAATTTGCTTTTTAATGGCGTAGAATGCCCTGCGTGCTTTCTCTCTCAGTTCATTCACTGCTTCATTAAGGAAGGTGTCCAGTTGAGCTTATTTTTAAACCTAAGTAATTGTAGTGTGTGCAGTACTCTATATATGTTGTACCAATTGAGAACTTTGGTCTAATTCCCTGAGATCTGGATCTTCTCTGGAAAATCATTATTTGAGTATTTTTGGGGTTTACTGCCAGGGCCCAGGTCTGGCAGTACTGCTCTAGCAGGTCCAGGCTCTGCTGTAGGCCATGTGCTGTGGGTGACAGCAGGCATAGGTCATCTGCGAAGAGTAGGCATTTAACCTCTGAATTGTGGAGACTAACACCAGGTGCTGAGGATTTTTCTAGAATAGTGGCCAATTCGTTGATGTAAATATTGAAGAGTGCAGGGCTCAGATTACAACCCTGACGAAGGCCCCGCCCCTGGTAAAATAATTCTGTTCTTTTCTTGCCAATTTTAATGCTGCACGTATTGCCAGTATACATTGATTTAATTATGTCATATGTTTTACCCCCTACACCACTTTCAATAACTTTGTAGAACAGTCCTGTATGCCAAATAGAATCAAATGCTTTTTGGAAGTCGATAAAGCAAGCGTATATTTTGGTATTATTTTGGTGGACATGTTTATCTATCAGGGTGTGTCTCTCTCTCTCTCTAATCAACATGTTATATCTAGAAAGCAGCAGGGTGTCTCTCACTCATTTGCATATATGGTTACTGCAGCTCTTCACAGTTTCAAATGGATACTGACGTGTGTGTGCATGTGTGTGTGTGTGTATGTGTGTGTGTGTGTTAGTGTGTGTGTGTGTGTTAGTGTGCACACACATATGTATGCACATTCAAACAAGCTGCTGTTGTGTGTGCATTTTAACAATACATAGGATTTTGTGATCTTGTACGTGTGCACTGAACACTTCCTCATTACCATACGCTGCAGGCATCTTCATCCTCTATCTCTCCCTGCCTGTGGTGTGTGTGTGTGTGTGCGCGCGTGTGTGTGTGTGCGCGCATGTGCGTGTGTGTGTGTGTGTGCGTGCTCAGCATCAACCCCTGTGTAGATCAGAGGTACAGCCCCCTTGATGCAGGAGATGAATCTCCTTTGAACAAGTGGCTCGACGGCTGCACGGGGTCCATCTCTCTCAATACATCAATTTGAATTCCCCTCCACATAATGATGCAGTATTACTACCCATATACCAATCTCTCATACAGTATTACAGCACGTAACCCAGTATACCTTTTTCTGTGATGAACTGTGATTAACTGTGATGAAGTGTATATCATGAGATATAATCAGGTGCTGGTACTTAGTGTCACTGTCTTATTTGAAGTCAACGGCAGTAGTAGTAATTGTGGTGGATGGCCTGGCCGGTAGGAACCTATTAGTTAAGAGGATCTCCGTCCCTGTCACAACTGCTGCTGTTATGGTGCCGCCTGTTGTTAATGTGATGACATGATGAGAGACATCTCTCTCTCTCTCCCTCCCTCTCTCGAACACACACACACACTCCCGCCTCAGTTGGATACACACTAACTGATTGTAGTTACAGCAGACGCTGTGAGACACACCCAGGGAGCCTGTAGCTCTCTCTAATTGTCTCTGTACAGGCCGTTGTGTGTTAACCGGCGCTCTGTCGGATCCGCACTACTGCAGCCATTCTAATTTGACTTCTTCCACACGATTCCCCCCCCCCCCCCCCCCCCCCCCCCGCCGTCGGGGCAGCTGAGTGAATTTGAAGGGCGGGACGGGGGTGAGAGGAGGATGATCGAGGAGAGAAAGGCTCTAGATGAATTAAAGAGGCGAAGTGTTGCCTTCACCTGTGGGGACCAGCAGATTGGGCCTGTCTGTCTGCGTGAGTTTGGCTTCACTTGCTTCAAATCACTCCCATCTTATTATCATGTCCAGCACTGAGTCTGTCTGACACACCCGGGCCTGACTTAGACTGCTCTACTGTTGACCTTCTACTGAGGCATGTCACTTTCTCTCTCTCTCTGTCTCTCTCTCTCTCTCTCTCTCTCTGTCTCTGTCTCTATCGTTTCCTTTCACTCATATCAGAGCTCGGCAGAGCCTCAACTCTCAGCACTCACAGCTGACTTTAATGGAGAGAGAACAAGTTGAATCAGCCATTACCCATTCACATAATTAGAGAGTGTGTATGTGTTTATGTGTGTTTGTGTGTGTGTGTGTGTGTGTGTGTGTGTGTGTGTGTGTGTGTGTGTGTGTGTGTGTGTGTGTGTGTGTGTGTGTGTGTGTGTGTGTGTGTGTGTGTGTGTGAGAGAGAGAGAGAGAGAGAGAGAGAGAGATTGTGTGTATGTAACTACAGAGTATCTTAATTGTATGTAAATGTATGTATTTATAAGTGTGTGTGTGTGTGTGCGTGTGCGTGTGTGTGTGCGTGCGTGTGCGTGTCAATCACAGTAAATGTCCTCTACAGAGCAATAGAGTGTGTAGTGTTCTTGTTACCCAGTCAGTTGATGGCTCCCTGTGGATGTATAGTAATTATACAGCGGGGAAGGTACTTGTGGCAGTGGTATAACAGAGAGGCTGCACACACACACACACACACACACACACACACACACACACACACACACACACACACACACACACACACACACACACACACACACACACACACACACACACACACACACACACACACACACACACACACACATATCTGCGCAATAGATGTTGCCCATAGCTATCAACTGCTGTCCCTGATTGGCTGTCTATTGTGACCAGCAGTCAGTGACAGGGCCTGATTAGTACATTTGATCTTACTTGATTCTGTTTCCCATTTTCTCTCCTCCTCCTGGTGGTATTCCGTCTTGTGTAAACTGCTCCCTGAGGAGTGGACCTGTGAGTAATGGCAGCCAACGGCTGTGGGCCTGATTGGATCATTTTCTGCAGACTGCAGTCAAACGGATGTGCCAGATTTGCAGTGTGCTGTTTTCCTTTACTTTTCACTGAACAGGGATTGGGCCTGTCATCTTTTTCCTCCTCTCTGGTTCAGTGGTTGTTACTCGCCCTGTGTTGCCATGGTGACGTTGAAACTCCCGGTGGAGCAGTGACAGACCCAAATTAGCCTGTCCACTGGGACCCGCTGGGGTCAGACTGGGGTCAGACCGGGTCTGGGTCTAGCTTCCCCCTCCTGATCTCCCCCTCTCCATCTCTCTGAAGGTGGGATGCCGGTGGGATGAAGGTCTGATGGTGGGATGCCGGTGGGATGAAGGTCTGAAGGTGGGATGCCGTGCGTTCATATCTGCGATGCTGCTGGTGCCAACGTCATTTAGCTGAGTCTACCTTTAACAACGTGATGAAACTTTGTTGCTCCTTGCTGAAATAAACCAACAAGTCTTCGGTTGCCTAGGCAATGCCCCCACAATGCAGCAGCAGCATAGAATGACAACACATGCAGTCAGGAGGGGAGGTGAGGAGAAAGGGTGTGTCCTATTTGAACAGTTATTACGGTAGCCGCGGTCATTTGGCTGGCCAATTACCGTCATCCAAAATTCCATGACCGTCACAGCCCTACCATCTCCCCCTCCCCATCTCCCACTCTTCATCTCCCCCTCTCCATCTATCCCTCTCCATCTCCTCCTCTCCATCTCCCCTCTCCATCTATCCCTCTCCATCTCCTCCTCTCCATCTCCCCTCTCCATCTTCTCCTCTCCACCCCCTCCATCTCCCCCTCTCCATCTCACCCTCCTCATCTTCTCCTCTCCTTCTCCCCCTCTCCATCTCCCCCTATCCCCCTCTCCATCTCCCCCTCTCCATCTCCCCCTATCCCCCTCTCTATCTCCCTCTCCATCTTCTCCTCTACATCTCCCCGTCCTAATTTTCCCCTCTCCATCTCCCCCTCTCCCCTCTCCATCTCCCCATCTCCATCTTCTCCTCTCCATCTCCCCCTCCTAATTTTCCCATCTCCCCCCTTCCATCTGTATACAGACAGACAGGGTAGCAGGCAAGGCCAGCCCAGCTCTGGAGAACATGATGCCTTCTGTTGATGTGAGACTATGCAGGTTCCCTCCTCCTCCCCACCTCCCTGTCTCCGCTTGTTTAATTTCCTCAAATACAGGCTTCCTTCCTCTTCGACATTCATTTACAATTTCCACCCCCCTTTCTCTTCATTACTCTCTCTCTCTCTGTCCTCAGTGGCCAAACCATATGCTCATTATGAGCTCCCTGGATGCTCCATCCCTGGTGCAGTGGTGCCTGGCAGTTCAGAGGGAAGGCTGGGGAGAGATGCCCCCTTAAGGTGTGTGCTGCTGGGGCAGGCAGCTGTGGTGGTGGTGCAGGGGTTGGATAGATGCCTCTGTATGAGTAACACATCCCAGGGCTCTCTGAGCAACACCGAGGCTCTGACAGATTCCGTATTACTGCATACAGCTCCAGAAAAAAGCCCTGCTGCCTGTCAGAAAAGATAGTTCATCCAATTCATAAAAAATTATGTTTGAGTATTGCTCTGTGTGATCTTACATTCCTTTCTTTTTGGGAGTGAAGGGAGGGTTCAGCGTTATATCGCTGAGCCTCAGGCGTCTCAACTTGCCTACCGCAGCTGAATCGTTGTTTGTTTTGCCAGTTGAATGTTCTTGAACGTACCCTCTCTCTTCTGAGGAGAAGCAGGCGCCTCATTGGCTCAGTTCAGAGGTCAGTTCCCATGGTATCTCTGCGACCAATCCACCATCGCTCTCTCTCCAGGAGCGTTACTTTACTTGGCATTATGTGACTTTGCAGTAGACTCACTCAATACATTACGTCTGACAAGCCACGCTCAAGATGAAGTACTGTTCTGCAGCCGTCCTCTCCATGGTGGCTCTTTTATGGGGCTTTTAAATGGTGATGCCCCTGCGTGGGATTTGCACCGATTGTTGAAATATATTGGCTGTGACAAATAAAGACGAATAACCTGTCTTCCTGTTTCTATTATCATCCTCCTCCTTCCCACTGAACTAGTTAGTAGATATCTAGTAGATAGCCATGTCACTGAATGACTAGTTATTAGATCTCTAGTAGATAGCCATGTAAACTGAATGATGAGTTAGTAGATCTCTAGTAGATAGCCAGGTCACTGAATGACTAGTTAGTAGATCTCTAGTAGATAGCCATGTAAACTGAATGACTAGTTAGTAGATCTCTAGTAGATAGCCATGTAACTGAATGACTAGTTAGTAGATCTCTAGTAGATAGCCATGTCACTGAATGACTAGTTAGTAGATCTCTAGTAGATAGCCATGTAAACTGAATGACTAGTTAGTAGATCTCTAGTAGATAGCCAGGTCACTGAATGACTAGTTAGTAGATCTCTAGTAGATAGCCATGTAACTGAATGACTAGTTAGTAGATCTCTAGTAGATAGCCATGTCACTGAATGACTAGTTGGTAGATCTCTAGTAGATAGCCATGTCACTGAATGACTAGTTAGTAGATCTCTAGTAGATAGCCGTGTCACTGAATGACTAGTTAGTAGATCTCTAGTAGATAGCCATATCACTGAATGACTAGTTAGTAGATCTCTAGTAGATAGCCATGTCACTGAATGACTAGTTAGTAGATCTCTAGTAGATAGCCATGTCACTGAATGACTAGTTAGTAGATCTCTAGTAGATAGCCATGTAACTGAATGACTAGTTAGTAGATCTCTAGTAGATAGCCATGTAAATTGAATGACTAGTTAGTGGATCTCTAGTAGATAGTCATGTAACTGAATGACTAGTTAGTAGATCTCTAGTAGATAGCCATGTAACTGAATGACTAGTTAGTAGATCTCTAGTAGATAGCTATGTAACTGAATGACTAGTTAGTAGATCTCTAGTAGATAGCCATGTAAATTGAATGACTAGTTAGTGGATCTCTAGTAGATAGCCAAGTAACTGAATGACTAGTTAGTAGATCTCTAGTAGATAGCCAGGTAACTGAATGACTAGTTAGTAGATATCTAGTAGATAGCCGTGTCACTGAATGACTAGTTCGTAGATCTCTAGTAGATAGCCATGTAACTGAATGACTAGTTAGTAGATCTCTAGTAGATAGCCAGGTAACTGAATGACTAGTTAGTGGATCTCTAGTAGATAGCCAGGTAACTGAATGACTAGTTAGTAGATCTCTAGTAGATAGCTATGTAACTGAATGACTAGTTAGAAGATCTCTAGTAGATAGCCAGGTAACTGAATGACTAGTTAGTAGATCTCTAGTAGATAGTCATATCACTGAATGACTAGTTAGTGGATCTCTAGTAGATAGCCATGTAACTGAATGACTAGTTAGTAGATCTCTAGTAGATAGCCATGTAACTGAATGACTAGTTAGTAGATCTCTAGTAGATAGCCATGTAACTGAATGACTAGTTAGTAGATCTCTAGTAGATAGCCATGTCACTGAATGACTAGTTAGTAGATCTCTAGTAGATAGCCATGTCACTGAATGACTAGTTAGTAGATCTCTAGTAGATAGCCATGTCACTGAATGACTAGTTACTAGATCTCTAGTAGATAGCCATGTCACTGAATGACTAGTTAGTAGATCTCTAGTAGATAGCCATGTAACTGAATGACTAGTTAGAAGATCTCTAGTAGATAGCCAGGTAACTGAATGACTAGTTAGTAGATCTCTAGTAGATAGTCATATCACTGAATGACTAGTTAGTGGATCTCTAGTAGATAGCCATGTAACTGAATGACTAGTTAGTAGATCTCTAGTAGATAGCCATGTAACTGAATGACTAGTTAGTAGATCTCTAGTAGATAGCCATGTAACTGATTGACTAGTTAGTAGATCTCTAGTAGATAGCCATGTCACTGAATGACTAGTTAGTAGATCTCTAGTAGATAGCCATGTAACTGAATGACTAGTTAGTAGATCTCTAGTAGATAGCCATGTAACTGATTGACTAGTTAGTAGATCTCTAGTAGATAGCCATGTAACTGAATGACTAGTTAATATATCTCTAGTACATAGCTATGTCACTGAATGACTAGTTAGTAGATCTCTAGTAGATAGCCATGTAACTGAATGACTAGTTAGTAGATCTCTAGTAGATAGCCGTGTCACTGAATGACTAGTTAGTAGATCTCTAGTAGATAGCCGTGTCACTGAATGACTAGTTAGTAGATATCTAGTAGAGAGCCATGTCACTGAATGACTAGTTAGTAGATCTCTAGTAGATAGCCATGTAACTGAATGACTAGTTAGTAGATCTCTAGTAGATAGCCATGTCACTGAATGACTAGTTGGTAGATATCTAGTAGATAGCCATGTAAACTGAATGACTAGTTAGTAGATCTCTAGTAGATAGCCATGTAACTGAATGACTAGTTAGTAGATCTCTAGTAGATAGCCATGTAACTGAATGACTAGTTAGTAGATCTCTAGTAGATAGCCATGTCACTGAATGACTAGTTAGTAGATCTCTAGTAGATAGCCATGTCACTGAATGACTAGTTGGTAGATATCTAGTAGATAGCCAGGTAACTGAATGACTAGTTAGTGTATCTCTAGTATATAGCCATGTAACTGAATGACTAGTTGGTAGATATCTAGTAGATAGCCATGTAACTGAATGACTAGTTAGTATATCTCTAGTAGATAGCCATGTAACTGAATGACTAGTTGGTAGATCTCTAGTAGATAGCCATGTCACTGAATGACTAGTTAGTAGATCTCTAGTAGATAGCCATGTAACTGAATGACTAGTTAGTAGATCTCTAGTAGATAGCCATGTCACTGAATGACTAGTTAGTAGATCTCTAGTAGATAGCCATGTCACTGAATGACTAGTTAGTAGATCTCTAGTAGATAGCCATGTAACTGAATGACTAGTTGGTAGATATCTAGTAGATAGCCATGTAACTGAATGACTAGTTAGTATATCTCTAGTAGATAGCCATGTAACTGAATGACTAGTTAGTATATCTCTAGTAGATAGCCATGTAACTGAATGACTAGTTGGTAGATATCTAGTAGATAGCCATGTCACTGAATGACTAGTTAGTAGATCTCTAGTAGATAGCCATATCACTGAATGACTAGTTAGTAGATCTCTAGTAGATAGCCATGTATCTGAATGACTAGTTAGTGGATCTCTAGTAGATAGCCAGGTAACTGAATGACTAGTTAGTAGATATCTAGTAGATAGCCATGTCACTGAATGACTAGTTAGTAGATCTCTAGTAGATAGCCATGTCACTGAATGACTAGTTAGGATATCTCTAGTAGATAGCCATGTAACTGAATGACTAGTTGGTAGATATCTAGTAGATAGTCATATCACTGAATGACTAGTTAGTAGATCTCTAGTAGATAGCCATGTAACTGAATGACTAGTTGGTAGATATCTAGTAGATAGTCATATCACTGAATGACTAGTTAGTAGATCTCTAGTAGATAGCCGTGTCACTGAATGACTAGTTAGTAGATCTCTAGTAGATAGCCGTGTCACTGAATGACTAGTTACTAGATCTCTAGTAGATAGTCATGTCACTGAATGACTAGTTAGTAGATCTCTAGTAGATAGTCATATCACTGAATGACTAGTTAGTATATCTCTTGTAGATAGCCATGTAACTGAATGACTAGTTGGTAGATATCTAGTAGATAGCCATGTAACTGAATGACTAGTTATTAGATCTCTAGTAGATAGCCATGTAACTGAATGACTAGTTAGTAGATCTCTAGTAGATAGCCATGTCACTGAATGACTAGTTAGTAGATCTCTAGTAGATAGCCAGGTAACTGAATGACTAGTTAGTATATCTCTAGTAGATAGCCATGTAACTGAATGACTAGTTAGTAGATCTCTAGTAGATAGCCATGTCACTGAATGACTAGTTAGTATATCTCTAGTAGATAGCCATGTAACTGAATGACTAGTTAGTAGATCTCTAGTAGATAGCCATGTCACTGAATGACTAGTTGGTAGATATCTAGTAGATAGCCAGGTAACTGAATGACTAGTTAGTATATCTCTAGTATATAGCCATGTCACTGAATGACTAGTTGGTAGATATCTAGTAGATAGCCATGTCACTGAATGACTAGTTAGTAGATCTCTAGTAGATAGCCATGTATCTGAATGACTAGTTATTAGATCTCTAGTAGATAGCCATGTCACTGAATGACTAGTTAGTAGATCTCTAGTAGATAGCCATGTAACTGAATGACTAGTTAGTAGATCTCTAGTAGATAGCCATGTATCTGAATGACTAGTTAGTAGATCTCTAGTAGATAGCCATGTAACTGAATGACTAGTTAGTAGATCTCTAGTAGATAGCCATGTAACTGAATGACTAGTTAGTAGATCTCTAGTAGATAGCCGTGTCACTGAATGACTAGTTACTAGATCTCTAGTAGATAGCCATGTCACTGAATGACTAGTTAGTAGATCTCTAGTAGATAGTCATATCACTGAATGACTAGTTAGTATATCTCTAGTAGATAGCCATGTAACTGAATGACTAGTTGGTAGATATCTAGTAGATAGCCATGTAAATGTAATGACTAGTTAGTAGATCTCTAGTAGATAGCCATGTAACTGAATGACTAGTTAGTGGATCTCTAGTAGATAGCCATGTAACTGAATGACTAGTTAGTAGATCTCTAGTAGATAGCCATGTAACTGAATGACTAGTTAGTGGATCTCTAGTAGATAGCCATGTAACTGAATGACTAGTTAGTAGATCTCTAGTAGATAGCCATGTAACTGAATGACTAGTTAGTAGATCTCTAGTAGATAGCCATGTAACTGAATGACTAGTTAGTAGATCTCTAGTAGATAGCCATATCACTGAATGACTAGTTAGTAGATCTCTAGTAGATAGCCATGTCACTGAATGACTAGTTAGTAGATCTCTAGTAGATAGCCATGTAACTGAATGACTAGTTAGTAGATCTCTAGTAGATAGCCATGTAACTGAATGACTAGTTAGTAGATCTCTAGTAGATAGCCATGTCACTGAATGACTAGTTAGTAGATCTCTAGTAGATAGCCATGTAACTGAATGACTAGTTAGTAGATCTCTAGTAGATAGCCATGTATCTGAATGACTAGTTAGTGGATCTCTAGTAGATAGCCATGTCACTGAATGACTAGTTAGTAGATCTCTAGTAGATAGCCAGGTAACTGAATGACTAGTTAGTAGATCTCTAGTAGATAGTCATATCACTGAATGACTAGTTAGTAGATCTATAGAATGGTTTGTATTGAATGTCTTGCAGACCTTCAACTGGTTTATAAACCAAGCCTTTTCATCCTTGACCATTACAAAAGCTATAACAGTTACAGAGATGTGTTGTATCTCTCCCAAAATAATAGATTCCTAATCTCTAGTGGGATGTGTGATGAGTGAGTGAACGATTGAGTGACTGAGTGATGGTGATTATATTGATGTACTACTGTATATTCAGCTCATTTGGTTGCTCAGGGCCCTGGCTAATCAGCCTGTTAATGTGGCTGGCTGTGGCTGATGCTCAGGCACATCATTATGCTTCTCTAGGGGGCCCCGCCTGACCAGCCATTATAATGCATATGGGGCTCCTTAGTCAGGGCCAGGGCACAATAAGCCTCCATCTAATGAAGTGTACACCACAGATCTGGGGGGCTAAATAGACACATCCAGCAGTATGTGCTGTAGTAACTATCTCTGCCAGAGTGCTCAATACTAATGCTGTTACCCAAGTAGTCAGTCCATTTAGCCTCACCCCTGCCCAGCCCCAGTCTATCAGTGCTCCCTAACACAGCGCTATGGAAGGGTATGAGTATTTAAAGAGATCATTAGAATCAGTGTGCTGTGGTACCGTGGTACCCAGCGCTTTGAAATGATCAGGTGAATAGAGAGGGGTGTGGTTATGGTTGTGAAAAGGTTGATTACAGGAGAGGAGAGGTTGTACAGTTTGTCTACTTGTTGACATGGGATCAACTAGTCCTATTAACACTTAAACAGCCCATATGGCCTGGCCTCCCTCCCTTTCTTTCTTCCCCCTTCCTCTCTCTTGTCTCTTCTCTCCAAGTAGTTGTCTATCCATGATAGACTGTGTGGCCTCTGATCCTCAGGTGGCCCTACCTGTCGTATACAGCCTTGGCGGCCCCCTTCCTCCCTCCCTCTCTCCCTCTCTGTCTCTCTCTCTCTCTCTCTCTCTCTCCCTCCCTCCCCCAAGCTCTGTGTGGTAATTATCAGTTCATTTGATGCCTCTACCTTGAGGAGCCCCACGCTGCTCTGCTCCCTTCATCCCTCCCTCAGCTCAGCTACATCAAAATGACCCTGGTGAGGCTTTAATGTGCAGATGCTCCACTTCATTCAGCCCAATTACGCCTGACTACTTTTCACCAATTTATTTTCTTCTGTGCCTTTAGTTTAATCAATGTTTTTTTCCCTACCTGCTTTTGAATTCATTATTTTTGTACCTGCTTTGAAATGAATGATTCTAATTAGATCCTGACAACTGTTGTATTTGAAAGTGCTTGGGTGTCTGACCCATCTGGGTAATGAGGGATGATGTATTATTCCATCTATTAGCCTGCTGCTAGTGGAATATAAACGTTAATATCAAACCATGAGGATTTATAATAACCTTTATATATACACATACAGTAGAAGTCGGTAGTCAGTCGGAAGTCAGTTTTTCACAATTCCTGACATTTAATCCTAGTAACAATTCCCTGTCTTAGGTCAGTTAGGATCACCACTTTATTTTAAGAATGTGAAATGTCAGAGTAATAGTAGAGATAATGTTTATATCAGCTTTTATTTCTTTCATCACATTCCCAGTGGGTCAGAAGTTTACATACACTCAATTAGTATTTGGTAGCATTGCCTTTAAATTGTTTAACTTGGGTCAAACGTTTCAGGTAGCCTTCCACAAGCTTCCCACAATAAGTTGGGTGAATTATGGCCCATTCCTCCTGACACAGCTGGTGTAACTGAGTCAGATTTGTAGGCCTCCTTGATCGCACATGCTTTTTCAGTTCTGCCCACACATTTTCTATGGGATTGAGGTCAGGGCTCTATGATGGCCACTCCAATACCTTGACTTTGTTGTCCTTAAGCCATTTTGCCACAACTTTGGAAGTATGCTTGTGGTAATTGTTCATTAGGAAGACCCATTTGCGACCAAGCTTTAACTTCCTGACTGATGTCTTGAGATGTTGCTTCAATATATCCACATCAATTTCTGTCCTCCTGATGCCAACTATTTTGTGAAGTGCACTAGTCCCTCCTGCAGCAAAGCACCCCCACAACATGATGCTGCCACCCCCGTGCTTCACGGTTGGGATGGTGTTCTTCGGCTTGCAAGCCTCCCCTTTTTTCCTCCAAACATAACGATGGTCATTATGGCCAAACAGTTCTAGTTTTGTTTCATCAGACCAGAGGACATTTCTCCAAAAAGTACGGCTTTTTGTATGGCTTTTTTATGGTGATTTTGGAGCAGTGGCTTCTTCCTTTCTGAGTGGCCTTTCAGCTTATGTCGATATAGGACTTGTTTTACTGTGGATATAGATACTTTTCTACCTGTTTCCTCCAGCATCTTCACAAGGTCCTTTGCTGTTGTTCTGGGATTGATTTGCACTTTTCGCACCAAAGTACGTTCATCTCTAGGAGACAGAACTCCTTCCTGAGCGGTATGACGGCTGTGTGGTCCCATGGTGTTTATACTTGCGGACTATTGTTTGTACAGATGAACGTGGTACCTTCAGGCATTTGGAAATTGCTCCCAAGGATGAACCAGACTTGTGGAGGTCTACAATTTATTTTCTGAGGTCTTGGCTGATTTCTTTTGATTTTCCCATGATGTCAAGTAAAGAGGCACTGAGTTTGAAGGTATGGCCTTGAAATACATCCACAGGTACACCTCCAATTGACTCAAATTGTGTCAGTTAGCCTATCAGAAGCTTCTAAAGCCATGACATCAATTTCTGGAATTTTTCAAGCTGTTTAAAGGCACAGTCAACTTAGTGTATGTGAACTTCTGACCCACTGGAATTGTGATACAGTGAATTATAAGTGAAATAATCTGTCTGTAAACATTTGCTGGAAAAATTACTTGTGTCATGCACAAAGTAGATGTCCTAACCGACTTACCAAAACTATAGTTTGTTAACAAGAAATTTGTAGAGTGGTTGAAAAACGAGCTTTAATGACTCCAACCTAAGTGTACGTAAACGTCCGACTTCAACTGTACGTATTTCATTCATAATCCATTACACAGGTGGTACATGGAGAGTGGGACTGTGTCAAAGGTGTGTGTGTGTTTTTGTGTATGGACTGTGCACACACAGATTAACCTTTGGCATGTTTCTTCTTTTAGCCAACGCTGGGGCCTGTTATCCAAAACAAGGTAACTGAGTGGGCGAATGGCACCCCGGTTGTTCTCATGCTTTAAGCTCATTGATCTCCACTGTCACCCATTTTGTGTGTCACCGACTCCACCCCCCCCCCCCCCGGCTGTCCCCAGACCAATAACCTTTGAGGAGGCGCATGTTTAGATAAATGGAGAAAGATTAGTTAGGAAGTGGGTGACTTGGAGGGGGCAGGGAGTGGTGGGGGGGGGTTTCTTCTTTTTTGCAGCTGCCTCCCCAATTTTGTAGAGGTAATTTTTCTCTCTCTGTGTCTTCAGAAAGCAATGAAAGGAACTTCAGATGACAAATAGGAGCAGGGAAATGGAATATCCTACAGAGAAAATTCTGCTCCATTCTTTTCTTTTATCTATTGCAGGAGCATCCCCCCCCCCTCTAAAGTTGAGATCAATAATCCTGCAGGGAGACGCTTTTCTCTCTTCCGTTCTGTTCTGTTCTGTTCTGTTCGGTTTGTTCCGTCTTGGTGGCAATGATTCTAACATCCCATCCCACTCTCTCTCTCTCTCTCTCCCGTTCCTTCTCTCTGTCTCTCTCTCTCTCCCGTTCCTTCTCTCTGTCTCTCTCTCTCTCCCGTTCCTTCTCTTTGTCTCTCTCTCTCTCCCGTTCCTTCTCTCTGTCTCTCTCTCTCTCCCGTTCCTTCTCTCTGTCTCTCTCTCTCTCCCATTCCTTCTCTCTGTCTCTCTCTCTCTCCTTTATTGCTTTCCTCTCCTCTGTGTTCATCTGTCTGTGTACGTCTGTGTGTCTGACTGCCTCTGTCTGTGTGTCTGGATGTTTGTGTGCATTCATCTCCACATCTGTATCTGCCTGCCTGTCCTGTGTGTGGCGATCCACTTTCCACCTGACCTGCTACCCCCACCCTCCCTCTATCCCTCCTTCCGTCCATCTCAGATCCCTCAGAGCGTGGTGGCGGTCACATGATCTCGACAGATGACCTGGAGTACCCGCGGGAGTACCGGACGCTGGGGAACGGGACGCGGCGTTTCTCCAACGTGGGTCTGGTGCACACCTCGGAGCACCGCCACACGGTCATCGCAGCCCAGAGCCTGGAGGCCCTTACCAACCTGCACAAGGTGGACATGGAGCGCAAGAGGGACGCCTTCATGGACCACCTGAAGAACAAGTACCCGCCCCAGCTGCAGCACCCCGGGCATCAGCACCACAACCCCCCTTCGCCCTCACCCTCCCACGGCAGCATGAGGCAGCCTGACAGAGAGCGAGCCGCGCGCGAACAGGTAAACACTACCTACGGGTACATACATGAATATAGTGTATTGGCACACACACACACACACACACACACACACACACACACACACACACACACACACACACACACACACACACACACACACACACACACACACTCACACTCACACTCACACTCACACTCACACTCACACTCACACTCACACTCACACACACACGAGAGAGAGAGATGTCTGATGGCCCAGCATCACCTTGTTAGCTGTGTTTATCTGGCTGTCACAGCCCAGTGTGTATGTTAGTCTGGACTGACAAAGTTTAGTCACCCAGCCTGTAGACCTCCTCATAGAGGGGCAGGGCGGCCCCACTGGAGCATGAAGCTGACACACAATACACTCTCGCCTACGCAGCACCATGGGAATGCTCTCTCTCTCTCCCCATCTCTCTCCATCTATCTCTCTCTCTCTTTCTCCCTCTCTCTCTCTCTCTTTCTCTCTCTCTCTTTCTCTCTCTCTCCCCCATCTCTCTACATCTATCTCTCTCTCTATTTCTCCCTCTCTCCCCATCTCTCTCCATCTCTCTCGCTCTCTCTCTCTTTCCCTCTGGTGTTCCTTCCATCAGGTAACATAATACAGTATATTCATATTTAGCTATTTTACTCTCCCTTTTCTGCAAATCACCTATTTCATATTCTCTCTCTCTCTCTCTCTCTCTCTCTCTCTCTCTCTCTCTCTCTCTCTCTCTCTCTCTCTCTCTCTCTCTCTCTCTCTCTCTCTCTCTTTTTCTCTCTGTCTCTCTGTCTCTGTCTCTCGCTGTCTCTCTGTCTCTCTGTCTCTGTGTGTGTGTAAAGAGGCAAAGCCAAAGTAATCACAAGAGCATTGGGAGAATGGGAGGGAGAGAGAGAGAAAAGGGGAGGGTGGGTGAGAGAAAGGTGGAGTCCATGGTTGCCACAGCAACCTCTCCCTAATATGGAAAGCGATGATATCACATTGCAAAGGTCAGGCTGGAGAGAGGGAGGGATAGAACAAGAGAGTGAGAGAGTGAGAGAGACACGGTTACAAATCCTAAATCGCCAGGATATCGTCATCAGGGCACGGGGGAGAGAGCAGCAAAGTCTGGAATTCCTTGTCATCTACTGGTTGTGCATGCGGTCGTCTGGGTGACACATGGACAGGGGGGAGGAGGGGGACAGACAGAGAGAGATAGAAAAAGAGGGGAGCAGCAGAGGAACCAGTCAACCAGCCTGCTAGTCAATTAGCCAGCGCCAGCGGGAGGGAGACAGCCACCCATCTGCGAAGGAGTTAATCGCCTGGTGTTGTAATGAATTAAATAAAAGAGTTTCCGCATGTGCCGGAGAGAGAGAGGGAAGGGGAGAAAGAGAGAGCCAGAGGGAGGGAGAGACTGACAAAGCGGTATGAGGATCCTCTGCACCTGACGGAGGGAAGGGACAGCCTGGTGTGACTGGAGAGGAGAGAGGACAGGAGAGGAGAGGAGGACAGGTGCTCTGCAGGTGAGAGCAGGGGGAAGACGGGGGGTATTTAGTGAGGGAGGAGTGTGTGTAGGTCTGGGGGGGGTCTCGTATGTCAAGGCAGGGCTGGTCTATGTTTGTTGTGGTTGTTGTGGTGACAGGCTCCATGCGTTTGGCAGGTGTAAGGCAGGCATTCTGGTAGAGTGTATGTATGTGTATGTGTACAGGTGTGTGGGTACATGTGAATAATAGTGAGAGATTGAGGAATAGAGCGAGAGAGACTGACTGAGTGAGAGAATGACGGAATGAGGGAGGGGGGGTAGAGGAGGGGTGTAGGAAGGAGAGGAAAGGAGAGAGCGCAGCCTGCTTTGCATGCAGGTCAGGCAGTGCGGCGCTCCAGTCTGTGAGGCTCTGTCAGAGAACCCTGCCTGCCTACGGCCCTCTCTCGCACGTGTGTGTGTGTGTGTGTGTGTGTGTGTGTGTGTGTGTGTGTGTGTGTGTGTGTGTGTGTGTGTGTGTGTGTGTGTGTGTGTGTGTGTGTGTGTGTGTGTGTGTGTGTGTGTGTGTGTGTGTGTGTGTGTTTTGTGTGTTTGTGTGTGTACGCTGTGGCAGGGGAGAGTTAGGAGGGGAGAGGGAGGATGGAGGGTTAACAGCATATATTTAACCCCAGGTCCTCACCTCTAATTCTGCATGGAGGTGCAGGCAGATCTGTGACCTGAAACACATTGGGTAGTAAATATGTAACTCAGCAGGAGTATGCATTACCTGGGGGGATAAAGATGTTTCAGCTTCGTACTAGGGATGCTGGTGGAGTCATACTGTATGTATTAGCTAGTATGGTAGACTGGTGTGTGGTGACTACGATAAATCTGGGGCTGAGGAGGTGGATGCAGAGTGTTGACTCGCCTGGGTATGCTGAGAGGGGTTTGGCAGGATTTTTTTGGGGGGGTTCATTTATTTTCAATTAGTATACTGTATATCAAGGTTATGATTGGTCCGAAACTATACTTCAAGGTAAACAAAACGGCTTTGTATTACTGAACGCATAGTGTTGTCGCTACCTTAGAATCCACTGACCTGTGCTATCTATCACATGGCAGCAGTATTCGCGACTCAAATGTCAATCTGTAGGATGGCCAATCAAGGTGCAGTTCAAACAACAACAGGAGCTGAAGTGGTGGAGAAAGACGGGCTGTTTACTCTGACCTTAGATCTGTAAACAAGACTCATTACACCACAGTCCACAGAACAGGCACATGCCCAATAAACATTCTCACATTACTAGTCTGTGAGGGGGAAAAAAACATAATTCAAGAGTTATTCACTTGTAGAAATGCTCCCGCTGAGCCTCTGTCTGTCTGTCTGTCTGTCTGTCTGTCTGTCTGTCTGTCTGTCTGTCTGTCTGTCTGTCTGTCTGTCTGTCTGTCTGTCTGTCTGTCTGTCTGTCTGTCTGTCTGTCTGTCTGTCTGTCTGTCTGTCTGTCTGTCTGTCTGTCTGTCTGTCTGTCTGTCTGTCTGTCTGTCAGTTCCAGGGTTGTCAGGGGCAACCCTAGAGCCCAGGCAGGCTAGACTGAATGACTGACTGACACATGAGCAGGTAGAATCTAACCCAGCCCATCCTCAATCAATAGAGCCTACCTCTTAGTCCAGTCATGACCTACTTTCCACATGAACACACACACATATTTCCATCCTGCCGACACACACAAAGGCACAAAGCTTTGGTTCAGTAGAATAGACTAGGAGTCACTTACAGAACAGAGAGAAATGAGAGAGGCCAAGAGAGCGGAGTTTAACTGAATGTGTTCTCTAGTAGACTTTAGTGACATCCCAACATTCTCCTATAGAGATGTGTTTTTACGTTAGTAACATTCAGCTCCCCAGTAAAGGAAGCTCAGGGTTTGGGCCGATTCCCATTTATTTTGCGTCAGTGTAAGCAAAACTCGGTCTTCCTGGATCTGACCGTTCTAGCCAGTTCTGACACTGCTAGACATTACAATGAACTCAATCCCAACATTTGATTTCAACTCATGCCCCATCCATCCTGTAATGTAGAGAAAAAAGGTGAACTGATCAGGGAGGCTCATCTGCATATAACATCAGCAGCCTCCTATGTGGTTCAGAGAACCAGAGAACGTTCCAGACTGTTGCTGTAGTTGTTTAGCCTGGTTCCAAGCATGTGTGTGCTGTATAGCTGATTCCTGTCACAAACAGGTCTGGTAACAGGCTAGCTGCTGTTGCCATGGCAAGGCATTTTGCCACTGTCCTGTGAGCGTACATTGTCCCTCTCTCCGGGTTATACAGGGAAAACAGAGAACGGTATACAGTGGACAGAACACGGAGATACAGGGTCAGTTTGAAGCTGTGGATATAGGTGTTGCCATGGCAGGGAGTCTTGGCGGTGCCACCCGGTGCCCTGTGGTCGTATATTGTCACTCTCTCCAGGTCATCACTTTAGTCTGGACCGGATCATTAAAAATTCAGCTGTATCAGTGTGCCTGCCTGCCCTGTACACCAGGCTGCCTCCTTAGTCTATAGCCAGGCCCTGCAGGACTGTTTAACACGGTGTCAATGAGAGAGATAGAGGGAGGAACACCTTAGGCTTAGAGAGACTGGCATCGTGTAGGTCAGGGGGGATTCCCACCAGCCATAACCAGCTCTCCAGCTAGCTAGCTGCCTCGGTTTTCATAGTTAAATGAATGTCGCTCATCTATTATAAATTGCTACGCTGGGTGAGAGACAGATGGGGAGAGGATAAAGTAACAATCAGTTGCAAATGAACTCTTACTGAAGTCCATAATAAAAACACGATGAGGCCGACGTCGAAAGGAAACACTGAGAAAGAAAAACTAGCCGACGATGATGAATCAAATAAAGAAAACCTAGGCTACCTGTCATTTTGTCTTACCCTCACACCGGTGGATATATGGCAGCAGGGAAACGGTCACTCCGGTAAATTAACTGGAAATTGCCTGCAGATAAGAATAAGGAACTAGAATAAGAGTTGAGATTTGGGATCAAAATTCATGAATTGTCGCCATCTTTTTAATTTACATATGATCGTGAGGTGTTTCCAGGCCGTTGGAAGCCTGGCCTGGTTTATAACACACCGTGGTTATTATGTTTTAATGGATCTTCCTCTGGTCTAGACTAGCATGTGTCACAGTAGAGAGGGGCCAAGGGAGGGAGAGGAGGACAAAAAGAGAGGAGGGAGAGGCAATGAGGTAGTGGGTTAGGTAGAGAATATCAGATGGATAGAGAGAGAGGCAGGTGGAGCGAGGGAGCAAAAAGGAAGAGAAAAGGAGGGAGAGAGGGGGCCTGTCTGCTGATGGATGATGGAGAAGTCTGGGAGACAGGCCAACATCTGAACGACTGACAGAGTGGCCTGTTTAATTCATTTTCACTTCTTTCATTTAATCCTGTCAAAAGGCACAGCCTGTGACTAGTTCCTACTTGGTTTGAGTTGCAACATTACATTCACAAACAGATCCCCCCCACACCCTCTCCTGCCCACATCCACATGCTAATCAATTGCTAAGAACATTGTAACCTTCTTGTTGTATTAACGATTCCCTTAATGGGCTGTCAATATGCCCCGTGTCGGCTCTGACGGAGGATAATGACATGATGCTTGGGATAGTGCGTGTTTGTGTGTGTGTGTGTGTGTGTCTGTATGTCTGTGCTCTGTATGTGTGTGTGTGGGGAGTGGGCTAGTAGGGTGTGTGCAGCATATTTTGGGCTGGGAATGGTCCCACTTCTAAGAGCATTTGATGCTGGTGTGTCACTGTCAAGGGCTTTTGAGTTACCTATTTCAGCCACTCTCGCTACCTCTCCTCTTCCCTCCATCTCTTTCAACATCGCTCCCTCTGTCTCTTTTTCTCTCTCTCCCTCACCCAGCATGAAATTTCTCAGAGAGTTGCTTTTATTGTTAGCTGTCAGATACTTGAGAGTAAATGTCTAACACTTCTCCCCCCCCTCTCTCTCTCTTTCTCCCTCTCTCTATCGCTCTCTCTTTTCTTTTCTCTCTTTCCTTTTCTTTCTTTCCTTTTCTCTCTTTTCTTTTCTCTCTTTCCTTTTCTCTCTTTCTTTTCTCTCTCCCCAGCAACAACCCAACTACTGGAGTTTTAAGGTCAGTGCTGTAAGTGACAGTGTCGCTGTGTCAGTTTGGTTTCTCCATCCAATGTGGTGTGTTATTGTTGTGTGTATTTTTGTCTTTGTATTTGTGAGTGTGTGTTTGTGTGTGTGTGTGTGTGTGTGTGTGTGTGTGTGTGTGTGTGTGTGTGTGTGTGTGTGTGTGTGTGTGTGTGTGTGTGTGTGTGTGTGTGTGTGTGTGTGTGTGTGTGTGTACCACCCCAGGCTCCTATGACACGGTGGCACATCGCTCTCTCTGCCTGGTTTCTGTGCCCGTCGCACCGCTGGCACGCAGACTCTCAGTTGGCATCTCTCGAGTCTCAGGCGGCAGCAGCAGCTTAAAGCCTTCAAGCTCCGTTTAATCTGCAGGAAACGATTCTCCCAGGATTAATGCCACCTCAGTCAGTCAGCTAGCGCCTAGCGCTAATGGCTAACATCCATGTGACCTTGCTAGAGTATTACTCAGGCTAACTGAGACTTTAAAAAGAAATTACGGTGCTTTGTTGCATTGTGGAAATGTTACTTTGACATTTCTCAGACGTCCTTCGGTATTACTGACAGGCTTTGAGGTTAGATATTCTGTATTTAGAAGAAATGTACAGTAACATGGCATGTATTATTTCTGTTCTGTCTTGCCTGCGGATACATCAGTGAGGGTATATCTGTCTTGCGTGCGACACAGAGGTAAATGGAGTAGATGGAGTTTATGTGTCATGCTGTGGATCTATGTGAGCTGGTTTACGGTGTGTTGAGGATTACGTTTCATAGATGTTGTCCGGAGGCTGCTGAGACACAGCATGGATCTACACAGAGAGGCTTTCAGGAAGTATTGTCATCTGTATGGGAAGAGGCCTCGTCTGAGGTTTACGCTTCCCTGAAATATCATCCGGGCAGGGTGGAGATGTTACCAGATATCAATATCCAGATCCCTGACCCATCTACCCCAGAGCTATGTAATTATTACGAGGAGCGTAATGAATGTCCAAAAAAGCTTTAAAAACCCTTCTCGCGTGGAGACATTTTTCTTTGCGCTCCCAACAAACTCTAATCAGAGGCAGGCAGACAAGCGGTTTTCTCGGATTGACTGCCTTCAGCAACTGGGCAGTCATCAAATCGCTGTCACAATATTCCATTTTCTCTTTCTTTTTCTACTTCCATGACTTTGCGGAAATGTTATTTTCACGCCCTTGATCCAGTGCTCGCCTAATAATGCTTTTCCAGCGCTCCTCTACATAAATGACATCACGGTGTCTAAATCTGGAGATTAATATAATTAAAAGCCTCCTGAATGAGTCACATTCTCAACAGGCTGAATTAGACAGAATTAAAGTGAAGGAGGAGAACAGGTGATAAGAAGAAGAGGTAGAAGAAGAGGTAGAATCCAGCCCTATGGAGATTATTCTGCTGTATGTATCAGACCTGGGTTCAAATACTATTTCAAAACAAATATTCAGATAACCTTTCTTTACATTTTTCTTAAGTCAAGCAGTTGAATATTGGAATGCATTTGGAAATACACTTGGAAAGTATTTGAAAATGCTCAAATACACTGACACAAATACACTCCCATGCATTTAACCCAGGTATTGGAACATATTATTTGAACTCAAGTAAAAGTACTTGTTTGGGCTGTGTATTTGAAAATACTCAAATACACTGAAAAAAAGTATTTCATTAACAAATACTCAAACACACATGCATTTGAACCCAGATCTGGTATGTGTGTATTCTACTGTCCTGGTCCCTTTTCTATTTTTCCTCTGCAAAGAAGACTACCAGCCATCTCAGGCGTCATCCCCCCTCCCTAGAGTACGCCATTTTCTTCACTCTCCTGCCTAGCGAGCAGATCGCATCAGCGAACAATCCAGCTCAATTTGGCAGAGCAATTTCTTCCATGCATTGATGACTCCCCATATTATAAAGAGACTGAGCTCGACCAAGGAGAGAGCGAGGGGGAGGGGGACTGAGAGATAGACGGCGTGAGTGAAAGCCAGAGATAGAGGGAAAGAGTAAGTGAGGAGTAAGAGGGAGGGAGATGGATTTATTATGGGGGGTAATTTTTGTTTCCAATTTTTGCGGAACAGCCGTAGGCTTGCTTGTTTTCTAGGCTCTTCTCTCCCTGTTTGGTGAAATAACACAATGTGTGGGTAGAGAGCGAGTGTGTGTGAGAGCAGGGCTGTACAAACAGACATAGAATGCAGCAGGAGGAGGAGTAGAGGGCTGCTTTGAGAGCTGTCCAGGAACAGAGGTGTTGACATAGAGAGACACAGACAGCCGCAATGAGAAGCTACTTTCGAGACGGATGACAAACTGATGACGCTCTGAGGGGTGTGAGCGACAGAGCGGGAAAGGAAGGGGAAAGATGGCACAGAGAGCGAGATTGTAGAGAGAGAGAGAGAGAGAGAGAGATGGGGAGGGAAAGGAGAAGGACATACACTGAGTGTACAAAACCTTAAGAACACCTGCTCGTTCCATGACATAGACTGACCAGGTGAATCCAGCTGAAAGCTATGATCCCTTATTCATTTCTCTTGTTAAATCCACTTCAGTCAGTGTAGATGAAGGGGAGGAGACAGGTTAAAGAAGGATTTTTAATCCTTGAGACAATTGAGACATGGAGTGTGTGTGTGCCACTCAGAGGGTGAATGTGCAAGACAAAAAATTGAAGTGCCTTTGAACAGGGTATGGTAGTAGGTGTCAGGCGCACCGGTTTGTTTCAAGAACTGCAACGCTGCTGGGTTTTTCACGCTCAACAGTTTCCCTTGAGTATCAAGAATGGTCCACCACCCAAAGCACATACAGTCAACTTGACATACCTGTGGGAAGCATTGGAGTCAACATGGGCCAACATCCCTGTGGATCCCTTTTGACACCTTGTAGAGTCCATACCCCGATGAATTGAGGCTGTTCTGAGGGTAAGGTGTTCCTAATGTTTGGTACAGTCAGTGTATGAAAAAGGAAAGGTGGCTGAAAAGTGGTTGAAAAGGCCAGAGAATAGAAGGGGGACAGAAGAAGAGAGAGGTGTGAGGAGTGTGATGTAAGTCAGTTAAAACCACCTAAGATTGATGTCCATGCCCCCGCGGACACCTAATTAGCATAATACAAATCCATCCGTTTAATTAAGCTAGAGATATCTGTTTTTTTGCATTGGATGTGTCTCAATCCCCTGCATCTGCCTATGTCGCACTTCCGCATCTGCGGTGAAAGATAACAGAGCTAGAGTAGTGTTGGTCAGACCATGAGGCATCCCGAAAATTGGTCTTCTCACAACATCGTTCGTTTTGCTCTACAACCCCCGTAAGGGTATTGGGGCTCGTCTAAAGTCGGTACAGCCGCTCTGCCAACTTCTGTCTGTAGCATCCGAACAGTAATGAACCCTCTGTGGAAAGGTGATACTCTCACAAACACGTACATGTTGGTTATTTTCCTCCACGACGCCCACAGGCCTCACAAGACTTGTCTGAAGGTCCTCTGGTACCAGTTGAAAAACTTTATAGAAGTACATATGAAGACTGTTTAGTGCTAAATGTTAAATACATGTAAAAAAATATATATATATAATAATAATGTTTCCTGATCTTTCTTATATCTCTCAGATATAGGACATACACTTCAGAACAAGCTTCCTTTAGATTTTTTGGGGGGGGGACTATCTGTTGTTCCATGTAGTGAATCTGTAATGCAATGTACAGTATGGGCTAATAGCAGTAATGCCAAATAAAAATGTTCAACAAATAAAACATTTGTATATTTTTTTGATACATCAAGGGGTCTTAAAATTCAATGTATGACCTTCTTACAACAATTCCATATAGCTTAGTAATACAACCTTTACAGTGACCTTAAACCTGACCCACTCTGGGTATGTACTCTGGACGGTTCTGACTTGGACAACTACAAATACCTAGGTGTCTGGTTAGACTGTAAACTCTCCTTCCAGACTCACATTAAGCATCTCCAATCCAAAATTAAATCTAGAATCGGTTTCCTATTTCACAACAAAGCATCCTTCACTCATGCTGCCAAACATACCGTCGTAAAACTGACTATCCTACCGATCCTTGACTTTGGCGATGTCATTTACAAAATAGCCTCCAACACTCTACTCAGCAAATTGGATGCAGTCTACCACAGTGCCATTCGTTTTGTCACCAAAGCCCCATATACTACCCACCACTGTGACCTGTATGCTCTCGTTGGCTGGCCCTCGCTTCATATTCGTTGCCAAACCCACTGGCTCCAGGTCATCTATAAGTCTTTGCTAGGTAAAGCCCTGCCTTATCTCAGCTCACTGGTCACCATAGCAGCACCAACCCGTAGCACCCCCAAAGCCAATTCCTACATTGGCCGCCTTTCCTTCCAGTTCTCTGCTGCCAATGACTGGAACGAATTGCAAAAATCACTGAAGCTGGAGACTCATATCTCCCTCACTAACTTTAAGCACCAGCTGTCAGAGAAGCTCACAAATCACTGCACCTGTACATAGCCCATCTGTAAATAGCCCATCCAACTACCTCATCCCCATACTGTTATTTCATTTAATTTATTTTTTGCTCCTTTGCACTGCAGTATCTCTACTTGCACATTCATCTTCTGCACATCTATCACTCCAGTGTTTAATTGCTAAATTGTAATTATTTCACCACCGTGGCCTATTTATTGCCTTACCTCCCTTATCTTACCTCATTTGCACACACTGTATATAGACTTTTTTTCTATTGTGTTATTGGCTGTATGTTTGTTTATTCCATGTGTAACTCTGTGTTGTTGTTTGTGTCGCACTGCTTTGCTTTATCTTGGCCAGGTCACAGTTGTAAATGAGAACTTGTTCTCAACTAGCTTACCTGGTTAAATAAAGGTGAAATCAAAAATCAAAAATAAAGAAAATGTAAAAGAGACAAAATAAGAGAAACGGAGAGGGAGAGGGAGAGAGAGAGAAAAGCGGGAGAGATTGGGTTTGTTGTTGGATTTAAAGCAGTTCATAGTGCTAGGTATGTTGGAGCCCGCTGTGTCCTCCTTTCCGTTCATTTATATTTCCTGTAAGATCATCTTGTTTTCTTCCTCTGTGGTATTATAAGAGTGTGGGCTCCTCACAGTAACTGAGTGCTATTGAAAAAGCCTGGATTGACACCATAGGGTGATAGGGAGAGGGAGAGGGGAGAGAGAGGGGGAGAGGGGAGAGAGAGGGGGAGGTAGAAGACAAGGTGCAGAGAAAAGTGGAAGAGGTGCAATCACTGTTTTCCTCTGAAGAGAGTGAGTGTGTATACCATTACAGATCTCCTAGCAGATGGTGAGTGCTTTTACCTGCCCATGATGACGCACAGGAGGAAATGGTTCTAGGAACGCTCCCCGTATTCTATCCCACTGGGCACCCAATGGTTGAATCAACGTTGTTTCCACGTCATTTCAATAGAATTACATTAAACCAACGTGGAAAAGACGTTGAATTGATGTTTGTGCCCAGTGGGATATCACTTTGACACCTTTACATAAAGTATCTACGGCAACAACACCAAGTCGATATGGTTTCTTTCCTCCAACACATGGAGAGAACATATTTTGTTCCACTGGGGGAATCTACCTTCGTTTCTTAAGTGTTTAGTATTTCTCCAAGCTACTATAGAATGACTCACACCTGTTTTTCCAACAACAGTCAAAGTGAAAGATTCTCATTAGGTGAGTTGCTGGAGTTTGTTGACAGATCTTCTCTCCTGTGTGTGAGAGAGAGACGGAGCTAGTTTCCCTCTCTCCACTTTGTCCTGAGTTCTGTTTGATATTTTGCATGGTCTCCCCGGTTCGGTGTGATTTGTTGAAAAGATCCTCTGTTATGTAGACACACAAACTCCAGGGACTAGTGCTAGCTCGACGTCAGCTCACTGACATGTTGGAGACACTAGAGGCCTCCTTTGATTATTGGTGTGATTAGAGATGTGGCTCACTCTTCTATAGGATATGTATCTTTTAGCTCTGCTGTGCTGAGTCAAGCTGATGGCTGTGTTTTATCCATCTGCGCTCTGGCTTTATTTAGCCCTGGAGCTTTGCTTGGCTCACTGGAGCTGGTGTTTGTGTCTGTTGTGTGTTCTGTGTGTACAATATATGTGCTGCTGTGTGGTGCTATGGACTGGGTTGTTGTGCTCCCTGCTCAGTGTGGTCGTTGCTTAGATAAATGACCCCATTAGAAAGCACAGTGGGGGCGATCGTTCAGAGCCACCCTCTCTCTGGGTGCTCAGACACTGTCTGCCTGCCCACCAAATCAAATCAAAAATGATTTGTCGCACACACACATATTTATCAGATGTTATCGCGGGTGTAGCGAAATGCTTATCTTCCTAGCTCAAACAGTGCAATCATTTACAAGTGCCACCACTCTGTTGTGGGGCTGTGTGTGTGACTACACTGTGTAAGTGTTTATGGTTGCAGTATGAACAGTGTGTGTGTGTGTGTGTGTGTGTGTGTGTGTGTGTGTGTGTGTGTGTGTGTGTGTGTGTGTGTGTGTGTGTGTGTGTGTGTGTGTGTGAGTGCATGTGTGCGTGCATGTGTGCGTGTGAGTGCATGTGTGCGTGCATGTGTGTGTGCATGTGTGTGTGCATATGTGTGTCACAGGAGGTTGGTGGCACTTTAATTGGGGAGGACAGGCTCGTGGTAAAGGCTGGAGTGGAATGGTATCAAATACATCAAACACATGGTTTCCATGTGGTTGATACCATTCCATTTGCTCCGTTCCATTCCAGACATTATTATGAGCCGTCCTCCCCTCAACAGCCTCCTGTGGTGTGTGTGCATGCATGTTGTGTGTATTTGTGAATGACCCCAGAGCGAGCACTGCTGGGAGTCAATGAGCACAGCACTCTGTGAGGCTGCGTCTCGCCTTCCTAAATACAAGATTAATGAGAGCATCGGAAAAAAACATGCTGAAGTCTTATTAAACCAGAACGAGGGATGAAACGACAGAAAGAGCAGAGGAGAAGTTGTTTTCTACTAGCGAGGGGCGCAGGCACTGTACTGTAATGTAACGCGGGCTCGATGTGTCTGGCTGGCTCTGCAATCCTAACAGTCGTCAGCGAGCATTCTGGGAGCTCATTAACGGAGTCTGGGAGCTGGAGGAGACCCGGCGGTGGAGATAGGGGAGCCAGCTCACTGAACAGAACACAGCAGCCTAGCAGAACACAGTCTAGTAGCAGCAGCAGCAGAGCAGCTGAGGAAGAAGAGATGCTGCCTGGGCCCAGGCCAGGTCTAGGCCAGTAGAATAAACGCAGAGTGACAGCCCTGATCTAGATCTACATGGCCTTGTCTAATCCAGACAGCCCTGGCCTGCACTCATTTAAGGTTGGCCAGAGGCCAGCAGGGCCCCAACCAATAGGGAGAGGATGCAGGTGTAGGGGGAGAGAGAACTTTACATAAGCGTTAAAACTTTAAAACAGGTCTCAGTGCCCACCAGGTTATTTTGTATCTTCCCAATTCCTACCTACTGGTCCTCAGTGGATCCCTAGTTCTGAAGGTGTTGTGTTCTGGACCTCTGCCTTGCTGTATACCTCTGCTGTCAGTATTGGTGAACCAACAGGCACCGTCACATGATTCCATCCCACCCTATCAGAAAGAGGAAAGATGGCATCAGTTGTATGAATGTTGGTCCTGACATGCTGATACATTATGACAATCTTAATTGTGTTTGTTTGTCTTATAGTCTGTTTATTGTTTGTTACCTCTTTCACGTTTCTCCGTACTCCTCTCTGTCAAATCCATTCTTTCCGCCTCTCTCTCGCTCTCCTCTCCCCAAACAAACTCTCTCTCGCTTTCTCTCCTCCAGAGTCGTAGCCCACGTCACTCCCAGTCCACCCAATCTGGGCTAGCTGACCAGGCCGCTAAGCTGTCGTTTGCCTCGGCTGAGTCTCTGGCTGAGACCATGTCTGAGGCTGACATCCCCCTGGGGTTCAGCCGAACCAACCGCTTCCGCCAGAGTCTACCCCTGTCCCGCTCAGCCAGCCAGAACAAGCTTCGCTCCCCAGGTGAGACCCAACACCCACACTGGAGCTGGCCATGACCCAGACAGTACAGAACCTATACATGATCACGTCTTAACCTTTACCAACTACTGCTACAGTAAGACTGTGCAGAGAATATACATGACATCAGTGGAAGCTCCTCAGTGGAGGAAGGGGAGGACCATTCTCCTCAGTGAATTCCACAAAAATAAAAAAGAGTCCTTTTTAGATAAACCTATAGTAAATATATTCACATGTCACCAAATAATTGATTAAAACACACTGTTTTGCAATGAATATCTACAGTAACCTCAACAGCACTCTGTAGGGTATCACCATGGTGTAGCCGGAGGACAGCTAGCTTCCGTCCTCCTCTGGGTACATTGACTTCAGTACAAAACCTATGAGTCTCATGGTTCTCACCCTCTTCCATTGACTTACACAGTAATTATGGCAACTTCCGGAGGACGTCCTCCAACCTATCAGAGCTCTTGCAGCATGAACTGGCATGTTGTCCACCCAATCAAAGGATCAGAGAATGAATCTAGTACTGAAAGCATAAGCTACAACTAGCTAGCACTGCAGTGCATAAAATGTGGTGAGTAACTGACTCAAAAAGAGAGAAAAAAAATTGTTTAACAGTTTTAAATAAATTAATTTCTTAAAATATTAAGGAGAAGCAAGAGAGAGAAAGGGAGGTGATGTTGAATTTTTTGCCTGGTCACAAACAGCTGATGTGTTGTGCACTGAAGCCCACCAGCGAATGGAAAAGGTGAGAGGACAGCTCGTAGATGCGATAAGAAATTAACAAGCAAAGTGATCAAGCTGTTTACATGCGGCTGCTATGAAAGTGTGAAACTGTTTTTGCGTGTGATCAGGGGTGTATTCATTCCGCCAATTCCGTTGAAAAACATTTCTTAAAAGGAATCAATATGGAACGAAACAGGTATAAACATACCTGAATTTGTCCAATAGAAACTCATGATGGGTATAGGTCAAATTAAAGTATCATGTATTAGCCTAAACCTATCGCTGTTACATTGAACTGGGTGAATGGAATATGAATGACAGTCATCCAATATGCTGTAATAGAAATAAGGCCATGCTCATAAAATAAATGAACATCCTCCCTCATCTTAAACGTCACCGACTGCCACTGCATGACATAAACATGACCATGTAACAGCCTTTACCAGCTACATAGCTGAGGCAACATTTTCCTCATCCCAAAGCTTTTGTGGACTTCAACTTACTCATCTAATCAGAATAGCTTCATGCCATTTTCATATTAACATTTAGCTAGTTTATCTGCTATCTTATCAAACCTTATCCACTTACATAGTAAATAATTAATCCCATTCCCAATTCCTTTCGCGTTTTGTGGTTATGCCTTATTTGAATTCACTATTCGATATGAATTATTGCGAAATGATTGAATCGTGATTACATTTGCATATTTTGTAGCCATTTCAGAAGCGTAAATTATGCACTCCAGGCTGGGTGTTTTTATCAGGGACCAATCACACAGCTCCTTAGTTAGTCATGTAACCTACAGCCTGGTGTCTCTTCGCACCCTCAGATGAGTGTGATTATTCTCTGCCTGCCTGCCCTGTGGTGCGTTAGTGCTTACATAACACTGGATCATGCACGCCTCAGATTACACATCAGGGGCACAACAACCATATACAGCCATACACTGCACTGTATTTCATTATTAGCACAGGGATAATATGTTCATAGACATTAAGTCATGATTCAAATCTTGACGTATTATTCATGTATTTCTGCTACAGAGTCATATTGAGTGAACTCAGTGATGGGGACAGCTTTACAGTGTGGACTACAGTATCATAAGTGTGAACTCAGCATTGGGACAGCTTTACAGTGTGGACTACAGTATCATAAGTGTGAACTCAGCATTGGGACAGCTTTACAGTGTGGACTTCAGTATCATAAGTGTGAACTCAGTGATGGGGACAGCTTTACAGTGTGGACTACAGTATCATAAGTGTGAACTCCGTGTTGGGACAGCTTTACAGTGTGGATGGATCAGACTTATAAACATTGGTGGGTGTAGGCGATGCTAAGCACGCAGGGAGAAACAGAGCGCTGTAAAACCAGTGACAGTGACGGATGAAGAGCCCTTTGGAAGAGGAGTTTAGGCAGTGCTTTAGAACAGTGGCACTCTCTCACTCCCACCTCCTCCTGTCTATTTATCAACCAGACCGTCCCTTCATCTACCTCTCTCTCCTTTTCATTTGACTTTCGTCACCCCTTCCTCGGTTGTTCTATTATCTCCTGCTCCACCTTCATCCTTGACTTTAAATTCTCTCTCTGTGACCTAGTGTGGTCAACACATCTACGGTGTCGGCATAGGTTCAAATCCGGCCTGCTGCCCTTTGACCTAACCGCTCTCTACCTTTCCCCACTGTCATAATCTCTCTCTAGCTGTTCAATAAATTTAGAAAAGATCTTAAAAATATATGATCAATTCTCTCCCCCTCTCTCTTCATCACTCTCCTTCTCCAGGCGTGCTGTTCCTGCAGTTTGGGGATGAGACGCGGAGGGTGCACATCACCCACGAGCTGAGCAGCCTGGACACGCTGCACGCCCTCATCGTGCACATGTTCCCCCAGAAGCTGACGGCGGGGATGCTCAAGTCCTCCAACACGGCCATCCTGATCAAGGACGAGGCGCGCAACGTCTTCTACGAGCTGGAGGACATCCGGGACATCCAGGACCGCAGCATCATCAAGATCTACCGCAAGGAGCCCATCTACGCCTCCTACCCCGCCACACACCTGGTCAACGGGGACCCGAGGGTGAGACAGGGAGGGGAGAGAAGGGTGAGGGAGGAGAGAGGGATGCTGAGGGAGGGGGAGCGGGTGGAGCTTGGATGGGCGTCTGATAGGGCGATAGGTGGATGGAGGGCTCTGGATTCTACTATAAATACTGATACTGTGACACTACTGTTGGGCTTTGACCTTTGAAGGTGCAACAGCTCTTTTGTGTTTATGTTGCAACAGTAAGTTTGACAGGTTGTGGAGGCGTATGGGTTATTTCTCCAGATATTCCCGCTGGGCAGTACTTGTATCTTCAAAAGCACCATATGCTGCCTGGACACTAAACAACAATGTTTCCCACAGAGATGAGCTTGTTTCACCCCCTGTGCATGTCTCTGTTTTGGTTGAGTTCAAGGAACCTTGAAGTTGCTCTGTTTTCAGTCCCTACCATCTGTAATAGTCACACTACATTGAGGATGAATCAGCCATTACCTATGCAAATAATTCGAGTGTGTGTGTGGGGGGGTGGGTCTCTGTCTCTGTCTCTGTCTGTGCGTATGAGTGTGTTTTCGTGTGTGCGTGCAGGCATACTAAAATCCCTGAATTGTGTATGGAGGAACACCAAAATATCCCAGATGAACTAGATTCAATTAAATCATTGAGAGTTCTTATTTCCAGGAGGGTAGATGATGCGGTAAAGCCAGGCCTTTGAAGAACATTCAAGTAGCTGGCTCTTGGCTGGCTCTTTGTTCTATGACAGTGGGTGTGTGAACTGCACACCCCCTCCTAGTTCAGTGCTGTGCTGGGGACTGCCCTGCATGTTAACTAACATCTTGACATTGAACTGCTCCCGGGGGTACATTTTTGGGTTTGGATAGTTGGTTTTAACTGTGTTTTCAGGGTTTTATGTAAGTGTGTGTCCCGACTCCTGTGTACAAGTGTGTGTGTGTGTGTGTGTGTGTGTGTGTGTGTGTGTGTGTGTGTGTGTGTGTGTGTGTGTGTGTGTGTGTGTGTGTGTGTGTGTGTGTGTGTGTGTGTGTGTGTGTGTGTGTGTGTGTGTACGATGCCCTCCCTCTGCAAAGGCTCTTATACACAGTCCTGTCCATCATCACTACAGTATACTGTAGGGAAGGTTAGGACAAAGGAAAGAGGATATTTAAAAAAGGTTGAGGAGACAAAGACACAGGGATGACTAGAGGAAGGAGAGTAGATGAGAGAGATAACTACTGTAGGTTAAGGAAAGACGTAAATAGGAGAGAGGTAATTACTGTAGGTTGAGGAAAGACAAACAGGAGAGAGAGATAATTACTGTAGGTTGAGGAAAGACATAAACAGGAGAGAGAGATAATTACTGTAGGTTGAGGAAAGACATAAACAGGAGAGAGAGATAATTACTGTAGGTTGAGGAAAGACATAAACAGGAGAGAGAGATAATTACTGTAGGTTGAGGAAAGACATAAACAGGAGAGAGAGATAATTACTGTAGGTTGAGGAAAGACATAAACAGGAGAGAAAGATAATTACTGTAGGTTGAGGAAAGACATAAACAGGAGAGAGAGATAATTACTGTAGGTTGAGGAAAGACATAAACAGGAGAGAGATAATTACTGTAGGTTGAGGAAAGACAAACAGGACAGAGAGATAATTACTGTAGGTTGAGGAAAGACATAAACAGGAGAGAGATAATTACTGTAGGTTGAGGAAAGACAAACAGGAGAGAGAGATAATTACTGTAGGTTGAGGAAATACATAAACAGGAGAGAGAGGTAATTATTGTAGGTTGAGGAAAGACATAAACAGGAGAGAGAGATAATTACTGTAGGTTGAGGAAAGACATAAACAGGAGAGAGATAATTACTGTAGGTTGTGGAAATACATAAACAGGAGAGAAAGATAATTACTGTAGGTTGAGGAAAGACATAAACAGGAGAGAGAGATAATTACTGTAGGTTGAGGAAAGACATAAACAGGAGAGAGATAATTACTGTAGGTTGTGGAAATACATAAACAGGAGAGAAAGATAATTACTGTAGGTTGAGGAAAGACATAAACAGGAGAGAGAGATAATTACTGTAGGTTGAGGAAAGACATAAACAGGAGAGAGAGATAATTACTGTAGGTTGTGGAAATACATAAACAGGAGAGAGAGATAATTACTGTAGGTTGAGGAAAGACATAAACAGGAGAGAGATAATTACTGTAGGTTGTGGAAATACATAAACAGGAGAGAGAGATAATTACTGTAGGTTGAGGAAAGACATAAACAGGAGAGAGAGATAATTACTGTAGGTTGAGGAAAGACATAAACAGGAGAGAGAGATAATTACTGTAGGTTGAGGAAAGACATAAACAGGAGAGAGAGATAATTACTGTAGGTTGAGGAAAGACATAAACAGGAGAGAGAGATAATTACTGTAGGTTGTGGAAAGACATAAACAGGAGAGAGAGATAATTACTGTAGGTTGAGGAAAGACATAAACAGGAGAGAGAGATAATTACTGTAGGTTGAGGAAAGACATAAACAGGAGAGAGAGATAATTACTGTAGGTTGTGGAAAGACATAAACAGGAGAGAGAGATAATTACTGTAGGTTGAGGAAAGACATAAACAGGAGAGAGAGATAATTACTGTAGGTTGTGGAAAAACATAAACAGGAGAGAGATAATTACTGTAGGTTGAGGAAAGACATAAACAGGAGAGAGAGATAATTACTGTAGGTTGAGGAAATACATAAACAGGAGAGAGATAATTACTGTAGGTTGAGGAAATACATAAACAGGAGAGAGATAATTACTGTAGGTTGAGGAAAGACATAAACAGGAGAGAGAGATAATTACTGTAGGTTGAGGAAAGACATAAACTGGAGAGAGAGATAATTACTGTAGGTTGAGGAAAGACTTAAACAGGAGAGAGAGATAATTACTGTAGGTTGAGGAAATACATAAACAGGAGAGAGATAATTACTGTAGGTTGAGGAAAGACATAAACAGGAGAGAGAGATAATTACTGTAGGTTGAGGAAAGACATAAACAGGAGAGAGAGATAATTACTGTAGGTTGAGGAAAGACATAAACAGGAGAGAAAGATAATTACTGTAGGTTGAGGAAAGACATAAACAGGAGAGAGAGATAATTACTGTAGGTTGAGGAAATACATAAACAGGAGAGAAAGATAATTACTGTAGGTTGAGGAAATACATAAACAGGAGAGAGAGATAATTACTGTAGGTTGAGGAAAGACATAAACAGGAGAGAGAGATAATTACTGTAGGTTGAGGAAAGACATAAACAGGAGAGAAAGATAATTACTGTAGGTTGAGGAAATACATAAACAGGAGAGAAAGAGAAATTGAAAAAGTGGGAGAAGCAGAATATAAAAGGATTAGACCACCCAGTCTGATAGGGCGATAGGTGGACCTGTGGTGGATGAGAAAATTCCTCACATTCATTCTCATGAACCAGGAGTGGGTTAGTCTCCTGTTTTCTCTCGCTTATCTTCAATAGAGAGGATATGGATATGTGCAGATATGGAGAAGTGTTGAATACCAACTCTTTGTAATCCACTGGGTTTAGTTGGGCTGGTTAAATGGAGCTCAGTGGTTCTCCTGGACGAGTGGAAGGAGAAGAAAGAAACAATAAGGCTGGACTGGTTCCCTCTTTTAAGCTCTTTCATTTTCAGCCTTAGTAATTACACTGTAAGGTGACAATCAATACATGTAGGTAATCCCATATCCCATAAGCCCTACTGTACTCTTGGATAGAGCCATTACTATAGACTTGAATCACACGTGTTGATTGTGTGCTGGAATTTGATGTGAGCTTCTATAAAGATGCTGTGATTGCATTGATGAGCCCAGGCTGCCACAGACTGTCCATTGTCAGTGTGATTTCCTATCCTCTGATTGTCAGCCTGGCACAGAGGGGGAGCACAGCATTTTCATCCACTAGTATCCATGGTAACCTACCCTCCACCCCCGCCCCTGATGTCGTTTCAGAGGGATCTGGTGTACACGTCCCGAGAGTCCTCCCCCACCCGCCGCCTCAACACCCTGCCCTCCTCCTCCGCCTCGCCCCCATCCGGCTCCCCATCCCGCTCCCGTCTGTCCTACAGCGGGGGTCGGCCTCCCTCCTTCGCCGGGCCGGGTAGTCACCCCCAGCTCCAACAACACTCCCAGCACCAGCAGCAGCACCAGCCCCAGCACTCCCACCACCCTGGAGCCGGCTCCCACCACGGGGGCCCCAACGCCGGCCTGTCCTCCTCCCCTAGCGCCATCTTGGAGCGCCGCGACGTCAAGCCCGACGAGGAGGTTTCTGGGAAGAACATGATGCTGGTGAAGGAGGGGCTGTACGCCGACCCCTACAGCCTGGTACACGAGGGCCGCCTCAGCATCGCCTCCACACAGTCGCTGGCCGCCATCGGAGACCCCTTCAGCTTCCCCGTGTCCGGTGGGCTGTACCGCCGCGGCTCTGTGCGTTCCCTCAGCACCTACTCTGCTGCCGCCCTGCAGGGGGAGCTGGAAGACGCCCTGTACAAGCCTGGAGGTCCCCTCTACTCTGACTCCTACTCCTCAGCCACTCTGGGCATGGGCTACCGCATGCCCCCCTCCTCCCCGCAGAAGATCCCTGATATGCAGCTGAGGGACAGGGGGGACTCGTACTCTAGCTCCCCCAGCCGAGCCTCCCCGGTCAGGCAGACCTTCCGCAAGGACTCAGCATCCTCTTCCGTGTTTGTGGAGAGCCCCAAGTCCAGGCCCAGTTCCAGCTCTGACCCTCTGTCCCTGCAGGCCGGGCCGGGAGGGGACGGGAGCAGGTTTGCGCCGGGATACAGCTCCCCACTCCCTGGAGAGACTTCTGAGTCCAGGTGAGTATGTGTGTGTATGTGTATATGTGTGGTTTGAGATGTCATGCTTCCTCCATACAGTACGTGTGTATTTCGCTAGGTGTTTTCTAGTGTATACTAGTATGTTTTGACATTACTGCGTGATGTGTGGGTGCACAAGCTTCCATGTTTGTGTGTGTGTGAGTGAACCTGACTGACCAGTGTGTGTTAACCTGCTGGCTTTCTCCAGGGATCGATTGGAGCGACTGGATCGTATGGAGGCCATGGAGAAACAGATAGCCAGTCTAACAGGCCTGGTTCAGAGTGTACTGACCAAAGCCCCCGACAGTGACAACACGTAAGACCCCCTTAAGATCCCAAACACGCAGAGACATTCATAGACGTACAGTTGAAGTCGGAAGTTTACATACAACTTAGCCAAATACATTTAAACTCAGTTTTTCACAATTCCTGACATTTAATCCTAGTAAAACTTCCCTGTCTTGGGTCAGTTAGGATCACCACTTTATTTTAAGAATGTGACATGTCAGAATAATAGTAAAGAGAATGATTTATTTCAGCTTTTATTTCTTTCATCACATTCCCAGTGGGTCAGAAGTGTACATACACTCAATTAGTATTTGGTAGCATTGCCTTTAAATAGTTTAACTTGGGTCAAACATTTCGGGTAGCCTTCCACAAGCTTCCCACAATAAGTTGGGTGAATTTTGGCCCATTCTTCCTGACAGAGCTGGTGTAACTGAGTCAGATTTGTAGGCCTCCTTGATCGCACACACTTTTTCAGTTCTGCCCACACATTTTCTATGGGATTGAGGTCAAGGCTTTGTGATGGCCACTCCAATACCTTGACTTTGTTGTCCTTAAGCCATTTTGCCACAACTTTGGAAGTATGCTTGGGGTCATTGTCCATTTGGAAGACCCATTTTCGACCAAGCTTTAACTTCCTGACTGATGTCTTGAGATGTTGCTTCAATATATCCACATCATTTTCTGTCCTCATGATGCCATCTATTTTATGAAGTGCACCAGTCCCTCCTGCAGCAAAGCACCCCCACAACATGATGCTGCCACCCCCGTGCTTCACGGTTGGGATGGTGTTCTTCGGCTTGCAAGCATCTCCCTTTTTCCTCCAAACATAACGATGGTCATTATGGCCAAACAGTTCTATTTTTGTTTCATCAGACCAGAGGACATTTCCCCAAAAAGTATGATCTTTGTCCCCATGTGCGAACCGTAGTCTGGCTTCTTTATGGTGGTTTTGGAGCAGTGGCTTCCTCCTTGCTGAGCAGCCTTTCAGCTTATGTCGATATAGGACTCGTTTTACTGTGGATATAGATACTTTTATACCTGTTTCCTCCAGCATCTTCACAAGGTCCTTTGCTGTTGTTCTGGGATTGATTTGCACTTCGCACCAAAGTACGTTCATCTCTAGGAGACAGAACGCGTCTCCTTCCTGAGCGGTATGACGGCTGCGTGGTACCATGGTGTTTATACTTGCGGACTATTGTTTGTACAGATGAACGTGGTACCTTCAGGTATTTGGAAATTGCTCCCAAGGATGAACCAGACTTGTGGAGGTCTACAATTCTTTTTTCTGCGGTCTTGGCTGATTTCTTTTGATTTTCCCCTGATGTCATGCAAAGATTCAGTGAGTTTGAAGGTAGGCCTTGAAATCCCGCCACAGGTATACCTCCAATTGACTCGAATTATGTCAATTAGCCTGTCAGAAGTTTCTTAAGCCATGACATCCTTTTCTGGAATTTTCCAAGCTGTTTAAAGGCACAGTCAACTTAGTGTATGTGAACTTCTGACCCACTGGAATTGTGATACAGTGAATTATAAGTGAAATAATCTGTCTGTAAACAATTGTTGGAAAAATGACTTGTGTCATGCACAAAGTAGATGTCCTAACCAACTTGCCAAAAATATAGTTTGTTAACAAGACATTTGTGGAGTGGTTGAAAAACAAGTTTTAATGACTCCAACATAAGTGTATGTAAACTTCCGACTTCAACTGTATATACTACTACAGCAGTAGACCATGACAGGACGAGCACAGAAATACATGACTGGTCTCAGGATACTATATCGTTGTTTAATAGACCAGAATACGTTCAAGTACATTATTGCAGTATAGTAGTACTGTGCATGATTATATTACAGGTGTTGGCATTAGCACTGTAATTGGCTGGTAATAATGACCTTGCCCTGTGGACAGTATAAAGCACTCTGTAGTATAAGTACATAATGCGTAAGTATAGTACAGGTGTTGGCATTAGCACTGTAATTGCCTTGCCCTGTGGCCCTGGTTGATCCTCAGATGCGGCCTACTGCGTCTCTGCATGATGGCGGGCTGCCCTCCGGACCAGGGCTCGGAGTTCTCACGGCCCTTCCCTTTCTCTTCCAGCGAGAAGACCGAATCCAACAGCGACGGCTCCGCCACTGGAAGTGAGTACTACACGTAAAGTTCTAGCCCAAACTACATTGAGGTGAATATAGTTTTAGTTTGATCTTGTAGTCCTGTCCTGCTAACCATTTACAATAGTTCAGGTTGAGCTTAGTTTTCGTGTCCATTTACCCACTGGGCCAGGCATAGATCAGTTATTTTAACAGATAAGATGGCTACTGGTCTTTAAACCTCAACAGACATAGATTGACATCTCCCTCAACCCGCAACCTAGATACAAACCCATCCCTCTGTCCCTGCTTCCTCTAATATCTCTCTCTTACTCTCACATTTCCTTCCCTTTCTTCTTCTGTTTTATTTCTCTATTCTCTCACTCACTCCCTCCCTCTCTCTCTCCATATCTCTTTCTGCTCCTGTTCCTAATGCCTCCGTTTAACATGAGTGAGTCTACATAGACTTGCTGTTCAATGGCCAGACCATCAAAGGGCCAGCGAAAGGACACGCCTGCCTTTAATGCCTCTCCTTGACATGAAATAACACCAGAAAATAAAGCTGTTAAATTAGCCATTTTTCTCTCAGCAATAGTCGATAGAGTAAGTGTCCAGGGGTCCTCATTTGCCTCTGGCAATGTAAACCTTGAAGATTACTCCCAATTTTCCTCCACTCTCTCTTCTCTCTCTTTTTCTTTGGTAACTGGCTCACTGCTCCTGTATTACAGCTGGACGGCTGAAGCGGAAAGGTAGTTTCACTCTTCTCCTCTTCTCTTCTATCTCTCCTCTCATCTCTCTGCCCCTGGGTGGGTGTCTGGTGTTGTCACATCTCCGATATTGGTGTGTCTCTTCTCTCATGTACCCTTTGGTTGCCCCCCCCCCCCCCCCACCGTCTCTGGTCTTGTGTTGTTGGGCCCTTCTGGGTCTATTTGGATGTTCATATACCTGAGATTCAGAAGGATATTCTCCTCGCACCATCAACAGGCTCTCTCTCTGTTCGTTTCAGTCTACCTCTGTCCAGGAACTGAGCTGGGATCCTTTACCTGTGCTCCCAAGACTGCGTGTGGAACTGTGTGTGTGTGCGTGCATGCATGTATCTGCTGTTGTGTGTCAGATGTCTTTATACACACAGCATTGTAATTAACCCAGTTTCCTCTGACTTCCTCATAAGCTGTGTTGTGTCCTGTGATTGTCAGCTCTGACGCCGTCGGCCCCGCTGGCTCTGATGCCCCCCCCTCCCTCCGGAGACAGCCAGGTCACCACCGTCACCCGGCTGCAGATGCAGCTTCACCTCCACGACCTGCAGCAGAACGCCACCGACCTGCGCAAACAACTCTCCCAGCTCCGCAAGATGCAGGTGAAAACGACTGAGCCTACTCTTCTTCTATAACACATTTAGGTCATAGTATGCTTTGCGAGACAACGGAAGATTAAAGTTGTCGAATGTGTTGGTACTAAGAGTTTGAAGCCGTGGTCCTTAAGACCCTAGCCTAGTGGATATCCCTGTGAAGACGGACGCAGCATCAGATAATGGAAAGAAATGAAACCATTCAACGTTTTCCCTGTGACTCCCTGCGGTACCATGGTTACAGGCTGAGGAGAGAAGAGAATGGCCCTGTCTGTGTCTTAACTCTCTGGGGGGGGGGGGGGGGGGGGGGGGGGGGGAGTGGTTGCTCTAACACATCAGATCAGTGGGGAAAAGAAATGAAGACGTGTAGAGGATATGGCGTATGTGATTTAGGGACAGCGCAGGGCCGTTTAACAGTCTGCCCTGTCTGTCTCTTCCTTTAGAGAGAGTTTATGAAACATAACAGTGGTCCAGTCCACTTCATGCATTGTTAAACTCTCCCTAGGGCCCAGCTCAATGGCTCATGACTCCTGGGTTTTGTAGTTTTATAGCTTTATAACTGGTGCTCACAGAGAGGCACAGCAGCAGTACCTGCATCAACTCTCTTCCGGATGAGGAACTGGGTTTTAGTGGTGGGATTTATTGTTGGAGAAAGAATACACTGAGTATACAAAACATTATGAATACTTGCTCTTTCCACAACATAGACTGACCAGGTGAATCCAGGTGAAAGCTATGATCCCTTATTGATGTCACCTGTTAAATCCACTTCAATCAGTGTAGATGAAGGGGAGGAGACAGGTTAAAGAAGGATTGTTCGGCCTTGAGACGATTGATACATGGATTGTGTGTGTGTGCCATTCAGAGGGTGAATGGGCAAGACAAAATAAGTGCCTTTGAACGGGCTATTGTAGTACTGTAGGTACCAGGTGCACCGGTTTGTGTCAAGAACTGCAACGCTGATGGGTTTTTCACGCTCAACAGTTTCCCATGTGTTCAACAAAGGTCCACCACCCAAAGGACATCCAGCCAACTTGACACAACTGTGGGAACTATTGGAGTCAACGGGTGCAGCATCCCTGTGGAACGCTTTCGACACCTTGTAGAGACCACGCCCTGACGAGTTGAGGCTGTTCTGAGGGCAGAAGACACAGATGGAGAGGAGTAAAGTGGTAAATGGAAGCCAAATGCAGCACAGTGGGACTAGAGAGTAGCACTCATCTCAGTCATTTACCTGTGTGTGAGCCCAAGCCTGACTCCTAACCTCTGACCCGCCCCGTTGCCCATGGAGACGGCCCCAGGCCTGAATAATATATGATGCTCATGAATTATGTAGAGCGAGAGAGAGAAGGGAGAGGAAGGGTGAATGTGGTAGAGGTAGCGTAATGCAGAGAAAGAAACAGAAAGAGAGTATAAATGTTTTTATTGTGACTGCTGTGGCTGGATCAGAATACATGGGGTTTTAATGTATTGCTTCTATTGGGTCAAATCAGAAGTAATGCTGCAGAGCACATTGTTTATACTGTTGGTCAGTTTGATTCCCTGGAACATAAAAGCAATCCATTATTAATTTCCCTTGCTAAGCAGGTGCTTTCATCTCAGTAGACAGAGTTCATTCATAGTTCTGGATGTGTATTGAATTTTGATTGAGTGCTTTGCAGTAGGATTTAGAGGTCCTACTAGTGCAATTCTCTAACTGGAAACCCTGCTGTTTTCTGCCTGTGTGTGAACCTTATTTTTCTCTGAGTGAGACACACACGTGCACACACACACACACACACACACACACACACACACACACACACACACACACACACACACACACACACACACACACACACACACACACACACACACACACACACACACACATTGATGGGTTCCGTCATCAGCTAATCACATTCTTTTAGCAGGGGAGACAGGTTGGCTCAGACAGGTTGGCTCAGACAGGAGCGCTGGCGCATCAGAATGCCCGCAAAGCACTCAAGGACACAAACACACACACTCTTTCTCTCACACACACACACACACGCACATGTAACCGATGTGAAATGGCTAGCTAGTTAGCGGTGGTGCGCGCTAATAGCGTTTCAATCGGTGACGTCACTCACTCTGAGATTTTGAAGTAGTTGTTGCCCTTGCTCTGCAAGGGCCGCGGCCTTTGTGGAGCGATGGGTAACGATGCTTCGAGGGTGGCTGTTGACGATGTGTGCAGAGGGTCCCTGGTTTGAACCCAGGGAAGGGTGAGGAGAGGGACGGAAGCTATACTGTTACACACACACACACAGATACACACAACGTGAAGGTACAAACTCATGGACAAGGCAATGCATCCCCATTATTAGACAGACAAGGTCAAAAAAAGAACACACCATATGCAGTCAAGGGCAGGGCAGTACTGTTCACAGACAGACACACACCAGTGTCTCCCATGTATTCATTTAGCAGCAGCCACTGGGCAATTGTTGCCGCCACACCAAGGAATTAACTTTATTTGTTTTACCTATATATTTTCTAATAATATAATATTTTAGAACTAAAAATCACAAAAATAAAAGCTAAATCAATGAAACCAATATAATCAAACAATGAATTTAGGGGTAGTTTTTGCATGTCTGCATTACCTACCAGACACACAGGATACATGCTCAGGGGCCCTGATTGGGGTCCCATTGATTTTGTGTTAATGTTTGAGCATAAGAACACAGAATTAGCCACGGCAAAGAGTAGAATTGCAGGAAATTAGCTTTCACGCTGCAAAATATTCTGTCAGCTCTGTTGAAAAATGTATCCAATTGCAGGAACATTTTTGGTCCAGAAAAAACCTTGCTCATTGCTAATAGCACAACTGCCTGATGGTATGCTAATAGCAGGATGTTGTCACTGTGATTCCATTGTTATCTTGACCTCTACAAGCTACTTACTGCTCTGGGCAGGACCACCTTAGGTGTTAGATATCAAATCCAGAGGGAGGCCTATTGTATTGCAGCAGATGTGTACCATTAATGATCTGCAGAATTCCCTACTGAATGACCTCAGACACCTGTAACATCTATTACCTTCACAATTTGGATACACTGATTTCTGCTACAAGGACTATCATTCAGAACACTATTAGTTACACAATATAATCTTGTTTAACCATTCAGTATTGTGTGTGATTGTGTGTGTGTGTTTGCGTGCGTGTGTGTGTGTGTGTTTGTGTGTGTGTGTGTGTGTGTGTGTGTGTGTGTGTGTGTGTGTGTGTGTGTGTGTGTGTGTGTGTGTGTGTGTGTGTGTGTGTGTGTGTGTGTGTGTGTGTGTGTGTGTGTGTGTGTGTGTGTGTGTGTGTGTGCGCAGCTCCAGAACCAGGATAGTGTGAAGACGCTGCTGAAAAGAACGGAGAAGGAGCTGAATGTGCGTGTGAGTGACGCTCTGAGGAAGCAGGAGGACCCTCTGCAGCGACAGCGCCTCCTGGTGGAAGAGGAGAGACTCAAGTACCTCAACGAGGAGGAGTTTATCATCCAGCAGCTCCAGTCAGTAACTCACCTGATCACGAGATCATTCCTTGATTAAGATTAGTTTGTTGAATGACTGGTTAACTGACTGATTGACTGATTGACTGACTGACTAACTGACTGATTGACAAAATCTATTCACATGATTATTATTATTGTTATTTTTTGTAGGTCATTAAGATCATTGAGGTTCTAAGGAGGTCCTATGATAATAATATGGTTGTACTAAGGCAGTAATACAGGCCATCCTACTGGCAACACAAACAATCTCCATGCGTTACCCAGACACTGCCTGGCTTAGCAGAGTGTGTAACTTTATACGAGTGGACATTGTTGAATGAATCATTTGCCTCGTTAGATCATCGCTGTTAATCTAGGCTTGTTATTAACCGTTGCTAATAGCCATTTTATTTCATTTAAATATTCATACCATTTTGATTGGCCGTATGGCTTCAGGCTGATTTACTTGACATCATTAAGTTGGATTTTCATTAGTGGTTTTGCTTCGTCAGCTTGTGTGTGGGTGTGGGTGTGTGTGTGTGTGTGTGTGTGTGTGTGTGTGTGTGTGTGTGTGTGTGTGTGTGTGTGTGTGTGTGTGTGTGTGTGTGTGTGTGTGTGTGTGTGTGTGTGTGTGTGTGTGTGTGTGTGTGTGCGTGCCAGCGTTCGTGTGTACATGTGTGTGTCCAGACTGTGTGTATGTCTCTCCATCGGTCTCGTGGTTCTCTCGCTTCGACACACACACCACAGTGTTCTCAGTAGAACATTACAGTCTTCATAACATGAACGTTTTCATGTTAACTGTGAAGGCCTTGTGTTGACACGTCTCTCCTGTATTGTCTCTCCAGTGACCTGGAGAAGTCAGTGGAGGATATCCAGAAGGGTTCGTCTGTCAATCACAAACTGGTGACGGTTCAGGAGCTGGAGGAGAAGGCCTCACTTCTGAGGAAACTAGGAGAGACACTCACAGAGCTCAAGAGTAAGTCACTCACTGATACACTGATCACTCACAGACACACTGACAGGGTCTGATACACTGATCACTCACAGACACACTGACACGGTCTGATAAACTGATCACTCACAGACACACTGACACGGTCTGATAAACTGATCACTCACAGACACACTGACACGGTCTGATACACTGATCACTCACAGACACACTGACAGGGTCTCATCACAGGAGGCTGTTAACAGCTCGTAATAATGGCCGGAACGGAGCAAATGGAATGGCATCAAACGCCTGGAAACCATGTGTTTGATGTATTTGATACCATTCCATTAATTCCGTTCCAGCCATTACCACGAGCCTGTTCTCCCCAATTAAGGGGACACCAACCTCCTGTGAGTCTGATACACTGATCACTCACAGGCACACTGACACGGTCTGATACACTGATCACTCACAGGCACACTGACATGGTCTGATACACTCATCACTCACAGACACACTGTAGGGAGCTGACTTAGATAGTCAATCACAGACACACATCAGTCTCAAACATCCAGACATCACAATCACCGCTCTCAGAATCAGACTCCCGTTGTAACTCCTGAGATGTGAAGATGTAGTGTCCCCTCTCTCTCCCTGTCCCCCTCCAGACCAGTTCCCCAGTCTGCAGAGTAAGATGTAGTGTCCCCTCTCTCTCCCTGTCCCCCTCCAGACCAGTTCCCCAGTCTGCAGAGTAAGATGTAGTGTCCCCTCTCTCTCCATGTCTCCCTCCAGACCAGTTCCCCAGTCTGCAGAGTAAGATGTAGTGTCCCCTCTCTCTCCCTGTCTCCCTCCAGACCAGTTCCCCAGTCTGCAGAGTAAGATGTAGTGTCCCCTCTCTCTCCCTGTCTCCCTCCAGACCAGTTCCCCAGTCTGCAGAGTAAGATGTAGTGTCCCCTCGCTCTCCATGTCTCCCTCCAGACCAGTTCCCCAGTCTGCAGAGTAAGATGTAGTGTCCCCTCTCTCTCCCTGTCTCCCTCCAGACCAGTTCCCCAGTCTGCAGAGTAAGATGTAGTGCCCCCTCGCTCTCCATGTCTCCCTCCAGACCAGTTCCCCAGTCTGCAGAGTAAGATGTAGTGTCCCCTCTCTCTCCATGTCTCCCTCCAGACCAGTTCCCCAGTCTGCAGAGTAAGATGTAGTGTCCCCTCTCTCTCCCTGTCTCCCTCCAGACCAGTTCCCCAGTCTGCAGAGTAAGATGCGGGTGGTGTTGAGGGTGGAGGTGGAAGCTGTCAAGTTCCTGAAGGAGGAGCCACACAGACTGGACGCCCTGCTGAAACGCTGCAAGAGCGTCACTGACACACTGACCGCCATGCGCAGGTACGACCCAACACACTGACCGCCATGCGCAGGTACAACCCAACACACTGACCGCCATGCGCAGGTACGACCCAACACACTGACCGCCATGCGCAGGTACGACCCAACACACTGACCGCCATGCGCAGGTACGACCCAACACACTGACCGCCATGCGCAGGTACGACCCAACACACTGACCGCCATGCGCAGGTACGACCCAACACACTGACCGCCATGCGCAGGTACGACCCAACACACTGACCGCCATGCGCAGGTACGACCCAATACACTGACCGCCATGCGCAGGTACGACCCAACACACTGGCCGCCATGCGCAGGTACGACCCAACACACTGACCGCCATGCGCAGGTACGACCCAACACACTGACCGCCATGCGCAGGTACTACCCAACACACTGATCGCCATGCGCAGGTACGACCCAACACACTGACCGCCATGCGCAGGTACGACCCAATACACTGACCGCCATGCGCAGGTACGACTCAATACACTGACCGCCATGCGCAGGTACGACTCAACACACTGACCGCCATGCGCAGGTACGACCCAATACACTGACCGCCATGCGCAGGTACGACCCAATACACTGACCGCCATGCGCAGGTACGACTCAATACACTGACCGCCATGCGCAGGTACGACTCAACACACTGACCGCCATGCGCAGGTACAACCCAACACACTGACCGCCATGCGCAGGTACGACCCAACACACTGACCGCCATGCGCAGGTACGACCCAACACACTGACCGCCATGCGCAGGTACGACCCAACACACTGATCGCCATGCGCAGGTACGACCCAACACACTGACCGCCATGCGCAGGTACGACCCAATACACTGACCGCCATGCGCAGGTACGACCCAATACACTGACCGCCATGCGCAGGTACGACCCAACACACTGACCGCCATGCGCAGGTACGACCCAACACACTGACAGCCATGCGCAGGTACTACCCAACACACTGACCGCCATGCTCAGGTACGACCCAACACACTGACCGCCATGCGCAGGTACGACCCAACACACTGACCGCCATGCGCAGGTACGACCCAACACACTGACCGCCATGCGCAGGTACGACCCAACACACTGACCGCCATGCGCAGGTACGACTCAACACACTGACTGCCATGCGCAGGTACGACCCAACACACTGATCGCCATGCGCAGGTACGACCCAACACACTGACCGCCATGCGCAGGTACGACCCAACACACTGACCGCCATGCGCAGGTACGACCCAACACACTGACCGCCATGCGCAGGTACGACCCAACACACTGATCGCCATGCGCAGGTACGACCCAACACACTGACCGCCATGCGCAGGTACGACCCAACACACTGACCGCCATGCGCAGGTACGACCCAACACACTGATCGCCATGCGCAGGTACGACCCAACACACTGACCGCCATGCGCAGGTACGACCCAATACACTGACCGCCATGCGCAGGTACGACCCAACACACTGACCGCCATGCGCAGGTACGACCCAACACACTGACCATCAGTGAAACATCGACACTGATCCAACATCACAGGTACATGAACGATGTTTAACTCAGAGCCTGCATTGTCTAGCCACAGCCCACCAGCACTGACCACATAATGGCCGATATACAGACGTTACTGTCATCGCCTGACATTGGCTGTGTTTGTGTGGTCAGGCAAGTGAACGAGGGCGTATGGAAGAAGCAGGAGGACTTCCCCAAGCACAGCAGTGAGGACTTGCGTAAGAGTTCTGACTTTGACATGCCCACCAGCCCCCCTCTCAACCTCAGTGACCTGAGGGGCGGCAGTAGCCTGTCTAACTGGAGCCCCCACTCCAGCCACAGCCATAGTCACAGTCACGGTCATGGACACAGCCAGCCCTCCTCTGGCCCTCACAGGGACAATCATCCCCCTGTGCCTCACAAGGGCCGGGCCCTGGAAGAGCTGGCCAACCGCGCTGCCGCTGATAAGGCTGTGTCTGTGGAGGTTCGACTGGTAAGAAACCCTTCTGTTACTCCATTCTAGTGTTTCATCTGTAGTTGTCCTAGTGTAGCATTGGTATGATGATACAGTATGTATAGGTTTTGGAGGAGAGTGTGCATAGGCATGAGTGAGCCTACAAGTGTGGATGTCTGCACATGTGTGAGTGAGTGTCAGTGGGTTCTGCTGAGGGGAGGACGGCTCATAATAAGAGCTGGAACGGAGCCAATGGAATGGTATCAAACACATGGAGACACATGTTTGATGTATTTGATACCATTCCACTGATTCCTCTCCAGTCATTACCACAAACCCGTCCTCCCCAATTAAGGTGCCACCAACCTCCTGTGGTGAGTGTGTGTGTGTGTGTGTGTGTGTGTCTGCGTGTGTATACAATATCCCTCACTGTGCTATATCTCTCTATGGCTCCCCCTCCCCAGGCAGCAGAGCGGGACTGGGAGGAGAAGCGGGCTAGTCTGACCCAGTACAGTGCTCAAGACATCAACCGTCTGCTGGAGGAGACCCAGGCTGAGCTGATGAAGGCCATCCCAGACCTGGACTTTGCCGCCAAGCAGATCAACAAGCCCTCCTCCAACACACCCTCCCAGTCTCAGACCCCCCAGAGTGGGGGAGGGACCCCAGAGCAACGCCCTACCAAGCCCCAGCACGCCACACACAAGCTCTCGGGGAAGGAACCTGGCTCCAGACGTGCTTCTGGTAAGGATACATCAGACCTCTCCTCACCCAACAGAGGTAACAGTAGAGCGTTGTTTGTTTTTGATGTACTGATGGGAAGCAGTGTTTTGTCACATACTCAGCTCATGAATGTGTCGGTGTCGGCTGTGGTGCCAGTATGAAGGTACTGTGTCCGGTTCTCTAACGGGTGCCCATGGTACTGCCCTGCCTGCCACAGATGCAGAGCAGCTGACAGTGACTCGCTATCGTACAGAGAAGCCCTCGAAGTCGCCCCCTCCCCCGCCACCTCGACGCAGCTTCCCATCATCCCCGGCTGGCCTGATCACCCGCAGTGGAGAAACCCTTATCCCCGGCAAGAGCATGAAGGTGACAGAGCATGAGGCATGGATGTATATTCACACACACACACGCACCTCCTGCCTAGTTTCTGATCTCCACTATGTATGTGTAAAAGTCGGAGGTGGAGGAGGCAGAAGCACAGAAGCCCTATGTGAAGCTGCGACGGACGGTGTCTGAAAACCCGCGTCCTGCGTCCACCCCTCCCACCATCGCCTCTGGAGACAAGGAAGAGGGAGAGGAGGACAAGATCGCTGCTGAACTGGAGGTACTGGTATACCAGCTTCAGAAATAGTGGATTAATAGTGTTTGCAGAGTTTATATAGTATTAGGAGAAGTGGTCCCTGAAGGATTTTAGGTAAGGGTGGACGGAATGGGAAATGTTACTGAAAAACGACACTTCCTCTGCTTCCCTAATTTTGCCTAGAGCTTGTAGCTACACACACACACACACACACACACACACACACACACACACACACACACACACACACACACACACACACACACACACACACACGCGCACACACACACACACACACACACACACACACACACACACACACACACACACACACACACACACACACACACACACACACACACACTCACGACCGTTGTAGGCCTCATTAGCTGGCTGCTTGGTGTGTTAGAGAGGATGGTCAGGTCAAAGCAGCAGGTGCCATATGTCCTCCACACCCCAGGCCTCCTCACTGAGACAGAGAGTCCATTCACTGTGGGCCCAGATTACTGCTGATCACACAGCTTAGTCACACACACACACAGAGTGTCACCCAGAGCTCACAGACCAACCCAGCCTGGCCACGTGGACCTAAGTGAAGCGTTGAGTTGTGTGTTTGTCTTTCTGATGCCCTGCTGGCCACTTAGTGAAACAATAAATTGGACTGATTTTTTTTTTTTTTACTGTAATTTTTGATAGACCCGTTATAATAATTGATCTTGATATCATGGATAACTTATCCTAATTTAACCATTATTTACATTAGTTCAACTCTCCCCTTCCCTCCCTCCTACCCTTCCCCTGGCCAGCTGTTTCAGAGAGCCCCCCTCAGGTTCAGCCACCCCCCTCCCCTGTCTCTGCCCAGTGTCCCCCGCAGCAGGACCAGCGTGCCCCCCTCCAGCCTTGACCTATGGCCCCCAGGGGCCCCGGGCACCAAGGTAACGCCCTCCCTGACCTTGCGAGGGCTTGTGTGGACTGCTGCTTCCTGAGACTGCCCTCACCTTCCTCCTCGCCCTCCTTCTTCCTCGAACTAACACTTCCACCACTCTACCCCCTCCCTCAAATACACAGTCCCATGTTCCATCCCTGATCTCTACACCCCTCCCAGAGTACACCGTCCCATCCTCACCTTTTATCTCTACCTGCAGAGTGCTCTCCACAGGGTCTCCTGTCAAACACAGCAGCTGGTCACCAGCACACCGACTGTACACTGACCCTATTCTGCTTGGTGCTGTAGGGAAAGTAAAGGAGTTTGTACTATTGTTTTAAATGTAGCACTTTGGTCCAGCACTCCCCTTGTTCTACACTACCAGAACACACCCCTAAACACACTGTCTCCAGACGACACACACACCCTATACCAACACACACTCACACCCTGATGGAGTGATCACTCTTCCTTACACACAAACACTCCTGTGACTAGTCACTCTCTGTGTTGGTTGCAGTGCTCTGAAGTGCATGGATGTGCGTGTGTGTGTTATAGTGTGCAAGTGTGTGTGTGAGGGCTTGTGTACGTGTGTTTGTGTGTGTACGCGCACGTGTGTGTGTGTGTGTGTGTGTGTGTGTGTGTGTGTGTGTGTGTGTGTGTGTGTGTGTGTGTGTGTGTGTGTGTGTGTGTGTGTGCGCGCGTGCGCGAGCAGTTGTGAAACTCTACACTGTGTCTACCAGCTGTCTAGAGCATCGTTGGACTGCTCTGGCATACAGTGGAAGCAGGGCAGCTCAGAATGCACTGCCAGCATACTGGCATCACACTCACAGGTTAGTGCCCTAATGAGAAGTATTTTAGAACCAGTCAATTACCATTACACTGTTCAGAAAACAATCCTATTTTATCTTATTGAATGTATGATGGAATATTACTTCTATTCACCCATTTTGTTTAACAGGCACAGAGCATGGCCCTTCCTGGTCCATCCTTCTCTCCTGTCCCCCGGATTGTGCTGACAGAGTACGTGTCAGTTTTACTCTCTCCCTCAGAAGGCTTTGTCAGAGACTTGACACAGGACCATCAGATGTCCCCAACAGTGGACCAGTCCCAGAGCCAGACTGCTCCTCCCCAGACAGTCCCCCAGATCCAGGAGGTCTCTAAGGGGAAGGATCCCGTCAGCCAGCCCCAGAGGAAGCCTTCTCGGCGGGGGGAGCTGAGAATCCTGGAGTCCTTTGAGAAGGAGGCAGAGAGGGAGGAGAGAGAGGAGCTGTCCTTGGTGCTGACTGAGCTGGAGGTGATGGTGATGTCACCCTCAGAGACCCAGAAGCTCAGCAGGACCTGGGGAGAGGCTCTACAGACACTCACCATCCCACCTCAGCCTTCAGAGGGAAGCACTGAACCCCGTCTGTGTGGGGCTCCACTACTGGTACTATTCAGGGAGACTGTGACGGTCAGAGAGGCCTACAGGAAGCTGCAGTTACTGCTGGGCAGGGAGGAGGACACAGGGTCATCCAAGGTGGACCCCAAAACCAGAGCAGGTTCTTCTCACAGCAGCCTGAGCAGCAGCCTCAGTACCCTGGGTTCCAGGATAACTCTCGCTCCTGAGCAGCAGGACTCTCTGAGAGAGGCTCTGAAGAGAGGGGTGGAGACAGGGGCCAGGAACCTGACACTCCCTCACAGCACTGGAACGAAGAGCATTCTAGCCACCCTTCCGGAGCCCAGTCAGGACTCTGCAGAAGCAGCAGTGAAACCCAAAGGGTCTGCAGGTTGTAAGGAGAGCCAGGCCAGGGAAGAACAGGGACTGAACCCCTGGAAGCAGGGAGAGGACATTAGGAGCAGCACCTACAGCAGGCTGGACAGCCTGGATGAAACCATCCGCGAGCTGGAGAACACCCTGCTGGAGCTCAGTGGCCACCCCACCACAGTGCATCTCTCCAACCGCACACTCCCCACTGACACTGCCTTGTCAGAGGCTCCAGACCCAGCCCAGACGCCTGGTACCATCACCTCAGAGACCAAGAAGCCCCCAGTCCCACCCAAGCCCAAACCCTCCTACACTCCTGCCACGATGACCAAGGTCTATAACATGCACCCCTGCATAGACTCTGCTCTTTAGAGGGCATGCACTCACTTCTCTCTATTCTCTTCTGTCTTTTTGGCTTTAAGTGTTGGGGTTGCTGTTTCAAGCTGAGGCTTTATCTTGTCTTCCTCCTATTAACTTCAGAGGGAATCTGACTGCACATAACATACCAACCTCACATGGAGTTATACCTCACAACCTCAACCTGCTCTCAACCTGCCAATTCCCACGTAGAAGTAATCTGTTGTCTGCTCCCTGTGAAAACGGGTAGATTTTGGCAGTCCAAACAGAATGTTTAAAATCTTAAATCTGTTCAACTCCAAGGGGCCTGCAGCAGATGCTCTCCTTCTCTGTACTGTGATTAGTCATGTGGGGCTACTGTCCACTTGGAGACGGGTTGTTCATTGTCTTTTCATTGATCTTCTGTTTCTACTCTGTAAACCAGGGCAAGTCCAATCTCTGCTGCAATAAACTGTCATTTCTCTTTCTCTCCCCTCTTTATTTCCCCCCCTCTCTTCACGCCTTTGTCTTGTCTTCTCTTTGTCCTTTGCTACTTCTCCCGTCTCTGTAATCAATTACCAGTTACCTGCATCCTCAACTATTATAGCTTTCCTTGAACTTTCTTTCGGCTTATCGACAATCGAAACGTTGAGACTTGTTTACAAATTGGTCTGAAACTGAATACAGACACACACTGTTGTTTTCATTATCCCATAGTAAATCATTAGCATAGGGCAGACCAGACCTCGGAGGGCTCATTGCATGCTGGGAGTCTGAGTTTGTCATTTCACCTTTAGGTCAACGCTCCTTGTAAAGCTCCCAAAATGAAATACATGGTTGAATAATGATGATAGATAGAGAGTTAGAGATAGACAGGTGAAGAGGTAGAGTGTAGCATGGACCACCATGTTGTCTCAGTGTGTAGATAGGCTGACACTCAGTCCAACTGCAGTGGAGTGCCAAGCTACAGTGGGGCTTGACTGTCAGGGACCATTTCTCCTCTCGGCCGTTCAGCTGGAGAAACAGGTCCCGTGGGCTTGACGTGGGGTTGGTGTGGAGTTGCAGCGTTTTCCCGCCTTGTTGCATCACCCTTAGTACTGTAACCACCACTGCCTTTAACTGGGTCTCATTAGGCCAATCAGATCCTTCACCCAGGTTCCCTACTCTACCCCTGAATGATTCATATTAGCATACCATACTGGGCGCTCCGTCTCCTGTAATCATTAGCACTGCCTTTCCTCTTAGCCAATGTGCGTGTATGGAGGAGGTTGGGGAGTAGATAGGATGTGCGTGGAGTGAGTGAGTGCGTATTTGCTTTTTGCATATTAGAGGCAGAGAAAATGGTTGAGCCGACGACATCATATGATGGAGCCCCCGGTGCAGCCATGCTAAGCAACACCACTTTGAATTTCCCATTTCCATATTCACCTGTTTGTCAGATCTTCTGCAGCCAGTGTGTAGTGATATATTGAAAGTCAGTGGGGCGGATAGCAGGGAGTTGTTTCAGCGAGGCTATAGTGAGCACCCTGATCTTAGGGCTTTCAGCAGCCGGCGGGCATACTGGGTGAGAGCTTCTATTGAGTTGGTATATGTCTGATTAAAAGGAATGAAATGTAAATCTGTTCGTGCTCTGTGGCACTAATACTCACGTCTCTCCCCTCTTCTCCTCTCCTTGTCTCCTTCTCCAGGGAGGAAACAGCTCTTCAGCTGTGGGTAAAGTCCACTCCTCGGCTGCCTCCAGACTGAAGCACCTGCAGCAGAGCAGCACAGAGAAGACCAAAACTGGCAAGAGGGAAGACTTCCTCAAGGGCCAGCAGCAGGTACTGTATTCTAGTGAGACTGATCATCTACTACTGACTGCCCCTACCTAACTGACCCCACACCTCGATCTTCTGCACAAGGTAGCCTATTCCACTGTTGTATTAGTGTACCTCCATATCTTGGTGTGATTTCTTAATCCATAGACCGTCGATGGATGAGCCAGAGCCACTAGTACTACTAGGGTCCTGTTTGATAAAGGGGCTATAGATAGTGTATGGATTAGATAGTGTAGTGCACCAGGGCACCTGAAGGTCTTGAAGGATGTTGGGTTATAAGTTGGGAGATGCAAGGGGCCCCAGGGGAGACGGGGAAATGGAACTGTTCAGGCGTGTCAGAACAAAGTCAAGCTAAGAGAGAACTTTCTTCTCTAGTGCTGGCAGGAGTCATGTCAAGGAAATAAGCTTTAATGTCAATGTTATTTGAAAAATACCAGAGCACCGAAGTGCACCTAAACCCCCTCTCCACGCTAAAAATACTTTGATTGGGAATTCAGAGAGGGAGCCATTCATGTGAATCAAGAGAGAGAGGTGTGTGTGTGTGTGTGTGTGTGTGTGTGTGTGTGTGTGTGTGTGTGTGTGTGTGTGTGTGTGTGTGTGTGTGTGTGTGTGTGTGTGTGTGTGTGTGTGTGTGTGTGTGTGTGTGTGTGAAGCCAATAAAGCCATTTGAATTAAATTGAATTGAGAGAGAGAGAGAGAGAGAGAGAGAGAGAGAGAGAGAGAGAGAGAGAGAGAGAGAGAGAGAGATATAAGCCAATAAAGCCATTTGAATTGGAGAGAGAGAGAGAGAGAGAGAGAGAGAGAGAGAGAGAGAGATAATACATAGAGAGAGTGTGTTATGAGACTGGGTTGACTAGTAGCTTTATAGGTAAACATGGGAGGAATCTCTAATGCCCTTGTCTCCCAATGTAAGCTGAGGCTAATCAGTACAGTACTCAGTTGTGTCAGTGCAATCACTGATTATTCAGTATGAAGAGCACAGTGCTTCCCCCCAGTGTGCTCCCTTCAGCTGTCACTCGCTTTCTCTCTCTTCCTCCATTTTATTCACTCACTCCTTCCTTACTGCACAATCTTTTTCATCCCTATTATTTCTTGTTCTCTCAATTTTGCTGTCTCTCTTTTCCCACCTCTGTCTTTCTCTCTCTCTCCCCCTGTGTCTCTCTTTTCCCACCTCTGTCTTTCTCTCTCTCTCCCCCTGTGTCTCTCTTTTCCCACCTCTGTCTTTCTCTCTCTCTCCCCCTGTGTCTCTCTTTTCCCACCTCTGTCTTTCTCTCTCTCTCCCCCTGTGTCTCTCTTTTCCCACCTCTGTCTTTCTCTCTCTCTCCCCCTGTGTCTCTCTTTTCCCACCTCTGTCTTTCTCTCTCTCTCCCCCTGTGTCTCTCTTTTCCCACCTCTGTCTTTCTCTCTCTCTCCCCCTGTGTCTCTCTTTTCCCACCTCTATCTTTCTCTCTCTCCCCGTGTGTCTCTTGTTCCCTCCCTCTTCTTCCCTGTTTTTGGAAAGCTGTAGGGGTGGAGTGGCCTCCTTCTAGCCCACTGAGAGGAAAATGAATCCCATTATTTCAGTATGAGGACACAGGATCTCAGCGTGCTCCCTTTGTCCACAGACTGTTGCAAACAATTACACTGAAAATAGGCTGTGTGAAAAGACTATCCCCTCGCCCAAAGGAAAGACACTCAAAACAATCTCTCTCAGAGTCGGCACCAAGCCATAAGTTAAGATAGCGCCAACAACAACAGTAACAAAGACATTACTAAACCCATTTCAGAGCATTTTGAATCAACATATGACTTCAATCGCAGAAGTCAATCTCCCCACTACTCAATGACTGACAGGCTGTTTGTATTGACATAACATGCCATGGATGTCTGTCGTCTCTCATTACTCCACCTCAACACTGTCAGATGCCTACCTATACTATACTGCCCAGGGTACTGTGCCAGCCAGGTGCCCATCCACCCACCATATTAGTTGACCCATAGAGCTTTAAGGTGCCCCCCATAGTTTCCCCACTCCCACAGAGATGTAAGTTAGTTTCCCCACTCCCACAGAGATGTAAGTTAGTTTCCCCACTCCCACAGAGATGTACGTTAGTTTCCCCACTCCCACAGAGTTGTAAGTTAGTAGCCCCACCCCCATAGAGTTATAAGTTAGTAGCCCCACTCCCATAGAGTTGTTAGTTTCCTCCCTCCCATTGAGTTGTAAGTTAGTAGCCCCACTCCCATAGAGTTGTTAGTTTCCTCCCTCCCATAGAGTTGTAAGTTAGTAGCCCCACCCCCATAGAGTTGTAAGTTAGTAGCCCCACTCCCATAGAGTTGTAAGTTAGTAGCCCCACCCCCATAGAGTTGTAAGTTAGTAGCCCCACTCCCATAGAGTTGTAAGTTAGTAGCCCCACCCCCATAGAGTTGTAAGTTAGTAGCCCCACTCCCATAGAGTTGTAAGTTAGTAGCCCCACTCCCATAGAGTTGTTAGTTTCCTCCCTCCCATTGAGTTGTAAGTTAGTAGCCCCACTCCCATAGAGTTGTTAGTTTCCTCACCCCCATAGAGTTGTAAGTTAGTAGCCCCACCCCCATAGAGTTGTAAGTTAGTTTCCTCACTCCCATAGAGTTGTAAGTTAGTAGCCCCACCCCCATAGAGTTGTAAGTTAGTAGCCCCACTCCCATAGAGTTGTAAGTTAGTAGCCCCACCCCCATAGAGTTGTAAGTTAGTAGCCCCACTCCCATAGAGTTGTAAGTTAGTAGCCCCACCCCCATAGAGTTGTAAGTTAGTAGCCCCACCCCCATAGAGTTGTAAGTTAGTAGCCCCACCCCCATAGAGTTGTAAGTTAGTAGCCCCACCCAGACAGTTCAAAGCCACCATTTCGGTTCGTTGGCCTTGGTGCAGATCAAGGAGGCCATGACAATGTGAATCCTTTTCATACCACAATCCTCGATTTCCATTTCCCATTTCGCTTCTTATTACTTCTGGCTGTGAAGCAGGCTAGTGGGGGGAGGGGGGTAGTAAAGGCCAGTCCCACGACACAGTGTTTTGGCAGGCAGCTCTGAGCTTCCGGAGATGAGAGGAGGCTATCTTACCGCACTAACAGAGCGGAATAAATGTTCGCGGAAGCAAGGCTTGAGAGAGAGGAGAGAGAGAGGGTGTCCTCAGGCAGAAGGAACAGCCTCTTTCCCTGGGGGCAGACAGCAGCACCAGAGTTACTGGAGCACCAGCCAACAGAGCAGGTTAAAGCCTCACAGGCCACACAACACGCACCTGCTGTCCAACCAACCACACAGACCAAATCCTCTCTGTCTCCACACTAACACCCTCCAACCACTCAACATGCAGGGCAGAGTAGAAACCTCTCAGAAATAGTGGGTTGCCTTTATTTGGGAACATTGTGGAAGAGAACTTTTGACATATCTATGTACAAGAGTTATTCAAGAGCAAATGATTTGCAATCCTGGATTTAATCAAAGTCACCTCTAAATAAACGATGACCTTTGATATAAAACCTGGTATTGCTTTCGCCCAGTGTCTGTCTGACTGATGATACAGAGTTGGGATAGTCACATCAGACTCTTCCTCTTCCTCTCATCCCCTGGCCACAAGCACAGATGTCTAGACAGGTGTCATCAGCCAGTGGCACCGATGTAGGACTGATCACAGAGTAGGGGACCCTCATACACTCATGCTCTGGCATAGCTCTGTTAGCGTTTGGCACTGCCTGTCTTCTGCCCATGCCCTGGTACAGCCACTCGCCTCCAGCCTTCCTCTATGAGAGAGACTGAATGCTGGCAGACTGCATTTACAGAGAATACACCCCCTATACGGTATAATGTGTACAGCGTTACCATAATGTCTCACTGCCAACACAGCGCCATCTACTGGTATACTCTAGCATCACACAAAGGGGAATATGCGTGATGCTGTTCATTTAATGTGTTTTGCATTTTTAATGACTCGGACGTCCATTAAAAAAACTGTCAAAACCGTAACGGACAACAGCAGTGTAACCCCTGTACACTTCTGTTACATTTTCACTTCAGACTGTTGGTATCATAATACAAAAAAAAGAATGTATTGTCTCATTCTGTGTATTTGGCACTCTTGGCTAGCATCAACATTAGCTGATACTAACCTGAATTTCCTGTGTTTGTCTCATGTTCTCATCTCACCCCTCCTTCCTCACCCCCCACCTCTCACCTCTCGTCCCTTACCCCACCCTGCCTGTGCCTCTCAACACCACCTGTTCCTGGGGCGCCACCACCACCTCACCCACCACCCTGTCACCTGTGTGATCCTCCTGGGCCATCCTGTACCACCCGGCCCACCCCTGCGCCTCTGTGACCTCTGACCCTGCACAGTGAGTGAGGGACCAGCCTGTGCCCCGTGCCTGTCCTCTCCAGACTCCTCCTCAGCACCAACCACCTGACTACAGAGCTGCATCTGACCCCCCACCCCATCTCCTGCTACTCCTAGTCCACGCCCTTAAGCCCCCATCCCCTCTGTTGGCTTAACATGGGTATTGGCAGTCTCTGACTCCTGTACCCTCTCATGTCCTACATTGACCCCACGATGCACAAGATATCTACCACTCTCCCCTTGGTGTGTTTGTGTGTGTGTTCTGTATGTTTGTGTGTGCGCATGTCTGTGTGAATGGAAGGGTGCTGTCGGGGACCACTACCAACTATATGACTGTACTCTCTTCTTTCATTTCTCTTTTTCCCTGAAACCTTTCCAATTTTCCCCAATTCTCCATGTTCCTCCTCCTGTTCCTCCTCTTCCTGGTCTGTCCCTGGGTCTGACCCATAGGCCCATGGAAACAGCAGCAGCAGTATTGAGCCCCTCCTGTCAGGCACCAAAGCTGCCAGTTTCTCCGGCCGCCTGTCCTCCAGTTCGGCCTCGACTGTGTTCGCCCCGGGTCTGAGGAAGTATCCCCAGGAGGGGGCGCTGTCTTCCCTGACAGCCTCCTCCAGCCAGGCCAAAGCCCTGCTGGCCAGCCTGTCAGCCTCCAGCCTATCAGCCTCCAGCCTGAGCGCCGAGGCCCTGCTCCTCTCCTCCACCTTCCGCCAACACCGCCTCCTCCGCGAGCAGCAGCGTGCCTCCTCCCTGCCCCTGTCCAACGGCCGCTCCTCCAACTCCACCAACACCTCAACCACCACCTCCTCTTCCTCCTCCTCCACCTCCCCCACCTCCACCACCTCCACCCCCTCCTCCTCGCCCTCCTCCCCAACCCCCCTGACCTCCCTCAACCTCTCCTCCGTGGGGCTCAAGCCCAGCGGCCGCAGCCTGCAGTGCTCCGGCTCCAACAGCTACAAGGAACGTGGCAGCAAGACCCTGCCCAAGCCTGTCTCCCCTAGCAACTCACAGTGAAGTACAAGAGGATGGATGAGAGGAGGAAGAGGAGGAGGAGCGCAATCAAAGCAACATCACATGCCAAAAATGAAGAGGAAAACAAACACACTAGTCCCGCCCTCTACCCTAGCCCTCAATGCCAAGAGTCACATGCAGCAACACATATCAGTGGGGAGTTCCCCAGAGTTGACTTTCTGAGTGTCACTTTGCTGCCCTTGGTCTCAGTCCAGCAGCCAGAATCTTCACATATCTATAATTATACAGTACAAGAGTTGATGGTGGTTCCTCTCTGGCTCTCCCACTCAGTAGTACTGACAGTTCCCAAGACCCCCAGAGAGAGAGCTCAAAGATGGGCCTCGGCCTCCTCTCCCTCCCACTGCCTTGTCTGGTCTGGTCTGATCCGGCCTAGTCTGGTCTGGTCCGGTCTGATCTGGTCTGGGTGGACAGAAAAACAGTGCCAGTACTTTATGAACCCTCAGTTTATCATCGCACCATTTGCCAAATCTTACTGGATGGAACCTTAGTGGAGTAGATGTGATATCTAGTCTGTGACTTATATTATACAGAGTAAAGTTGCAATAATCAACGAGTACAGTACAGTAGTCGTGTGTGTTCAGAGCTATAGCAGTCGTATTCCATCACCTGGCACAATGTAAATCTGTAGAGAAAAACAAAGCTAAACCAAGGTGGTGGTTTCCATTCTGAGACAGTTTTCTGTTTGTTCGTTTCTTTATTTCGGACTTATTGCATCACCTGTGTAGAAGTCTAAACTGGTGCTATAGTTCTCCCTGTTTTGTAAAGACTTTACATGAATGAAACGGATCCCATTCAATGTGACTGTACATTCCACTGTTTATCTAATGCTACACCCCTGAAGTGGCTTTAGGCTTCTTCTCTCCGGCATCTGATTCCATTCTTACCCTCGTTCTCTATGGCCCCACTATTAGCACAGTTTGGCAATGGAAGAAAAGGCCAGGGAGCTGCTTTTGTTCAAGTCCTCTGGTTTGAGAGTCTGCGCACAATTGTATCGCCCACAATAGCACATTATAGGAACAGTAATGTGATATTACAGTAGACCCGTTATTTAACGACTGAGCTGGTACACGAAGAAGGGAAAAAAGAAAAAAGAAAATATATTGAAACATTGAAATTGATCGTTAAAGAATGTAGAATGTGTAGACATGAATGTTGCACGACAATCAGGACGTATCCACAGTTGACGGGTTTTGCCTTGGACTGGCGTTCCCTGCTGCAGTGATTACACTCTGAACTCAACACACGCTCACGTGACCAGGCACAGGCATACAGCAGTAGATGCGCGCACGGTCTCCGACACGCCAGTGAGACGGAGATCCACCAAACTGTTTATGAAAAGCACAGTCTCCAGTTGTTTTGAGTCAAAACTGTTGACTAGATTGCCCATTTCTTTATTTCATGACTGTAGAACCACTGGTCATGAATTAACCCACACCGGTTTGATAATGCAGTCCTTTAGGTAGTAATCGATTTGAATCGTTAAAAGGAACAGAATGTTCGAGAGAGAGAAACAACGGCACAAATGAATTCCCTTCTGAAAGGGACCAGAGATGTGGACCAGCTGATTAGTATTTAGCTGATTATTTACAAGACATGTGGCACAATGAGTTTCATTTTGGCCTGTGTGTATTTTCAGTATTTGCTCTAGATAAAACCCACAATGAGTTTCATTTTGGCCTGTGTGTATTTTCAGTATTTGCTCTAGATAAAACCCACAATAAGTTTATCTGGACCTCCCCCGATACAGAAGCGGGCTTAGCCCACAGCTGTTGGTTGTGCAGTAGTAAGGTTGCCACTGGATATGGCTGCTTTTGTTCTGTGATATATGTTACGGAGAATAATTTGGTTAATGTACGAAGGCAGCTCCAGGGTATATGAGTGTTCTCCCCTTAAACCGGAGTGCTTACGCAGATCACTGGCTCCATTCCTCACAGCTGACTTAAGAGCTCGGAAGTGTTATAAGGATAGAAACACACTTTCATCAAAGACGTGTCGATGGTTTCCCTGCTGTTAATCTTACGCCAGCAAACACTCTGAAGCTCTCTTTCTTCTGTGATGCGTCACCAAGGCGACCTAGGGGGTTATGGCTGTGTGTAGTCCTAGTTCATTCTTCAATTGTTCAGGAGACAAGTGCGTGAAATTGATTCTTTGCGGCATTGAGATGAAAACAATTGCTTGTGAACGAGGCCGGTGTCAAGTGCAGACAGCTTGGTTGTGGTTTTCATGTTTGAAGGCTAGTGTAATAACAAAGTGCTTTAACTCTTCTCTACTGTAAAAGGGCTGGTTAGACATGTTTATCTGGACGTCACTGTTTGACACCCTTTTGAATTTAAGAAGGCTATTATTTTTTGCAACTTGCTATCTGTGCTGTCCTTTGGGGGAGATGTGTCTATGAATCAAACCCTTCTTGGAAGAGGTTCCCACTGGACCTGTATGTCTGACTGCCATGGTACTGTTATAATTGCACAAAATGATCGATGTTGCAATTTCCCCATGAGAGCACAGAGTGGACCTTTCTGCATGAACCCTCTGGAACTTTGGTTTCATTGGAGACCCACCAAAGATTGCTTATAGCAGTACAGATCATGTGCACGTTTGTGTTTTTACAGGCCGAGGAACCTTGGAATGATGGCCCAAATCAGATCAGTGGCTTCGACAACACATGGCTGTAAAGATCAGAACAAAGGGCACACACACACACACACACACACACACACACACACACACACACACACACACACACACACACACACACACACACACACACACACACACACACACACACACACACACACACACACATACCAGAGTGTGTCAGAATGTAGCCGTGGCATCGCAATAAGCACACCGTCTGTTCTGTCAGCGAGAAAACGGCAAGCACACGGCACAGCGAGTTAGTTAAGCCTCACACTGGCTGCACTGTAGCAATGCAGGACTCGAGCCCTGGGTTTTATGAAGTGAAGCCAAATGAAAGAAATTCACTTACACATTCAACTCCACACTCAAATCCATAACTCCCAGCGCTGCTTTTGTGTCTGGCAGGGTGATGGGGAGGAAGTGAGGGATGTATTCACACTACGCTGCTTTTACACAGGAAAGTCCAAGATGAGAACCCCAAGACTGCGTGACAATGCTTTTTTGAATCACCATAGCACTAGTGTTATTGGACAGGAGATTTCAATATGGCTGAGTCTTGGAGGGGTTTATTGGTAGTGGGGATGAGGAGAGGAGGGTGGAGAGTGGAGACACTCGTAGTGAAAGCCCCTGGCAATCAGAGAGATAGTTCATGCAAACTTGAAATGAAAAGTAAAATAAGGATACATATATAAATATATCTTCGTTAAGATGTTTGTGTATAATATTAATATAATTGTGAAGAAAGTGTGACACATAGGTCTGGATTAAATTATTATAATGTACAATTTAAATCATCCTCTTTTGGGGATTTATATGAGTAGGCATTTTGTACAGACTTTCCTTTTCAATTCTTCGAGAGAGATAATGTATTTCACATTAGCAAATTATTTATTCATAAGCAGAACATTTTTATATTGATTTGAAAATATTTATCTGTATAGAAGACAGAACAGGTATGTAATATACAGTGGAGCTCATTTTTAATTCTGGGATATTTTTATTAGCACTATTTTTAACAGTTGTGTGAGTTTCCTCTTTTGTTGGCCTGCTGGCACATGCTACTGGTATGTTTAGGGAGAGGTTGCCCCTGAGCTGGTCCAGTACAATGTCTGCTCCCAGGCCTCCACTAGCTAACACTCATTTTGTGGTAAGGGGAGCTGTTCCTAGACCTGTTCTTAGGGGCGTACCTTTTCTTTGGAACTTCTGTTGGTTTACTTAGTCCTCTTCTAGTCTCTGTTCTAGTCTTTGTATTACAAGGCGCTCCCTATACCTGACTGATGTGTTCTTCACCCTTGGCTGATTCCAGTGATGTTAGAGAGAAGTCTGGTGGGAGACAGCGAGAGAGAGAGAGAGAGACAGGTGGGGATGAGCGACAATACTGTGAAGTGGGCGTTTACCTGATGATGCAACATGACCTTGCTGCTCTGATTGGTTGTATTGATCGACTGTGAAAGGACTTTTCACAAGAGAGGGGTTGGCTGTTCCTCCTGAAGGCATCCCACTAAAATGAATAGCCCATACTAGAAACCCCTCTGCTGGTGGTACGATAGGATGGCATTACATCATTATGGCCCAAAGGTATTAACGGAGAAGGATCTCAGCATTGAATAAGTCATTTAGGTTTCAATGACAAACCAAGAGCACATAACGCGGATAGATATGGAGCATTCGCTTTTTCTTCATCATCATAATCATTGTCTATTGAGACATGTTTGGTTCTGTTTTTAATAAATGAAAGAGACATGTGTGTATTATTTGACCTGCTTTCTGTGGTGTGTACAGTACTGTATGAGTTTCTGACATGAGTGTGTGGATGTTCCAAAATCTTGGCATCGAGAAGAAAACAAAACAAAACGATATGTAAATAGACGGAGTAATTCCTAGAAAGTTCAACAACATATTATGTCTAAAATAATGTTTTATTCATTAAAAGATGATGGATACAAAGGTATATTCTAAAACAATGCATGAAATATTGTCAAGCAATCGCACGGTGCAGTTGAAAAGTGTTGTCTACGTGTTTTCTTAAAGAACAGAGCGAGATAGAAAAAGAGGTGTACCACTTTAAAGGTTTACAACGGTAGAGAACCAGACCTTTTTACTTTGGATCTTTCTGTGACACAGGCATGTTCAGTCTTACTGTGATCAGTGATGCTACGGTGATGATGGCTGAGAGTTAGGAGTGTTCCCAACAATCCGGAACGATCTGGAACACTTCAAAGCACCTTCACCAGAAAAACCCACCAATTACGATCTCCCACTTGTAGAGTAGTGTGACATAATGAACAACACAACAAAAAAATAGATCTATAGAAATATAAATACCTACTGATACTGGACATTCTCATTTATCAGTGTGGATGCCATGATATTCTGTGAGAAATGTGATTTTTTTTTCTTTCTGTGAGAAGACCGGCAGTTGAACCTGCTTCCTTTTGTACATACTTGCTGTGGTTGTGTGTGTCTAATAAAGTGCAGCTCTCTTGTACAGTCGGAGTCCGGGTTTCGCTTTATCGTAGACAGTAAGTTGATCTTCTTTCCCTTTTGGGATCAATAAAGTATCACGTCAGTAGGTGGAGGCTCTGCGACAGGTCCAGCGGCGGCCCTCAGATGGGTCATTGTAGTATTGTTAACTGGGTATGGAATGCTCTCGCCGCTCATCTCGCCCGGGGCTAGGAGGATGTTTCATGTACAGACATAACGTGAACACTCTGATATGACTACAGGGCACATAGACTTTCTAACGGCTTGGCAGGTCACGGATCCACTCTAGGGTAAGCAAGTACTTGAGTCATGAATTTGGAGTGATACAATAATGTGAAACTTGTTTTTTTTTTAATTTAAAGAATGTACTCATTAAAAGATGAACGGAACAAAAACTTCAAAGTTATTTTAAAAAGCTAAATGGATAAAAATGCACCAATGTATTTGTATGTTACACATTTGCTCATGACGTATAGTTACAGAGTCAATTCATACTGTTGTTTAAATGTGTATTGATAGGTAAAAGGCCATATAATCTTCAGTACTAATGTAGGTGTATTGTGTATGTACAGTACAGGTATGTATTTGTGTTCTGTGTATGCATACACGTTGACATTGAGTGTGTACAGTAATCTCAGTGGAGTTGTGGGTCTTGGAGCTGGAGTTGTTCAGGTGTCTTGACGCGGTGCTGGTCTCCGTCCATCTGTTGCTCTGAACGGTGAGTTCCTCAGGTCTGGGACAAAGCACATAGACACAACCACTGAAACTTAGCAAGGGGTATCTATCTCCGATTGTACCGGGGAAAAGTGTGGTAATGATTTACATACATATAAAGCATTCATGTATTTTATAGTGCCTTATAGCACACTCATAATGTGCTATGCCATTGACTATAAGCATTCTTAACTCTGTTTTATAGATCATAAACTACAATATAAGACTATAGTGCACAATGTATTCTAGCCGTAGTGGTTTGTCATACCTGTGATGATGTCCTCCAGGGCCCCATCCTTCACCTGAGGCTTCACCTGCCTCTTCTTCAGCTCCGCTATCAGGTCCATCTTGGGCATCATGGGAGACTGGCAGGGGTCAAAGGGTAAAGCTGACACATTGGCATATGAGGTATGGACCACACTAGAATGACTAGTCACTGGTCGATCAGTCATAAGGGAAGCTACAAAACGATAGTACTCCATCTCCACCTCCTTTTTTAACTGACTGTATGGAATGTAGAGATTGTGGTGGATTGAGTTGGTATGGGGCATCGGTCTATAGTCTATTGTCCTACCTTGTGTCCTGCAGCCTCTTTCTTTCTAGGGGAGGGAGACTCTGCTTGGTTCTCACTGCTCTGGGCCTCCAGTCTCTTCTTCTGTTCATTATCCTTCTCTGCTTGCTGTGTGGGACACACACACAAAACAGGTCATTAGAGGTCCAACACAGCCGTTTAATCTCAATATCAAATCATTTCTGAGCAACAATTAAGTACCTTGCTGTGATTGTTTTCAATTCAAATGGTAAAATAAACAGAAATAGCGTCTTAGCTAAATGCTATTTCTCAAGCAAGAATTGTGCTAGGACTGTCTAGACATGGTCTGAGAGAGGGCCCTAACTGGAGGAGCCTAATAGGAGGAACGTGTAACCTGAAAACTAGCTGTAATTGGCAGAGAGGAGGGCAAATTTTCTTTGTTATTGGTCTATTAACTTACCAGGTGGTCCAAAACCCCCACCCGACCATGCCAAACAGCTCTTACACCAAAAGTGCATTATCGTAATTTTCACAATTTCACAGTATTATTCAAACATAGTGTGGAAAATATATATAAAACAGGAAAATCACGTTTTTGACTGCACTGCCCCTTTAACAAACATGCATATAAATACAAAATGCACAAGTTAAACATAATGAGCTATTTCCTTATCCTTTCCCATTATGGGGGCACCACCTCACCTTATAGGCCTTCATGAAGCGGACAAACAGAGGGAAAAACATGGAGGGTTGTGTGGTCTTGGGGTTCTCTCCAAAATACTCCACCACCGAGCCATACGCCTCCTAGTGGAGGAGGTGAGAGAGGAAGAGGAGGAGAGATGACGCTCACACTAAAATATGTATTGAACATCTTCTGTGGAATTATGTGTGTTGGATGTGTCTATTAAGTTCAAATGTTATGAGATTCCAACCTGAGCCGTTTTGCTGTCTTTGAGTAACGAGTCCAGTAATTCACTGTTTGTCTTGACAAAGTCCTTCAGCACTGTGTTGTCTTCCTGCACCAAGAACTCCTTCTTGGTCACTTCCATTCCCCTCTCCAGAGAGCGGATATCCTGAAGAATACTGTCCAGAGACACTGAAACACACAAACACAGGAGAGAAACAGGGCGTCAGTTATTCTCACTATGAAGGGCTGTATTTTTTTCAAGCTGTGTGCACATGTGTGTGTGCGCGTGCAACTGTTGATTGCGTTCCCGCACCTAGGCCAGCCTTGTCCACAAAGTGCAGCTCAGTGTGGAAGTTGTTGAGTTCAGGGTATTTCTCCTGGACGATGCTGGAGATGAAGTGTAGCAGGGTCTGGGAGCGGTCTGTAGACTTGGTGTCCAGCAGCTGACAGGACAGAGACAAGGAGAGGGACAGATGGAGTCATCTCCCAAAGATGGACTGGCCTGCCTATCAAGATACCATAGCGCCCTCAACAGTCCAAAACCTTGCTTTAGCTAATAGCGACTTATTTATCGCTATAGAGTTTAAGCCATACTATTTCAAGCCGGTTAATCTCTACCTTAGTGATGGTTCTATTCATGTTAAACAAGGGAAACAATTTTGCCTCAAGAGCAGAGGGGTACTCACCAGGTCCAGACTCTGCAGGCGGAACCCATAGGCTGCACCCCTCTTACTGCTGTTCATGTAGTTCCCAAAGGCTAGGATGATCTGTAAAGGAGGAGCCAGATACAGAATGTGTTACATAGACAGTGCAGGCCTGTTTAAAGAGGCTCTCTGATTGGAGGTTAGCAGTGACGGACAGGGATGCCCTCCACTCACCTCTAACATCTTCTTCAGCTTGGCCGAGGACTTAATGGACATGGACGCTGTGATCATGGAGTTCAGTTGCTGTAGGTGAGATTATGAATGACTATAGTATCAGATACTGAAGAAAGTCATTGTTGTACAGATACAATTTCACTGTCTGTCCTGAGCAACTGACTTACCGGCTGCAGACGTTTGACGCTCTCGGGGAAGTTGCCCATGAAGGTGAGGGTGCTGATTCGCTGGGCCAGACGGGGGATCTTCCCAAAGCGCATCATGAAGCGGTCCTCCTCTGCCAGATCATCCAGCGGACGGCCCTCCTTCTCATAGTTCTGGAGGAGCTTCAGCTCGTAGTCTGACGGGACAAACCTCTCCAGCAGCTCCAGGAAGTCCAGCCCCAACGCCTGCTGGTCATACCTGGAGAGAAGGAGGGAAAGGAGGAGGGAGGGAGAGAAGTAAGATAGTAAGGAAGGGACAAAAGAAGAGTGTTAGGGGAAGGTGGGATGAGGAGAAAGAGAATGAAGGGATTAAAGAGAACAAAAAAGGCATAAAGAAATTAAATGAGTGAGAGAAATATGTTTACTAAGGAAAGGAACAGAATAGGAGAAGATATAGTTCCATACGTCTCTATAGCTGTGCAGATGTCTGCGGGGCTCCTGCCTCCCTTGCGTAGCGTGATGGCCAGGTTCTTGGCCTTGTTGCCCTCGATCAGGTTGACCTTGCTGGGGGCCTTTTGGGCCACTTTGACCTTAAGAGTGGACAGAGCTGCTGGAGGACCCTGGGCCTTGGTCTTAAACTGCTCCTCAAACGCCTCCATGTTCAGCTCCTGACACAACACGCAGAGATGGTTAGAGATGGAGGGTAAGGAGGGGAGAGAGAGAAAGGGGGAGAGAGAGGAGGGAGGTTAAGGAGGAAGAGATAGAGAGAGAGAGAGAGAGAGAGAGAGAGGAGCGGAAAAGGGTCAGGAAGAGGGGAGGAGAGGAAAGTGGAAAAAGGGGGTCAGAGGGAAGGTGAGAAAAGGGAGAATGGAAGAGTAGAGTTCACTCAGCATTAGTATCTGTGTGGAGGTTTGGTCTTACCCCTAAGACCTGCTCGTCGTCCAGCTCGTGGAAGACCGTGCCAGTCACCTGGTTGGGCTTCAGTGCCTGCCAGTTGAGCAAAGGCATCCGGAACTTAGTCTGGATGGGTTTCCTGCTTTTACCTCCTGAGAGAAAGAGAGAGAGTAGGAGAGAGAATCAATCACAGTTGTCAATCGCCAGTGCACTCATTTCACCCTTCAGCAAATTGGACGTATACAAATTCATGAGATTGACTGACAATCTGATTAGCATAGAGCTCTCTCCTATTTGACCTCTCACACCCTAATCTCTTTAATCTCTCCTCTATATTCATGATCTCCCCTCTCAATTTTCTAATCTCTGCTGTAGATCGCTACTGGAGGGGAATAGGTGGAATGGTATCAAATACATTAAACACATGGTTTCCACATTTTTGATGCCATTCCATTCGCTCAGTTCCAGACATTATTATGAGCCGTCCTCCCCTCGGCAGCCTCCACTGATATACGCATGTAACTGCCAGAATAATGGAAACACTTAAGATACAAAGTATATTGAAAGCAGGTGCTTCCACACAGGTGTGGTTCCTGAGTGAATTAAGCAATGAACTTCCTATTATGCTTATGGTCATATATAAAAATGCTGGGCAGGCCATTATTTTGGCCATTATTTTGGCTACCAAGGCTATGCCCCCATATGATGACAATGCCCCTATCTACAGGGCACGAATGGTCACTGAATGGTTTGATGAACAATGTAAATCATATGCCATGGCTTTTCAGTCCCCAGATCTCAACCCAATTAGACACTTATGGGAGATTCTGAAGTGGCTCCTAAGACAGCATTTTCCACCACATCAACAAAACACAAAATGATGGAATTTCTCGTGGAAGAATGGTGTCGCATCCCTCCAATAGAGTTCCAGACACTTGAAGAATTTATTCCAAAGTGCATTGAAGCTGTTCTGGACCTATTAAGACACTTGATGTTGGTGTTTCCTTTATTTTGGCAGTTACCTGTATATCTCTAATGAAAGCAGTTAAGAGTCACCTTACCGGCTTGGCTGTCTCCAGAAGGTGGGCCTCCTGGTGGGGGCGGAGGTCCCCTGGGAGGAGGGGGAGGAGGACGGGGAGGTGGGTCACCAGAGCCAGGCAGGGGAGGAGGAGGAGGAGGTGGAGGGGGTGGGGGAGCAGATCCACCAGGCCCAGGAGGTGGAGGGGGAGGAGGAGGGGGGACAGAAGAGATGGCTGAGGAGGGAGTGGCATCAGGGACGTCTAGGCCAGGGGCAGTGGGACCAGTGGAGCTGAGCAGAGGCTCAGAGGCTGGGGCGGGGGCGTACTCGATGATGGTGACAGGCACCACCTGGAGGTCTAGGGCCCCAGAGGGGGTGCGTCCCAGGCGGATCAGCCCACGGTCCTGCAGCTCCTGCACCTTGAGTTCCAGCTCAGAGGAGGGCTGGCTTAGACGCTCTCTGTCCCGCTCCCTCTCCTGGCTCATCTCCCTCTCCCTCTCTCTCTGCTGCAGAGAACTGACCTGGGAACAGGAGTCCCGCAGGCTCTCCTGTCAGTCGCACACACACAAAGGCAAGGTAAAGTTATTATCACACAACCACACACATACCTTTCTGTCTGATACACTATATGGTAAACAGTCCACAGTTCATTGTACAGTGCAGACCTTGAGCAGCTCTGTCTCCTTGGTGGCTTGGAGGAGCTGTTTCTCCAGTTCAGCCATCCTCTCTGCAGACTGGCTCTCAATCTCCTCTAGCCTGGCACTCAGCTACAAAACCACAACACGACATGACACAACACGACAACACAACATTCGGAGGTCACAGACAGAGACATAAAGTAATTGCTGGCATTTTTTAAATGTGTGATTTGAATGAATGAGACTGTGTGTGTACAGTGTGTATCACTGACCTGTGAGTTGTGCTCCTGCAGTTCGTCCACATGCTCCAGCACCCCGCCCCTGTTCTCTGCATCCTCCAGCAGAGCCCCCACATCAAACACGTTGTCCAGGTAGGCCTGGATCTGAACCTGCAGCTTCTCACTCTCTGTCTGCTTCAGAGACTGACACACACACACACACATGATCGTCGTTACCCTGACGGTTTCTTTTCAGTTTTAAGGAGTTGGTTTTGCGGTTGTGACGGTTCCATTTTCCAACAATGAGATGAGAAGGATAAATGGAGAGTTTACCTCTAAGTACTGGTCCAGTCCGTGGTGAGTGAACTCATATTGCAGGTGCACACGGAAGTTCATATTCTCCACCGAATGCACCACAATGTTAATGAACTGCATGGAGGCCACCTGAAGAGAGGGATCATCATATTTGATCTTTAACCTTTCAGAACCACACTGTGAGTAAATGCAAACACATCAGCCAGGAGACTTAAAGCCGTTTTGTGTCCACGTACCATGAAGTCAACGTTGCTGTCGTCGTTACTAAAGTACTCCATCAGTTTCTCGAAGCGGTTCTTCTCTCCGCTCACCTGAGTGAAAGGACATGGGGAAAGACGTTCCTTGTTTCAGTGACACAGTCATGCACTTCAACAGATGTCCACACGAGTGTGTAGGTTTTACTACTTGCTACAGTGTGTTTTTGTATTCATAGAAAGCTGATCAAATTGGTCCACTTCTGCTTTAAACATTTCTAACATTAAATCTATTATTAGTCGTGATGGTCACCAATATGGAAAGTCTATATCGATATCAGTTGAATATTTTCAGACTACATAACAGTTGTATAAAGGGGCCTTTCAGTATGGTGAGGACTGGTTACGCACTCACAACATGATGTCTTCGTGTGAGTGTGTGTTTTAGAGTTCTAAGTGTGCTCGGTGTGACTAAGACAGGGTGTGTCGTGTATCAGTCATGAGATTACTTAGAAGAGAGAAATCTTGGTCCCGAGAACACACAAATGAGTAGGCTAAGGTGAGATGACACAGTACATATTGGTAAAGTAAAGTCTGCTATAGTGTGGCTAAGATTGGTAAATGCTTCACCTCCTTGAGGTTGTCGAAGGCGGCGAGAATGATGTCATGACCGCCCCTCACAAGACACACAGCAGCCAACAGCTCCAACACCAGGGCTTTGGTTCTGTAGAGACCAGGAATATAATACCACATCACACACACACACATCACACACACATGCACAAGCATGCACACACACATCACACACACATGCACAAGCATGCACACACACATCACACACACATGCACAAGCATGCACACACACATCACACACACATGCACAAGCATGCACACACACATCACACACACATGCACAAGCATGCATGCACACACACATCACACACACAGGTGATCATACCTAGGGTTCTTGTTGTTGAGACTGAGAGTGATCTCGTTGACGCAGCGTGGGTGAGTCATAACTTGGTTGAAGCCCGACTGAAAAAGTGATCATTAGCGTTGGAATTTCACAATTTCGCACTCCATATCACAGTCATGCCCACACACCACACAACACACACACACCTGGTAGTTCATGATGGCACGCAGACACATGATGCACACATGGACGTCGTCCCTCTGACTGGCCAATCGAGAGATCTTCTGAGTTCTCCTACTCTGGGCCAGAGAGGTTATGCTGCAAAGGAGATATTGAGAGGATGGAGGAGATGGTGGTCACTGGTCAGAAGGTCCCACTTTGCAGTAGAACATTTTTTGGTGAGATTTATCCTGTGGTCTCTAAGGCTTGCTGAGTGAGACTCGGGTCTCATAACGGCTGATGGTTCTTACCGTACGGTCAGGGCGCGGGCTGCTCTGGTCATGCCGTGTGTAGGGGAGCTTCCTGTACTCTTATTCAGGTCCTCCATGGACCTCTCCGCTGGCTTCCCTCTCTCTGACAGTGTTCCCCCATTCTCAGCACCCTCCAAGTCAAACCTATAGACACATTACCAAGTACACAAACATATAGTCACATATAGATAATCAAACATTAAATCTACAGTACCAGTCAAAAGTTTGGACACACCTACTCATTCAAGGGTTTTTCTTTATTTTTACTATTTTCTCCATTGTAGAATAATAGTGAAGATATCATAACTATGAAATAACACAAATGGAAACATGTAGTAACACCCTTTGCCTTGATGACAGCTTTGCACACTCTTGGCATTCTCTCAACCAGCTTCATGAGGTAGTCACCTGGAACGCATTTCAATGAACAGGTGTGCCTTGTTAAAAGTTAATTTGTGGAATTTCTTTCCTCAATGCGTTTGAGCCAATCAGTTGTGTTGTGACAAGGTAGGGATGGTATACAGAAGATAGCCCTATTGGGTAAAATACCAAGTCCATATTATGGCAAGAACAGCTCAAATAAGCAAAAAGAAACGACAGTCCAGCATTACTTTAAGACATGGTCAGTCATTACAGAAAATGTCAAGATCTTTGAAAGTTTCTTCAAGTGCAGTCGCAAAAACCATCAAGCGCTATGATGAAACTGGCTCTCATGAGGACTTCCACAGGAAAGGAAGACCCAGAGTTACCTCTGCTGCAGAGGATAAGTTCATTAGAGTTAACTGCACCTCAGATTGCAGCCCAAATAAATGCTTCACAGAGTCCAAGTAACAGACACATCTCAACATCAACTAGTCAGAGGAGACTGCGTGAATCAGGCCTTCGTGGTCGAATTGCAGCAAAGAAACCACTACTAAAGGACAGCAATAATAAGAAGAGACTTGCTTAGGCCAAGAAACACAAGCAATGGACATTAGACCAGTGGAAATCTGTCCTTTGGTCTGATGAGTCCAAATGTGAGATTTTTGGTTCCAACCGCCGTGTCTTTGTGAGACGCAGAGTAGATGAATGGATGATCTCCGCATGTGTGGTTCCCACCGTGAAGCATAGCGGAGGAGGTGTGATGGTGTGGGGGTGCTTTGCTGGTGACACTGTCTGTGATTTATTTAGAATTCAAGGCACACTTGACCAGCATGGCTACCACAGCATTCTGCAACGATGCGCTATCCCATCTGGTTTGCGCTTAGTGGGACAATCATTTGTTTTCAACAGGACGATGACTTAAGACACACCTCCAGGCTGTGTAAGGGCTATTTGACCAAGAAGGAGAGTGATGGTGCTGCATCAGATGACCTGGCCTCCACAATCACCCAACCTCAACCCAATTGAGATGGTTTGGGATGAGTTGGACCGCAGAGTGAAGGAAAAGTAGTCAACAAGTGTTCAGCATCTGAGAACTCCTCCAAGACTGTCGGAAAAGCATTCCTCGTGAAGCTGGTTGAGAGAATGCCAAGAGTGTGCAAAGCTGTCATCAAGGCAAAGGGTGACTACTTTGAAGAATCTAAAATCTATTTTGATTTGTTTAAAACTTTTTTCGTTTCCATGTGTTATTTCATAGTTTTGATGTCTTAACTATTATTCTACAATGTAGAAAATAGTAAAAATAAAGAAAAACCCTTGAATGAGTAGGTGTATCCAAACTTTTGACTGGTACTGTATGTCTCATTGATACTGTATGGGATTCTGTTAAGACAGACGGGGAGGCTGCAGGGATACTCACGAAGCGTCACACTGGGCGTAGGACAGGTAATCCACCAATACATCCAAACCCTGGTTCTCTTCATTCAGAAACTCCTGGGCCCAGCTATATAGAGAGAAAGAGAATTAGAACACGATACTACTTTAAGGACACTTGAGTCAGTCGTACTGACTGATGGGATAACTGTGGGACCAGTCCTGGTCAAACCTAACATAGCAGGCGTAAAATAAACGCCTGAAACTAGATCCCCTACATACTGGTCTTGACGAGAAGAAGAAAGAAAAAAAAACTGTGAGGGGAGGTTCTCATCTGCACTGTTCAACCAATCCAGTAACTGTGGAGGAGAAGTTAAGATAGAGTGTCGCCTTATTAACGTCCAAAAGCGGAAATTGCGTCACAGGCTCTCTTTCCATTTCCCATGAAAACCGGAACACCTGGTTATTGGGGACTCGGCAGAGGCTAATCCTGGTCCAGTCACTCACCCAATATGATTAGTGCGGAGGGAGATCTCCAGCTCTCTCAATACCTGGGTGGACTCCTGGACCCGCCTCTTGAACTGAAATAGGCCAAAACCACACAGAGAAGCTCTATGAATGAAGGAAACGCACAAACCTTTATATCAGTAGTTCAGAAGTTGTTCTAAAGAGACTGGCCTTATATTATTGGCTTAACGGCTTTGTCATAAAATGCAAAGACATACTACTACTGTAGATGTAATATTGGTATCCCATTGTTCCAAAACACGCATATTTAGTTCTTGATATCCCTGGCTACGGGGGGGGGGGGGGGGGGGGGGTACTGTACACCCACCCTGCGGGTCACTCCTCCTTGGTCCTGATAGAAGCTCTTGATCTTGGTCAGATAGGTAGAGGGAGGGTTCTTCACCTGGAACCGCTCCTGACCACACAGAATGGAGGGAGGAAGGAGAAGGGGATGAGGGGATGAGGGGGAGTGAGAAGACAAATGACACAGTCAAACACAACGAGCACCGCAAACCACCCTGTTACCATGCCAACCTGCTGAAGGAAAACGTGCTTACCACAGGAACCCATCAGAGGTGTAGTGTTTTGCTAGAAGACTATATGACCTTTTTGCACTCTAACCTACATTACATATCGGCAACCGAACACCAGCAATACACATTTATTTTTCTTTACGATTATTTCCGTATGCTGTGTTTTTAGAACACTTAATCTCAGATACAATCATGGGTTACTCTTTATTTTAACGTTCGGTAATAAACCATTTATAAGGCATTTACAAAAAGATTACACACCATTTATGGTTAGGGTTAGGTATGGGTTAGGGTTAAATAGGGCTCGCTTTAGATTAGGGACTGCAAAAATACCTTACTTATGATTAGTAAATGGTTTATAAATGTGGGAGTAATGATTAATAAATGGTTTATTACGGACCGTTGAAATAAAGCGTTACCCAATCATGTAGAACTGTGTATGTACTAGTGCATGAACCAATCACCCCATATAAGGCGCCCAACAAGACGTAATGCTCTTACCTGATCACAGATCAGCTCCCACTTCTTGTCATTGTCATAATGACTCAACAGCTTCAGCTTGTCTGGAGGCAAGTTCATATAGCTCTGAGAACAGAATAAGGTGCACTTCAAAAACCTACATCAATAATGACATGAAGCTGTTACTGTGATTACAACTGGGGCCTTTGGGGATCTTGTATTTAAATGAACTCTGAGCGGTCTACAATGGCATGTTACTCAGTAGACTTCAATTAAGCAGTGCCTGCATAATAATATCATCTTAAATAAGACTTTTCTTTCATTTCTTCCTTCACTACCAACCAGCCAAAGCTCCTGTGCACATTGTCATAACGCTTCCTGTTCATGCTATGCTGTTCAAATGTGATCAGAAACACCAGATGTCCCCACCAGAGGTATTAGTGAACGCTATCATCATCCTACACTGCGGAAATGACTCACTGTTTACATGTATTGCTGGTAACTAATGGAAACCATCTGTGAGCATGTATCAGGTCTAGTCATGAGCATTTTCAAACACATACAGATAATGCTTCTCCATTCATCATTGAACGTAGTGGGCCTATACAGTAGTCGTTTCGCCATGATCTGTTTGAGTGAGTTGCAAGTGGATTTAACCTGATTGATTCAATAGTTATTCGTCTCTATGACAGGTGAACCACGTGGCCCTTTCTACAAGAAAATATGGTGTGTTTATATCACGAGAAGCTGATTCAACTCTGTCATGCCTATTGATTAACATGGGAAAATACAATATATTTTTTAAGCATCATTCTCATGTGACACGACACACAATAACCCCATAGATGTTGCCGGCCAAACTACCCGCTAATGAAAGCTGTTTATTTAAGGCATCTAAGACGAGCGATGTTTTAGTTGAGGCAGTCTTGGGCCTACTAAGAAAGGGTGTGGACTGTGGTTAGATACGCAGAATTTAACGTTCTCAAGCGACAGTTTGTGGCTTCCTCTTTACACGTTAACAAACCCTTGAGGTTTGACATGTGTGCCCCAGTCAACATGGGCTTTGCTGGGGACATAGCTATAGAGTTTGGGTGGGGTACAGTATGGGAGGGACCGATGGTGGAATTTGAAGGACAAAGACTAGCAACAGAAAACTAAATGTACTCAATGTGTATGTGAATATGTGCTGTACATACACATGAGGTTACTCATACACACATACCCACTCAGAAAGACATATAGTATTGTACACATTAACGCACGCGCACACACACACACCTACATTTTTGAGTATGGGTCGTTCCATTTGAGGCCGGTTGGATGTACTGCCAAATTCTGTAAAACGACGTTGGAGGCGGCTTATGGTAGAGAAATGAACATTAAATTCTCTGGCAACAGCTCTGTTGGACATTCATGCAGTCAGCATTCCAATTACACCCTCCCTCAAAACATGTGGCATTGTGTTGTGTGACAAAAATGCACATTTTAGAGTGGCCTCTATTTGCAATATTCCAGTCAAGGAAGAAGTAACATACCTTGGGATTACCATATCTAAGGACCAACAGGAAAGATGCTCATTAAATTTCATACCTATTATGGAAAAAACAAAAAGAAGTTGAACCATTGGTTGCAGAGGGATTTATCCTTGAAAGGTTGAGTATTGCTTTCTAAAGCTGAAGGTATCTCCAGACTTACTTATGCAGCCCAGTCTCTACAACTTGACAACAAAATAGGTAAAGCGGTTGACCAGATGCTTTTCAACTTCATCTGGAAAAATCGTACACATTATATTAGGAAATCTGTCGTTATGAACACATATGAATATGGTGGTGCCATTATTTTTTTCTTCCTACTTTGAATAATAGTGATAAATTGGGCTAAACATTTCTTAAAGAATTCTTAAGGAATTTCATCACTCATTATATCTTCTCCCATTTTGGTGGCTTCAATTTTATGTTACTTTGTAACTATAACATTGATAAGATTCCTACAAAATTTGTAAAATTTTGTACATTTTATAAAAATAATTGTTCATCGCATAGGTATTTCATTTGGAACAATAAGGATATTTTGTATAGAAACAAGTCTTTATTTTTTAAAGAACTGGTTTAATAACAGAAACAGAAATTTGCATCCTGCAGCACAAACTCCAAAAAGTTCTGGGACACTGTAAAGTCCATGGAGAATAAGAGCACATCCTCCCAGCTGCCCACTGCACTGAGGCTAGGAAACACTGTCACCACCGATAAATCCACGATAATTGAGAATTTCAATAAGCATTTTTCTACGGCTGGCCATGCTTTCCACCTGGCCACCCCTACCCTGGTCAACAGCTCTGCACCCCCCACAGCAACTTTCCCAAGCCTCCCCCATTTCTCCTTCACCCAAATCCAGATAGTTGATGTTCTGAAAGAGCTGCAAAATCTGGACCTCTACAAATCAGCCGGGCTAGACAATATGGACCCTCTCTTTCTAAAATTATCATCCGAAATTGTTGCAACCCCTATTACTAGCCTGTTCAACCTCTCTTTCGTATCGTCTGAGATCCCCAAAGATTGGAAAGCTGCCGCAGTCATCCCCCTCTTCAAAGGGGGAGACACTCTAGACCCAAACTGCTACAGACCTATATCTATCCTACCCTGCCTTTCTAAGGTCTTCGAAAGCCAAGTTAACAAACAGATCACCGACCATTTCGAATCCCACCGTATCTTCTCAGCTATGTAATCTGGTTTCCGAGCTGGTCATGGGTGCACCTCAGCCACGCTCAAGGTCCTAAACGATATCAAAACCTCCATCGATAAGAGACAATACTGTGCAGCTGTATTCATAGACCTGGCCAAGGCTTTCGACTCTGTCAATCACCACATTCTTATCGGCAGACTCAACAGCCTTGGTTTTTCAAATGATTGCCTCGCCTGGTTCACCTACTACTTCTCCGATAGAGTTCAGTATGTCAAATCGGAAGGCCTGTTGTCCGGACCTCTGGCAGTCTCTATGGACGACTCTTTTCTCTGTATACATCAATGATGTCGCTCTTGCTGCTGGTGATTCTCTGATCTACCTCTACACAGACGATACCAGTCTGTATACTTCTGGCCCTTCTTTGGACACTGTGTTAACTAACCTCCAGACGAGCTTCAATGCCATACAACTCTCCTTCCGTGGCCTCCAACTGCTCTTAAATGCAAGTAAAACTAAATGCATGCTCTTCAACCGATCGCTACCAGCACCTGCCCGCCCGTCCAGCATCACTACTCTGGACGGTTCTGACTTAGAATATGTGGACATCTACAAATACCTAGGTGTCTGGTTAGACTGTAAACTCTCCTTCCAGACTCACATTAAGCATCTCCAATCCAAAATTAAATCTAGAATCGGCTTCCTATTTCGCAACAAAGCATCCTTCACTCATGCTGCCAAACATACCCTTGTAAAACTGACTATCCTACCGATCCTTGACTTCGGCGATGTCATTTACAATATAGCCTCCAACACTCTACTCAGCAAATTGGATGCAGTCTATCACAGTGCCATCCATTTTGTCACCAAAGCCCCATATACTACCCACCACTGCGACCTGTATGCTCTCGTTGGCTGGCCCTCGCGTCATATTCGTCTCTAAACCCACTGGCTCCAGGTCATCTATAAGTCTTTGCTAGGTAAAGCCCCGCATCTCAGCTCACTGGTCGTATTAGCAGCACCCACCCGTAGCACGCCCTCCAGCAGGTATATTTCACTGGTCACCCCCAAAGCCAATTCCTCCTTTGGGCGCCTTTCCTTCCAGTTCTCTGCTGCCAATGACTGGAACGAATTGCAAAAATCACTGAAGCTGGAGACTCATATCTCCCTCACTAACTTTAAGCACCAGCTGTCAGAGCAGCTCACAGATCACTGCACCTGTACATAGCCCATCTGTAAATGGCCCATCCAACTACCTCATCCCCATACTGTTATTTATTTATTTTGCTTCTTTGCACCCCAGTATCTCTACTTGCACATTCATCTTCTGCACATCTATCACTCCAGTGTTTCATTGCTAAATTGTAATTATTTTGCCACTATGGCCTATTTATTGCATTTACCTCCCTTATCTTACCTCATTTGCACACACTATATATAGACTTTTTTTCTATTGTGTTATTGACTGTTTGTTTGTTTATTCCATGTGTAACTCTGTGCTGTTGTTTGTGTCGCACCGCTTTGCTTTATCTTGGCCAGGTCGCAGTTGTAAATGAGAACTTGTTCTCAACTAGCCTACCTGGTTAAATAAAGGTTAAATAAAAAAAATAAACATTTGCATATCCTGCTGGTGAGTCAACTTTTTAATGCAGAAGGATCGTTACTCAATTATGAGGATTTTTTTTCTCGTTACAATATCCCTGTTACACCTAGAGAGTTCGCCATAGTCTTTGATGCTATTCCATCTGGAACTCTCATGTCGTTTAGAGGTGTAACCAGACCTCACCTACTTGACCTACCCTCTCTTAATCCAGTAGACTCTCCAATAGGAGAAATGTGTTTCTCCTTGCTCCCTCAGAACAACAGATCTATACGTGCTTTATTTCAAAGGGATATTGTATCCATTCCTTATGTCCCAACTTACTGGAATACATTTGTCAATAATATCTGTTAGAAAAAAGTCTGGTTATTACCACACAAATACCTGCTTGTTAACAAGGTCAAAGAGATCTCTTTCAGAATGAGCCATAAGTATTACCCTACGAATCATTACCTGAAGAAACTCAAAAAAGACATTAACATTAACTGTACTTTTTGTGTTGAGCATCCAGAAACAGTTCTGCATTTATTTTGGAATTGTCTACATGTAAAGAAATTATGGCAAGATATTCATACTTTATAATTGTTAATATTCTCGATGACTTTAGTTTTTTTTATGTGAGAATGTGCTGCTCGGTTTCCTTAACTATAATCAAATTTCATATTCAGAAATGTAAATTCACTAATAAAAAACCACTCCTCCGTGTTTTCTATAAGGAATTCGAGCAGTACATTAAGACCATTCTACATTCTTTTAATAAGAAAGTTGTCAAAACAATCAATTTGTCTGTATGTTTTAAGGTCTTTGTATAATCTATCATTTGTTGTAATACCTAGCATATGTTTTCATTGTCTGTTTGTATACTTCTTGTATGTATACTGATTTTTCTGCCATAAAAATAAATAAAAAAGACATGCTCACTAACAGGGATGTAAACAAATTTGTGCACAAAATTTGAGAGAAATAAGCTTTTTGTGCGTATTTCTGGGATATTTTATTTTAGCTCATGAGAAATGGGACCAAAACTTTACATGTTGCGTTTATATTTTTGTTCAGAATAAAAATGCTTTCATTTTCGCATATGTTGTATCTTAGACCCTATTTTACATAATCTGAGGTGTTTGAGTTGTGCCCGTCATTGGTTGAGACACAGCATACTCTTAAATAAGTTTATATTCACTCATAAAAATAAATCAAGGAATTATAAAATAGTTACAATCCCTGTTTGTAAGCTTTTAAATGATTTCAAACGCAACTGTTTAACTTTTCCAGTGAAGAAGACATGGATGTCTCATGGTAGGGTGGGATATGCAAAATGGGTCAACTTTGAGCTCTTCCATCTCCTAAATCTTTTGGCACTCAGGTCCACTTCTACCATAGGAAAATATGTATAGAAAGTTTAGTTGAAATCAAAAGGGGTGTGGTCAAAAGTGATTGAAATCAAATGGAACAACCCACATTTCCATTTAGAGACCCTATATGGGTACCACAGTATGAGTCATAATACCCATAAAACCTATCAGTCAAACAAGGAAATGGTTCCAATCGTTTTTACACTATTCATTTTTCCCATGGGGATTTTAGAAACACTTTAATGCTAATTAGCTGCTAATTGGGCTATCATACAGAACTACAAATGCCATGATGATCTGGACGAGACCGCCGAATCGAGGCAAAGGTAAGAATTTCTGGATTAACTACCTAATGTTAGCTACATTTTAAAATTAATAAATTGGCTAAATTTCGTTAAATTGATAATTATTTGAATGGTCTTGTGCAAGTTTTAAATTGACACAATACCTGTTAGCAAAAGTGTCAGCTAGAGATGAAGTGCAGGAGCTTGCTGGGATTTGTAGTCTTGCATGATGTCTACTTTGATGCTAATTAGCATTTTCTAATCTGAGAGTAAATAGAGCTGAATATATTGATAAAAGCACCTTGTCCGAGAGAGATTTTTACACGGTTATCAAAACGTCACGCCAGGGTAAGCCTACACAAAACACAGCCCTTATTTTAAGTGTTTCTAAAATTCCCTATGAGAAAAAATGAATGATGGAAAAATTATTGCAACCATTTTGCTGTTTGACCGCTAGGTTTTATGGGTATTATGACACTTCCGCTGTGGGGCTCTATTTAGACCCGAGGGGAAGTCCTGTTCTCAGTTTCAACAGGTTGTTCCATTCAAAAAAGAAACATTATTACTTAGACCTAATATCGCCTCTCACACATTGCCACATACCTGCTTGTGTGAGTGCTCTAAGTGCCGTATTAGGTCTGTTTAAAATCTAGACTAGAGAAGGTAGCATTTACTGTTGAAAGAAAGAGGAAGTCAGGTCATGCTCTGAAAGAGCAGGCCGGTAGAGAGGACAGTGGGCAGGAAATGGCTTAGGCTAAATAAGTGTCTGTACCACACACATATGAGCTAATAGTTACCACACTGCACAGACAGCCTACATGCATCAGACATAAAAGTAAAAGGTGAAGGTGTATGCATGGAAAGATAGTTTTACTGCCATGATGTCACGTCTTCCGTGTGTCTCCATATCTAGTGCCTAATATGTTTAGCATCACATTTATCAGATGTTTATCTAAATGTGTGATTCAAACTGCTTGCGCTACTCATGATTTACTAATAGTTTCTACAGATAAGGCCTTGTTCCCCTGAGATGTCCTGCTTCTTCTGTAGAAACAGCCATGTATTGGATTGATAGCATTATGTTGTCCTCCATAGGTGTTAACTGATGGGAAATTACATGTTGAAATATCTGAAAAACCTTTGCCTTCCTGTCTTAGTCTGTTGTCTCTTTCGTGCAAAATCTATTGCTCAATCCAGCACTGTGCCTTTATGGCGTCTCCGGTTCATCTAAGAGGGAGGACTGCAGTCGAAGGTCTATGAGATCATTTGACCACGGGCTGAGCAGACAGGCCGATTTCAAAATATCTAAAAGAGGATGTGAGCTTTTGGATGTGGGATTGAGGCCAACAAAATGTCAGCTCTCTTTACTAACATGACTGGCTACAGTGAGAGAGACGGCATTGTTTTTTAACAGGAACTAGAACTACCCTGACAGAATAATTCAAATGTGAAGCTGAATGTATTTTCTCTCAGACATTTGGCACCCAGCATATTTAAGTGAGTGATTTTACCTGTTCCTTTAGATATCAGTGCAATACATACAGTAGGTATGTGATGCATCTAAATTCCTGTGTGATGTGTCTGTATTTCTGTGTGTTGATATGCATGATGTTTCTCCCCTCCTGTCCTGCCACTCACCAGAACCACACTGAAGCGCTCCTCCAGCTCGTCCTCTGGGGGCACGGGCAGCTTGGGGGGAGCAGGCTGCTTCTTCTGCAGGGTCGGGGTGGGGTCACTCAGGCCCGTTCCTGACCCCACAGAGTGCTTGGCCTCCCTGCCATCTGCCTGCTCTATTCCCCCCGCTGCATTCCCCATCACCAACCTGAACAGGTAATCCAGGGGAAAGGTAAAAAACACTCTCTCTTAACTGGAAGTGCTAGTAGGCCTAACTCCTAAACAGACTGAAACTCCAACTCAGATGTCTGCAAACCCGTCCACACTGAAAAAAGTAGCTAGTTAGTTCCAATGTAGGGCAGTCCAATGAATTTCCCCCCAAAAAGAGAAGGGGAATAAAAACAGGTCTTGGAGTCCTTGGTCCTTCAACGTCTCTGTGAGATTTGGCAGGTGGATAGAACAGCCACTGGCCTACTGCAATTGTCTTGGTCCTGAGGTGAGGATGTTTGATGGAGCAACATCGTTCCTCCTTATCCCGTATCTCTTCCACTGTCCTCACTCTCTGCTGGATAACAGGTGTTACTAGGGGGGAAAAAATCGGAACAGCTTGAAACCTGAAACGTGGCGCCTGTTGAAGCAAGATGTTGTTTTTACTATCTAATTGTCCATAGTTCCTACAGTGAGCTCATCACAGACAGGCAGGGCACGGGCGTTACAGGAAGGAGAGGGGAGTTTGACGCAGTCGTTGCAACAGAGGCAGAAACCGCATAACCAGAAAAAGCAGAAGAGTAACTTCCTGCTGTGTGTGAGAGAAACAAAACTACAAGGAGGTGGAGTAGGGTGGAGAGAGGAGACTGAGGGAGAAGCAGAGAGGGTGTGGTTGGAGAAGATGGACAAGATACTAAAGTGGAGGGGGTGGGAAAAAGAAGGGATAACGGAAGACTACGTAGGTGTATTGGGCCTATAGTCATATGAGCTAGGAAGTAACTACAGGTATCTGGCATCGTGGATGGTCGGTGCAGGCGAAATGGTAGAGGGTGGATTAAGTAAGGTGTTTTAGCATTACTTTCTTGACTTTCCATTGTTAGGAAACCACCGCCAGAACATAGCTTGTGGAAATGTGAGTGCAGTTGCGTTTTACCCAGTTTACCCTCAAAGAACATTCCAAGAGCGCTTCCCTGTGTCAGATATTCACATTGCTACCCCTAGTGAAGTCAAGGCAAAATTGCCCATGTTGTTACCATGTGGTGGTGAATCAATTGCTGACAATCAAAACACCAACAAGGTCTTAGTAGACACTTTCTACCAGACCTAATTAATTAATGTCACTGACTGGCCACTCACCAGTGTTGCAAAGCAAAATCAGTTACTGGTTAATAAAAAACGGCAGCAGGCCTACTTCCAGATATGAGGAGCCTATGACTGCGTTCAGACAGGCAGCCCAATTCTGATCTTTTGGCCAATTACATCAGATTTCATCACATCAGATATTTTTCAGGGCTGATCTGATTGGTCCAAATAGTGAAAGCAATATCAGAATTGGGCTGCCTGTGTAAACGCAACCATATGCCGCGTTCAAAAAACGGGGAACTCTCCGAATTCCGACATGAGTAAGCTCAATACAACTGGGAACTCTGAGAGAGAGAGAGAAACGATCTCCGAGTGGGAAAAATCGATTTGAACGGTCATCCAATAAGGAAATCCAACTTGGGAACTCGGGCCTCTTTCTATATATCCGACTTTCCGACGTCATGATTTGACCGAGTTCCCCGTTGTTTTGAACGCGGCAATAGATCCCTACGGCCTATAAACTCACTTACTTGAGGCCATATGTCATACTGTGTGAACCAGCAGAGGGCGTATTTCCCTTTCTCTAAATTGTTTTTCCATCCCATGACGCTCTCGAACAGCTGCTGATTCCAAGATGACGGATCCTACAGCATCGCCGGAGGATCACTGGAACAAAGTAAGCTTACTAGTTTAGACAAATGAGATGTGAGGACAAATAAGCGGTGTATGACACTGCCATATATTCGTAGCAAGAATACAGTGTTTGTAATTTGCTACACTTGGCTTGTGTTAGCTAGCTAACGGGTAGCTAGCTAGGTACTAGCGCTTTTGTTTATGACTCTTTTCAAGCTTCTTCCCCTTTCGTTACGATTCTGTTATGGTCAACTGCTGGCTAGCTGGCCAGCTTGTAGTTTAGTCCTAGTGGACCAGACGGGTGATTTGCAAATTCATCGTCTGGATGGACAGTGTTTAATTCTGCAAACACCCATTATATATCCACAGTTAAGTTAATAAATAAACTTTACAAAACGCTGTTGGTGTGTACAGATTGCGCACACGTCACGATGTACATGTACGCAACGCATGTTTGCCGAGGTTGTGCACGTGTAAATGGTTTTGCAAAAAATACTTGCCATACTTCAGCCTTGTCTGCACTGACCGCGTAGGGGCTACTAGTAACTAACTGCCACCTAGCAGTGGTGTAAACATACTTTAAAGTACTACTTAAGTAGTTTTGGTTATCTGTACTTGGCTTTACTATTTATATTTGACAACTTTTTTTCCTTCACTACATTCCTAAAGAAAATAATGTACTTTTTACTCCATACATCTTCCCTGACACCCAAAAGTACAAGTTACATTTTGAATGTTTAGCAGAACATGAATCAAATCAGTGGTGTATTCATTCCGCTGATTCTGTTTCTTAAACAGAAGCAAACGAAACTGGGAGGAACCTACCTGTATTTGACCAATAGAAACTCGTTTTAGTTGCAGAACATATAACTGTTTGGACAAATGATTACACCCCAGGACTACTGTCAGTGGATTTTGTTTATGCACATTGCTGTGTTTATGCACATTGCTGGGGATTCGATTAAAGTGAAAGTTGATTGAATCAGTTTTGGAACCGGTGCCCTGTGTCCACGGCGAAGTCTAGAATCCTACTCTTCAGCTAGTCGGAACTAGGAAACTCGAAAATGTCTGAACTGCTAACTTGTTGAACGCGGCACGTTTATAACTAAAACCAGTTAGCAATTCTGACATTATCGAGTTTCCTAATTCAGACTAGCACGTGAATGCGGCAGAAGTCGGCTGATGAGTATAGAAAAATTATGTTTCCACATGCAAAAGTGATTGCTTTTGATTTAAAAAAACCCACATTTGATCTGCCTTCCCAATGAAAACTAGTTTGAAAATAATTTATAGAAAAGAGATGTATGTTTCTGGACGATGCATCATGCTGCCTTGTTGTTGACATGCCCAAGCAGCACAGATTACTGTTCCATTTGAGAAGGGAGCTCCTTCCTTCACTGCTTTTACCCGTTCATGTCACCGGTTCCCCGCGGCTTAGCATAATCGAATCTGCCCATTGAGTGAGACGGGAAAGAGCCTGTTCTCACCTCCTTATCCACTGTCTTATTCTCTCCTGTCAACACCTGCCATGACTGAACAGAATGACGGGTCTTTCAGTGACAACGGATTTGACCCCAGTGAGTAGTATCCTTAGTCCTAATTGTTTTACCAAAACATACATTCTATAGCTAGTAGGCTACCAGTCCTCTGGGTAACTGTTGATTAGTAATTGAATGATGTCTGAGCTCTTCATGTTCTCAATTAAGGTTTCTTTGCTGAGAATGCAAGGAAGGGTACTGTGGTCTCCAGGGCTAACAGCATTGGGTCCACAAGTGCCTCATCAGTACCAAATACAGGTACTGTGTTCTTTGTCATTTATGTTTCGACAACATGTGTTAGGGAACAGTTAGTGGTGTGTGTACTGTATGACTAAACGGTTTGTGTATGTGAGGCAAAGCTGCATATTTTGTGCCCTGATTCAGAAACTACTATTAATGTAGTGCCCCTTTTATTCATTGTCTTACTCCCTACCCCACTCTCACTTCCACTCTATTCTTTCTTGTTATTTTTCTATTGCATTTCCAAGTGACCTAGTTTGGTTGGGCACTGTCCAGTGTTTTATTCTAGCTTGATGTCGGCCTTGAGCCCTAGGGAGGTAGACTGAAACACCTGCTCTTCCTCTCCTCACTGTAGATGATGAAGACAGTGACTACAGGCATGAGACCACATACAAGGAGTCCTACAAAGACCGGCGGAGACAGGCACACACACAGGCCGAGCAGAAACGACGGGATGCTATCAAGGTTTGGCCTCCGATGGGGAGCGGAACAACAGGAGTGTATGGGGTGGAGGGTAGTTGTGAGAAGGTTGAAAAATACAAAGGATTGGGAGGGTGAGACTGATCTCGTCCAATAAATTAAGAGTTTTCTTAGGTGGCCAAATGTAATACTTTTGTCAATTCTAAAATCTGCTTGTTGTGTATGTTTGACTCCACAGAAGGGTTATGATGATCTCCAGTCCATAGTGCCCACCTGCCAGCAGCAGTCTGAGTTTGCCGTGGGGACACAGAAGATCAGCAAGGCCACAGTGCTGCAGAAAAGTACAGTATTCTATTTAGACCATTGTACTTCTTAACCAGAAATGTACATTTTAGGACTGCAAATTGGCATTCCGACCAGCCTTTTTATAATGTCAACGTACTATAAATATTTATAAAGGATCCCACCCTAAGCTGGAAATTTTCCTCCCTGATTGAAATGCTTTAAGTCCAGAAATCCCTGACTGGTTGTTTTTGTGTCTCCTGCTGCAGCTATTGACTACATCCAGTTTCTGCACAAGGAGAAGAAGAAGCAGGAGGAGGACATGTCTATGCTGAGGAAGGAAGTGATGGCACTGAAGATCATGAAAACGTTAGTCGCAGGCCAAAAAATCTGTTACTACAGTGTGATACAATAAAACGTCAAAGCAGAGAGGGAGAGCTGCGGGGTGAATATTAAAGATATTAGCTGTGATAGATTAAATATGTTTAAGTTAGGTTAAGAGATCCTTCAACGGTATGTTTCATTTACCTGATAACTCATGCATGTGTGTTCACGGTGGATTGCATAGGCTGTATCAGGTCAGCCCTGGCAGACGGGCCTTATCAGAGAGGGAAATACCTCAGCCTACACTCTGCTCCAGCAGAGATAAGTCCAGGAAAGCAGTCAACGGGGTTGGTTTTACCCAAACAACAATTGGGACATGACCCTCAGCGTGTACTGTGGAGGGAGGCCCCTCATACAAGAACATCTGAATGACTTGAGCTGCCATCTAATCCATTTATTTTTCTGAAGGGGCACAAAAGCCTCATTTTATAAGTTTTGAATTGTGCAGTCATTTATGCTATTATTTGATAGCATCAGGGTTCCACGCTGACCTTTTTTTACAAGGAGCACGTGTGCGCTTAAGTTGAGAAATGTAAGCGCACACAGAAATTTAGGAGCGTAATGAAAAATGAGGTTTTAAAGCTAGAATGCTACATTTTCTAGGTGCACTGATGCACCTAAATTAGAATTCCAGGTCGCACAGCAAAAACATTACAGGCGCATATGCGAGTAAAATGGTCGCACTGTAGAGCCTTGAACATGTGCTACCAATACGAAGCTATCATACTTGTGTAAATATGATGATATTAGCGCTATTGTCAGTAGCTAGGTTTCCATCCATTTCATGCAAATAAACTGCACATTTTCCCACCAGAGATGTTTTTCAATCAAATTAACTCTTTGTGGATAAAAGGCTGTGCGTGATGACGTAGTGCACATAAAAATACCTTTTGAGGTAAAAGTCCGATGAACTGAATAGAAAATACAAGTTAAATGGGTTTACATTGCATTTTCAATTCTACTGATGGGTTTCTCCCAAAAAATTGTTGTAGAGTGAGTTTCTACTCTGGTATTGGCAGTGCGCTCTAGCCAACAGCTCGCAGATACAGTGAGGGTTTAGCCTACTTGGCAGCTTTGTCAAACGGCAGCTCGATATTAATTGGAAAGGAGCATCAAGCTCATCAACTTGCACTTTCACCACCCTGTGAAGTTCATTAATCTGTAGCCTAATAAACGGCATGCTTTCCCAATGCGTTATAGTGGGACGACCACACGTCATCGCGTGACAAGTTTACTTCGATATGATGGTTATTATATTGACATTTGCTCATTAAAAGCTTTTCCACTGACATTTCTCGCATAATACATTTTAGACACAGAAAGATCCCACCTTGTCTGGCGTATTTGGTTTTGTCTGCATTTTGGAAAGTTTACCGACACATTTTCTGTTTCAATCAAGCCGGTCGTGACTTTAAAAATAAATTAAAATATTTTTTATCCGACATGTACTTTACGCGCATTTAAAAGTTGGATGGAAACATGGTCAGATGTAGGGGAACAGGTTACTTAAACAATAAGGGCCGAGGAGGTGTGGCACAGTGCCTGGATACAGCCCTTAGCAGTGGTATACAATGTCTTCAGAAAGTATTTGTACCCTTTGACTTATTCCACAGTTTGTTGTGTTACAACCTGAGTTCAAGGTGGATTAAATCTACAGTACCAGTCAAGTTTGGACACACCTACTCATTCAAGGATAATTGTGGAGACATCAAAACTATGAAAAAGCACAAGTAACCAAAAACGTGTTAAACAAATCTAAATATATTTTAGATTCTTCAAAGTAGCCATATGCTGAGCACTTGTTGGCTACTTTTGCTTATCTCTGCGGTCCAACTCATCCCAAACCATCTCAATTGGGTTGAGGTCGGGTGATTGTGGAGGCCAGGTCATCTGGTGCAGCACTCCATCACTCTCCTACTTGGTCAAATAGCCCTTACACAGCCTGGAGGTGTGTAGGGTCATTGTCCTGTTGAAAAACAAATGATAGTCCCACTCAGCGCAAACCAGATGGGATGGTGTATATCTGCAGAGTGCTGTGGTATCCATGCTGGTTAAGTGTGCCTTGAATTCTAAATAAATCAGTGTCACCAGCAAAGCACCATCACACCTCCTCCTCCATGCTTCATGGTGGGAACCACACATTGTGGAGGTCAACCGTTCACCTACTCTACGTCTCACAAACCAAGAATCTCAAACTTGGACTCATCAGACAAAGGACAGATTTCCACCGGTCTAACGTCCATTGCTTGTGTTTCTTGGCCCAAGCAAGTCTCTTCGTATTGGTGTTCTTTAGCAGTGGTTTCTTTGCAGCAATTTGATCATGAAGGCCTGATTCATGATGTCTCCTCTGAACAGTTGATGTATCTGTCACTTGAACTCAAGACTTTTTTGGGTTGCAATGTCTGAGGCTGGTAAGTCTCTAATGAACTTATCCTCTGCAGCAGTGGTAACTCTGCGTCTTCCTTTCCTGTGGCGGTCCTCATGAGAGAGTTTTATCATAGCGCTTGATGGTTTTTGCGACTGCACCTGAAACTTTCTTAAAATTGTCGGTATTGACTGACCTTCATGTCTTAAAGTAATGATGGACTGTTGTTTCTCTTTGCTTATTTGAGATGTTCTTGCCATAATATGGACTTGGTCTTTTACCAAATAGGGCTATCTTCTGTATACCACCCCTACCTTGTCACAACACAACTGATAGGATCAAATGTATTAACAAGGGAAGAAATTCCACAAATTAACTTTTAGCAAGCACCCGTGTTTAATTAAAACGCATTCCAGGTGACTACCTCATGAAGTTGGTTGAGAGAATGCAAAGCTGTCAAGACAAAGGGTGGCTACTTTGAACAATGTCAAATATAAAATATATTTTGATTTGTTTAAAAAATTGGTTACTACATGATTCCATATGTGTCATTTCATAGTTTTGATGTCTTCACTATTATTCTACAATGTAGGGAAAAAATTAAACCCTGGAAGGAGTAGGTGTGTCAACTTTTGACAAGTAGTGTGTGTGTATGTGTATATATATATAGTATTTTTTTTCACCCATCTACACACAGTACCCTATAATAGCAAAGTGAAAACATTTTTGTAGAAAGTTTGGCAAATTTATTGAAAATGAAATACAGACATGTCTAATTTACGTAAGTATTCACACCCCTGAGACAATACGTTAGAATCACCTTTGGCAGCTATTACAGCTGTGAGTCTTTCTGGGTAAGTCTCTAAAGAGCTTTGCACACCTGGATTGTACAATATTTGCACTGTCTAATTGGTTGTTAATCATTTTACTCCTGAACTTATTTTGGCTTGCCATAACAAAGGGGTTGAATACTTAATGACTCAAGACATTTCAGCTTTTAATTTGTTTGTAAAAAAATTGTGTGTGTATATATATATATATATATATATATATATAATCTCAATTTAATCTATTTTAACACAACAAAATTGAAGTCAAGGCGTATCATAACTTTCTGAAAGCACTGTATTGGCTGCATACCATAAACCACCAAGGTGCCTTATTGCTATTATAAACCGGTTAACAACATGAATATAGCAAGAAATATGTATTGCGTCAAACCCATGGTATATTGTCTGATATACACACGGCTGGAATTCTGTTTCAGCCAATTAGCATCCAGTACCCAAACTACCCGGTTTATAATATGTGTTTAACCTGTGTGTTGTAGGAACTATGAGCACATAGTGAAGGCCCACCAGAACAACCCTCAGCAGGGGGAGGAGCAGGTGTCGGACCATGTCAAGTTCAGCGTGTTTCAGAGCATCATGGACTCCCTGTTCCAGTCCTTCAGCAGGTCTGTGTCTGTGGCCAGCTTCCAGGAGCTGTCCGCCTGCGTCTTCAGCTGGATCGAGGAGCACTGCAAGCCTCAGGTAGGACACTCAATATACGGTACTGCTGGGGGATGGATGCCGCACCAAATCATGTAAGGTTTTATTTAAGGTAGTGGTCTTTGTGATAGTCATGGTTTTTTGGTGTATTTTCTACTCAAGGGTGGTATTTTGGACTTCCGTCTGACCCCAACAGGTCAAAACTATCACCACTGTAGGCTATAATTGACATGCCAGCCACCCTGTCTTGCTCTGACGATGGATGACTGACTATGTTGAGTTGACAGCTGTGTAAGGTAATCCATGTTTGTCCTCTTTTTCTTCCCAGACATTGCGTGAGTTTGTGGTGGGAGTTCTCCGGCAGCTCAACAGCCAGCTGTATTAATGCAGGCCAGGCGTAAACTCAGGACAGGAATCTCCCCTCAGGGATGGAGCCGGGGCCTACCCTGGGTTCTCAGGGTCTGGTAGAGACCTCACATATCAGTCTATCGTGTTCCCTCCTGGCCTGCAGCATTTAAATAGTTAACGCTTACTCAACTCACCACCAGTCTGCAGCAGGGTTGGGTGTTTCCTGTCTAGTCAGGTCAAATCCAGCCCAGCATTCTGTCTGTGGTTTTAGTCATCAGGGGTTTTTGTTGCAGAACAGAGTTGTGTTAAACCAGGCAAATGGCCACTTGCTTGTAAACGTTCCCTAATGTTTACATTCACCACAAATCAGGGGTTGGAACCACATTTTATTTTTTAATTGTTCCATTCCAAACCTCTTTTTTTTGTTCCAGTGTTCAAACCAGCATAAAGCTCTGAACCGGTTCGAATCAAATCCAAGACAGTCGTGAGTTAAAATATTCAATTCAAACAAGTTGTGATGGTATTTGAGAATTGTTAAATGTTCATCATTGATTGTGATGTTATGATTGCTGTTGTGTACATGTTGTGACAGAATCAAGCATATTTGTAAGTCTGTTACTGCAGCTGTTTGCCTTTTCATCATCTTTATTGGCAAAAAAGACACAGTAGAATAGTGATTCATGAATAGTTCTGTATTAAACAATCTCTGAACCAAAAAACTCTGGCCAGGATTCAATCAGATTAGCGGTAAACGCATAGCTGATCATTACTTTTGTTTAGGTGGTGTTGGAGGTGTAACTGCGTTTTTAAAAATGTAACTTTATTAAACTAGGCAAGTCAGTTAAGAACAAATTATTATTTACAGTGACGGCGTTAGAGCTGTCAAATCCACAAGAAGCTCCTGGCGTTGCCATTGGATGCAGCACCAAGTCGCATTCGTAGAAATCCCTTGCAGAAGTGTTACAAATTATAACAGTGAACTGTGTGAGAAATCCCTATGTCATTTCTATATAGCCTACACTTTCTTGTTCTGAACTTCTAAGGTGGGTGGGACATAAGGACGGGTGTGGTTTCATGACAATGACCACAAGAGCAGCCGCTTACCAATTTGACAGCTCTAACAGTTACCACCTAAAAAAAAAAGCAATGTGTTTGTCGGCTGATGCAGGTTGCCGCAGATCTGATTGAATCCTGGCCTTAAACAGTCAATCATGTAAAAATGTAATGTGAAGAATTTAGTGATTGATTTTGACAATGTGCTCAGGAGAACTTCTACCAAATGTTTCAGGACCTTCTGGTAAACAGATGTGAATGTTTAATCTGTGTAATCACCGGAGTTTAAAAAGGGATTTTATACAACAAGTCTTTGTGCTGGTATAAATAAATCCGGTCTGTTACGTTTTTTTTTTGCTGATTTGGACAAGAATTCGATGAAAGTATTTCGTATGAATGATTTTTAATTGCAAAATAAACTTAAGTATACACCTGTACAAGGTATTTTATTACAAAACATTACAAATAGTAATTAGTTACTCCTGGAATGAGTTTTGGTGGTATAATACTCCCTGGGAATTGACATTCAAGTCAAAAGTAAACAAAGATCCTCCAACATTCTGTCAGGTACTTGGCATAGTCACTTTACAGTCCTCATCAGTCTCCACACCAACTTCTTCCTAAACAGAGAACGCAAAGATGCTGACATCTCAGGTGGACAAATAGACTTAACATTTGTCTGCCTCTCATGGTGATGAATAATATCTCGTTTCCCAAATAAAAACAATAGAATTGATGAGTAGAACTGTAGATCTGTAGAGCATCTTACCAGAAATTGCTTCTTGGTCTTGGGGTATCCCTCCAAAATGGAACCCATCATGTCAGATGCCTGAGAAGAGCAGAGACAAAATCAGACTATTTGTTCTGGTTTATCCTGCTCTGGCACGAATAGTCTTATGGCTTTGATCAAGTAAGGGCTCTATTCAATCCAAATTGCGGAAGTACAGCGCGTAAGGCAATGTTACCGTGTTTAGTGGAGACTGCATTCACGGTAAACGATGCATGTCTGCTTAATCGGAAATTACCTTTACATTTTATCACGCAATCCGTAACACTTCAGCAATACAGCTGGAATAGAGCCCTAAAATAAATCACCAGTCTCTTCCTCTTCTTCCACTCTTTCACGTAGAGATGTCTCTCCTTGTAAACCTGAAGGAAAGACGCATGAGCACAGTATATGGGGGAAAAAGTGTTTTGTATTTGAACCCAGGTCTGATTGTGACCCATACCATCTCCTTCTGCTCTGGTGTGACATGATTGGTCGCTGACTTGATCTTCTCCAGGCGCTCCCTGTAACCAGAACACTCTGCTTTCAGCTCCTGGATCTCTGACATCATTTCCTCTGTGGTCAGGGAGCTGTTGAGCTCCTTCAGCTCTGCAATCAGAGATAAGAGTATGTCAGATTGTCCAGTGTGTGGGTACGGTGCTGATAGGGCCAAAGAGGGGAGCCCTACCTGCGTCCAGCTGTCTGCAGCCCTGAGAGATAGCCTGCACCTGTGTGCTGAGGTCAGAGATGCGACTGTCGATGGCCTTCAGATCTGCCTCACTCACCTCTGCAAACTGGGCCTGTAGGCAGTCAAATATATTCTGGTAGTTACTTTTACAGGTTCGTTTTTTAATTGCTTTGGTGCAATTTTCACAACTCTCAGTTCAAAACAGATCATCAAAAAAGGCAGTTAACACATTTTCAATTGACTAACACAAAAATCAGTCATTTTTTCATCAAACTGCACACTGCTTTACTACAATTGTATTGGCCAATACAGAACTGTAATAGCCATAATATATACATTTACATAGACACTTATCCAAAGTGACAAAAGTCCACACATTTTGGTATGTGTCCCCAGTGGGAATCGAATCCACAACTCTGCTGTTGTTAGTGCCACGGTCTTATGAACTGAGCCACGTACAGGACCACTACAATACATAAGTACAAAACCATGAAATACTTGATTATAATTAATACAATACAGGTGGAAGATGTATGCTTGCCATCCCCATGTGAGTACCACCCTCATAAAGGCCATGGATGAGGCATGCAATGATTTAAATCCAGACCTATAGTACCAGTCAAAAGTTTGGACACACCTTCTCATTCAAGGGTTTTTCTGAATTTTTACTATTTTCTACAATGTAGAATAATAGTGAAGACATCAACACTATGAAATAACACATATGGAATCAAATAGTAACCAAAGAAAAGTGTTAAACAAATCAAAATATATTTTATGAGATTCTTCAAAGTAGCCACCCTTTGCCTTGACAACTTTGCACACTTGGCATTTTCAACCAGCTTCATGAGGTAGTCACCTGGAATGCATTTCAATTAACAGGCGTGTCTTTTTAATTTAATTTGTGGAATTTCTTTCCTTAATGCGTTTGAGCCAGTGGTGTGACAAGGTAGGTAGGTATACAGGATATACAGAAGGTATACAAGGCATACAGAAGATAGCCCTATTTGGTAAAAGACCAAGTCCATATTATGGCAAGGACAGCTAAAATAAGCAAAGAGAAATGACAGTCCATCATTACTTTAAGACAGGAAGGTCAGTCAATATAGAACTTTAAAAGTTTCTTCAAGTGCAGTCACAAAAACCATAAAGAGCTACGATGAAACTGGCTCTCATGAGGACCGCCACAGGAAAGGAAGACCCAGAGTTACCACTGCTGCAGAGGATAAGTTCATTAGAGTAAACTACACCTCAGATTGCAGCCCAAATAAATGCTTCACAGAGGCCAAGTAACAGACACATCTCAACATCAACTGTTCAGAGGAGACCGCATGAATCAGGCCTTCATGGTCGAATTGCTGCAAAGAAACCATTACTAAAGGACAACAATAAGAAGACTTGCTTGGGCCAAGAAACACGAGAAATGGACATTAGACCGGTGGAAATCTGTCTTTGAATGCCAAGATTGTGCAAATGTGAGATCTTTGCTTCCAACCGCTGTGTCTTTGTGAGATGCAGAGTAGATGAATGGATGATCTCCACATGTGTGGTTCCCACCATGAAGCAGGTGTGATGGTGCTTTGCTGGTGACACGATCTGTGATTTATTTAGTATTCAAGGCACACTTAACCAGCATGGCTACCACAGCATTCTGCAGCGATACGTCATCCCATCTGGTTTGCGCTGAGTGGGGCTATGATTTGTTTTTCAACAGGACAATGACCCAACACACCTCCAGGCTGTGTAAGGGCTATTTGACCAAGAAAGAGTTTGATGGAGTGCTGCATCAGATGACCTGGCCTCCACAATCACCCGACCTCAGCCCAATTGAGATGGTTTGGGATGAGTTGGACCGCAGAGTGAAGAAAAAGCAGCCAAAAAGTGCTCAGCATATGTGGGAACTCCTTCAAGACTGTTGGAAAAGCATTCCTCATGAAGCTGGTTGAGAATGCCAAGATTGTGCAAAGCTGTCAACAAGGCAAAAGTTGGCTACTTTGAAGAATCTGAAATATAAATTTTGCTTAACACTTTTTTGGTTACTACATGATTCCATGTGTTGTTTCATAGTTTGTAGAAAATACCAAAAATAAAGAAAAACCCTTGAATGAGTAGGTGTGTTCAAACTTTTGACTGGTACTGTATGTCAGGCTTGGATAGAAAAGTATCAATTTTTATGGATAGTGCAAGTGTATTGCCTAATGTGAAAACAGTGTACTGTAATTTACAGTCCTGTAGCATACTGCATTCAAAGGGCAATTTTGAAACATCTTACATTTTCTGCCATTGGAGTACGTTAAAATAAGAAAATGTAATTATGTTGTGTTTTGGTGATCAAACTAATGTACTAATTTCACAGTAAACTTATGTTGGATCAATGGTTGTGTGGTGAAAGAGGTCTCCCAAAATAATTTATGAATGGTATTGAATGGAAGACTGGCTGCTTACAAGTGTTAACAGTTGAGTTTTTTTTTTACAAATTCCCCACATACTTGTGAAAATAGCACCAAAGAGAGAGAAAAAAAACGAATCACCAAAACAGAACAGATTCAGATCAGCAGTGGCTACATATTTCCATCAACATATACAATACACATTGACGTGCTGCTCTGATACTCAGCCTGGATCACCTGATCAGCAAAGTAGATCTTTTGCTTCCCATAGGTTTTCTCTTTGATCTTCCCTTCCAGTGCCAACTGTTCCATGGCTTTAACCACAGCCTACCAGGATAGGAATGAGTAATCAAATATACATTTTAGTTTATACATGCTGAAAATCGTATCACTGGCTAAGAACAGTTTAGCCTTTCTCACCGTCTTTCCCAGGCCGTGCTGCTTCTGTAAATTGTTAAAGACATCTTGGGCACTGTAAGGACGGTTCTTCTCGTTCAGGTAAGCAAATATGACTGTTAAACCTGACAATAAAAACACAAAACAGTGACCTGTATAACTTCTAGCTGTTGTATGGATTTATCAGTGCAGGTCAGTGAGTGTCAGTATGCTAGCTTGCTGTACTGGTTCCAACTTGGCTAACGTTAGCTAAATCGGTTAGGAAAACGTCTGTCATGTTTGGCAACATACCAGACACAATCAATGTAGCAACCAGGTAAAATAAAAAATGATTAAAACTCATACCTCCGTTGTCTTTTTTGCTCATTTTCTTTATTCTGTGAGCTATAAGCTATCGCTAACTAACTTGTGCTAGCTAGCGGTGCAAGAATTATTTACCTATCTTGAGTTTCGCGCGCCGTGAAGCATTGTGGGTGCCCAGGCTTTACATACGTCATATCAAAACAATAGCTGGTTTTCATCACCCTCCACCTTTGTGCAAGACAGCCCTGGGACAGCTTGAGTATGTATGGACTCTCGAGCAGTGCATGAAATAAGCGCCAGCAACCAGCCAAATGTCGGTAAAAAGAGTCCCAAGTGAAAACTTTTTATTTACCAGCAACACTGGCTAGTGGACCAAAATGATGTCAAAATTGTGATTTTGGATCTGTGGAATATTGCATTGTTTATAAATAACAAAATAAACATTTAATCCAGACTTCATATTTAATAAGATTTGCACATCAAAACCAATGTCAGAGAGAGAGAAAAAAAAACTGTACCGAACAAATTTATAGAACATAATACTAATAATGAAGAATTGCCTGGCCATCTTCATGAAGCGATACCGCAACAACCCCTATTTAAACTAAAGTGGTCCAAAACAAGTCATGTACATTCACTCTTTTTAATTAAAATCCCAAACCTTTTCAGATCAGACAGATTCTGTTTTCTGGGACATCTCCATGAACAGGGAATCTAGAAGTTATATTGTAGGTAATCTCCCACAGTCATGATTTTCTATACAACACAAATAGCATTATTGGGCAATTTGTCATATATATATATAAACCAGCATTGTCTCTTTCTGATTGTTTGATCCAGCTACGTCAGCAAAACCCATCTGTGGGCCATTTCAGTTTCATTGACCAAGAAGAATCACTCCTACTTATTAGATTGTTTCCATGAAAAGACAAAAGCAGCAGGAGCTTGTTTGCCCATCGCAGGTTAATCATGCTGACCTGCACACAAAAAAAATAAAAGAATAGGCTAACATTTACGGCACCCTAGTTTTTAAAAGACAAGCATATTACATATTTTCCTTTACATATTCACATTTTAAAAAAAGGCTAATCAGGTTGAGTTTTGTATACCAGCATTTTGTTCACTAATCAATGTAAACATGTTTTCCTGATGATTTTCTTAAGACGTTTACAAAATGTGGTTCATGCATGAGTTTAGAGGTTAAACTAAAAGGCTTATATTCTGTACTTCTTACATATGCATGTCTATTCTACAGATTCTCCTCTGAGAAGGATCGGCAAAAATGAGTGAAGATGGTGTCAGGGATTGGGAATGCCACGGGAGAAGGGATACAAGGAGCAGGTTAACTTGATAAAGTTACTTATTGTGATGATAAAGACAAAAAGATCTAAATAGCCCATGACTGCTCATTCAAGACACATGGAGAACACAGGAGGCAACCCTACATTCACGGATCTACCCAGAAGTACAGCAAACAAAACAGGACCAATGGTGTGGGAAGAAACAGTCGGGGGGGAGACAGTAAAACACATTTAACTAAAATGCCAATCCCCTTTCTTTAAAACAATGATTTCAGACTCAAAACAAATTCATGTCTCAATCAAGAATGATCTAAAAAAATATCACCATTAATATTTACTTAGTTTTTAATAGAGAATGAGTGTCTTAAAATTAAAGCAGTGGTTTTTACTAAAAGAGAGTACCAGTCAGCTATTGCTAAAACTATTCAAAACTAGGTCATTTCAGTTGTAAAACTTCACTAATCAACAGGAATGTCATACTTGGTCCCATATTAAATAGCCCTGTGTGTCTAGCATTTTAGGAAATGTGTATACTACCTAGTGGTCGACTTAAAAAAAAAACGTATTACTCACTAGGGCATACTGGATGACAGGACAGAGAAGTGGTTCCGTAATGCTGTTTCAAAAACAGATGGGAGTTTTTTTACATTGCGTTTCCTATTGCTCAGCCTGCAAAAGAAGACTTTCTGGATGATGGTGGCGTACACATACAAGCTACAGACTAAAGGAAGAAATTGAAAAGTGAGATAGAAATCAGAAGTACTTCACAGTGATATCAACTGAGGCCAATCGGGAGCCTGGCTGCTGGATCCTACGATTAAATGACTCACACATACACGCAGTCAAAACAATCCATAAACATTCCAATCACTCAATCACACACAAAGACTTAGTTTGATTGTTATGCACAGGCAGAGGAGCCTCACTGTGGTTTCCCCAGTAGGTTGGAGAGGAAGCTGGACTCCTGTCCCCCACCCTGCCCTCCTCCCCGTCCTCCTGCACCCCCAAAGGAATCCATCTGGTTCAGCTCCGACTGGTCCAGCATCTCAAAGTCCTCTCCGTCCAAGTCCGTGTCCAGCTCCGAGCTAGACTGCTTGCGGTAGCCCCTATGGGCCCCTGCTCTGGTGGGCCCCACCCTCTCTCTGCGGGCGGCAGGGGGACGAGGCTGCATGGCACCAGCCAATGCCGCCTGAATCATGTTGCTAGCGATGATTCCAGCCAGGTCACCTCCGAGGAAGTCAGAAGCAGTGGGGAGGCCGCCGAAGGAGAGCTCCTCGTCGTCCTGGTCAGAGTCCAGGTGGGATTCCACATCCAGCAGCTCGGCCGTGGTTCGGGGGCCAGTCCGCCCAGACCGAAGACCCAGGCTGGGCAGCCCGATGCATGAGTCGTCGTCGTCGTCCATCAGGGTGGCATCTGGGTTGATGGAGGGGAAGTCATTGAGGTCTCGTGCAAACGACTCCTCATTGTCACTGTGTCTATCAAAATCTGAGGATGAACGGAGAGGAAGGGGTTCAATGTTGTTGGAATGTCATTTGTAATTTAAAAACACAGACAATCACCCTGCATGTCTTACCAGAATAGGCAGACATACCACAATACAGGAAAACACAGTGCAGTGCCTTATGACATGTCATCCTATCATACAGGCTCTAATGTTAGCTACAATTCACAGATACGCATCAGTCCCCGATTCAAATGTTTAACATACGACTGCTTTGCGCGCTGTGCCCAGCTTCGTGAGCAAGGACAGCAGTCTGTTCGTGATCTTGCACATCTGCGCAGCACCTTCAGCATTCAAAAGCTAAAATGGCTTGCACGATATTGGGCTTCGTTAGTTGAGTGACAACCTATGTAATTTGCCATGTTATTGTTATCTATGCAATGTTGAAAATTGTGTTTTACATGCACTGTCAAATTGTTTTACCGGCATAAAAGCTCACTAAAAACTTCCAAATGGTCAAAACCATTTGATTTTGAGATGGGGGTGAAATCTAAAGTTGTGTTCATTGGCACATTACTAAATCAAACATTTAATTGCAAAAATGACAAGTTACTTTGTGGGTGACAGTGATTTCAGAAGCAAAGTAGGAGATAAAACATAGGCTATATTGCCCCCCCCCCCTCTAATTTGATAGTGGGGTAGTAGATGACTAGTCTCCCTTATGGCTCAGATGCCTACATAGTATACACCATAAACATACAGTGCATTCGGAAAGTATTCAGACACCTTGACCGTTTCCACATTGTTACTTAACAGCCTTATTCTAAAATTGATTAAACTCATTTTTCCTCAATCTACACACAATACCCCATAATGACAAAGCAAAAACACGTTTAGAATTTTTGTGAATTTAAAAAAAAAAACAGATACCTTATTTACATAAGTATTCAGACCCTTTGCTGTGAGACTCACATTTGCGCTCAGGTGCATCCTGTTTCCATTGATCATCCTTGAGATGCTTCCAGTGGCAATGTAAATCTTGGTTGGGCAAACTCGAAAAACATTTGGGGGGGGGGTGCATTCCACTACACAACACTAAACAATACATTAAATTACATAATAAGGGTGACCACAAACTGTTAGGGCCTACATAAAGCTGTTCCAACAGCAGAGTCCCAACACCTTACCACTGCCACAACTGGTTATCAGCAGGGCCTTGTCTGGCAGTGAAACAGTTAATTCAGCCTCATTTACTGCCTTTAAAAAGAACATAGCTGATATGGCCGACTTGCTTAAACAAATGTGGTTCCTACTGACAATTGAGAGGTACAAACTATGGCATAAGGGGACGACGAGCGGATAAGAGGCAATCCGTAATTTCGATTAAGATTTTAGTGAGCAAGCTAGGACAGACATAGTCAATATAACTATTTGTTCAGCACTTTTGAAATGTACAGCAGCAGAATTCAGAACATGGGCCGTTTTTACAGTATTTTCCCTGTACACCAAGTCAGAACCGTAGGATAAATAAAGGGGGCATATAAGTAGACAAAGCTGTTACAATATTAGATGATTACATTTCTCTAAAACAGACTATAGGCTACATGTGCACCACCAAGTCAGAACAGTAGGCGAAATTATGAGGAGGAGAAGGGAACAAATTGTTAGGTTGAGGCACATGGGCTACTAAAAGCTTACTATTACCTTCTTAACTACAGTATACATATCTCCCTGCCATATTACATAATTTATGCAGCAGCATACAATAAATTTTTGGACTCACTTTGTTGTGCTCACTTAAAACAGGAAGGTGGGCACAGTGGTTCTTCATGGACATATTTTGTCATCAAATTTTGTCAAAGTCAAATTTTGTCAAAGTATTCTCTGGATTTATGGAGCTTTCAAGACAACTGGGAACTCAGGAAAAAAACAAGGTCGAATCATGATGACGTCAGTGATCTTCAGGTCGGAGCTCTAGAAAGGGGCCCAAGTTCCCGACTTGCAATTCCGAGTTGGATGACCGTTCAAAACGTATTGTCCCAGTCGGAGCTCGCTTTCCCCCCCCCCCCAGAGTTCCCAGTTGTCTTGAACTCACTGAAGTCTGAGATTTCCCAGTTCAGATTTTCCAGTTGTTTTGAGTGCAGCCAAAGTCATGCTGGATTGACAGCACGGCCAATGTTGAATGTTTATCCTTTTAAGCTTGGAAAAGAGACCCTTAAATCCAGACTCGGACCACATACCCGCTCCACTGACGACCAGGCTAGTTATTGCTTTGCAATTCTTGAAGTTAGCTACTGATTCCTTCCAAACCATTCATTGTTGTGTAATGTTTATGTCCAATGGCCGAGGAGCACCGATACATTTTATCTATACATTTCTCTTCATATGACAAGGATTGAAAAGGATTTGCCAGTAGATGATCGACTTGACTCATGCTGATGACTGCTAGCTTGCTAGCTAAGATTTTGAAAGTAGGATGTTGACATGATCAGTCCAATCAAAGCTACTGTAGATATAACGTGATTTTTATCTGTGGCCAATGACCTTGAGCCTTCTTGGATAGGCATTTCTAAAGTAACTCTATGGCAGCACCCAAGGGTCTTGAATGTTCGAGCTCTACCCGTAGATTTTGCGGTGACGTAGTGTCCCCATGAGTGAACACTGAGCCAATCACATTACCAACCCTTACGCTCCGTATTTTCCACTGGCTGCCCCACCACCACAGAAAGCACTGAGCTAGGCTGAAACGCCTGCATTTTGGAGCTGCCTTACTCAAAGACAAAAAGATACCATGTTTGCATGCGGCTTTATTAACTCAACGATTGTTTGCAAACTGACATGTGAAACGTATTAATGCCAAAATAACATGCAAAACAGGCACACAAAAAAAGCTGGTGGGGCTCATGATTTAGAAAGGCACACGCCTATCTATACAAGGTCTCACAGTTGACAGTGCATATCAGAGTAAAAACCAAGCCATGAGGTCGAAGGAACTGTCCGTAGAGCTCCGAGACAGGATTGTGTTGAGACAAAGCTCTGGGGACGGGTACCAAAACATTTCTGCAGCATTGAAGGTCCCCAAGAACAGTGGCCTCCGTCATTCTTAAATGGAAGAAGTTTGGAACCACCAAGACTCTTCCTAGAGCTGGCCGCCTGGCCAAACTGAGCAATCGGGGGAGAAGGGCCTTGGTCAGGGAGGTGACCAAGCAGGCCTTTATGGTAGAGTGGCCCGACAGAAGCCACTCATTGGTAAAAGGCACATGACAGCCCCCTTGGAGTTTGCCAAAAGGCATCTAAAGGACTCTCGAACCATGTGAATCAAGATTATCTGGTCTGATGAAAGTCTTTGGTCTGAAAACCAAACGTCACGTCGGAAGGAAACCTGGCACCATCCCTACGATGAAGCATGGTGGTGGCAGCATCATGCTGTGGGGATGTTCTTCAGCGGCAGGGACTGGGGGACTAGTCAGGATTGAGGGAAAGATGAACGGAGCATAGTACACAGAGAACCTTGATAAAAACCTGCACAGGTGCTCTCAGGACCTCAGACTGGGGCAAAGATTCACCTTCCAACAGGACAACAACCCTAAGCACACAGCCAAGACAACACAGGAGTGGCTTCGGGACAAGTTTTTGCTTTGTCATTATGAGGTATTGTGTATAGATTGATGAGGGGAAAAAATGATTTAATACATTTTAGAATAAGGCAGTAACGTAACAAAATCAAGGGGTCTGAATACTTTCCGAACGCACTGTACACACACATCAGCTCAGACAGATCAAGCCCAGAGAGGCCCAGCTCATGATCTCCATCAGCAGCTGATTTTAAATTAGAATGGAAAATGCATGTTTGCATCGAACTGCAGCAATTCGTTCTCTAATCAAAAACAAAGTGTCAAACTAAAACGTATCGTAGCCCATGTATCTAGATACGTATCCAATCGTCTTGAAAGGGAAAGATGCACATCCCTAATAGCTACATTGGATCTGGTTCTAATTCTCGTGACTCCAGAGTATATGTGCCTGGAGGTGCAGACTCAGCGGGTGGGTGCGTACTGTACCTTCTGAGCCCTCTGTGAGAGGAGTCTGGCCACGGGACAGATTAAAGGTCCCATTGTCTGTGTACGAGACCTCAGCGTCAGAGTGCTCAGAGTCAGTCATCGCAAGTTCTTTGGCCACTATAGCATCGTCAAACTGAAAGAGAGGAAAGACATTGAACCGTTAGTCATTCATAATATAGTATATTTCCTCTTAAATGTAGTCCATATATCACAGATGATGTGGCCTGATATGACTGGCAGGGCCTGCTATTTATATCTCTAAAGGGGTCAGGTTATTGTAAATCTGAGACCAGCTGCAGTCTTAAGCTACATATGCCACTCCTGGCCATCTAACGGAGTAATAACCAACACAGGAAACAAGTAGGCCCATTTCAATAGCCATAACAGTCAGATAGATGACAACCTGACTATGCTTTTGGACTGCATGTGAAATACATCTGGTGAATTACCGTCGGGCAGAATGCAGCAAGCTCCTCCTCACTGTCACTGGCATCACCGGATGCTGCACCCCGAATTGGCTTGCGGAGGACTGCAGAGCAAACACACAAACCACAGGTTACGATGACTGAGTTATTCCCTTGATCCAGTCAAGGTAGAAGGAGATAGTTTGCATGGACAAACCTAAACAAGTGTATCAATGCCAATGCAACTATCAGACACAAACAAACAGGCAACACACACACACACTGTACTCACACTGGTTGTCGATGGGCTTTGACGTCATATACCCGCGAACGCTGAAGTCCAGCCACTGCAGGGCCGGCTCCAGCTTCACGCACACACGCTGCCACACTCGGTGGTATGCTGCCAGGGGGCACAGCAGAACAGCCAGCACTGGGACAAGAGAGAATGGCTTAATGTTAGTGGAAACATCACTGGGCATAAACACACAAACAAAAAAAAGACAAAAGAACCATGGCTGCATTCATCTGTGCTATTAGGCTCTGGCTCACCCAATCCCCAGCCTCCGAGCTGCTCTCCTCAGCCCAGACACACCCATGGGCTTCAGCCCAACTTATCTCGCCATTCAACGGAGAACGAAACAAAGAGTGGGAGCTCTAGCAGCCACAAGATTATTAAGTACGTCAGAGGGCCCTGGCAAGGCCTCCCTGATCTGTGCTCTCCGGTAGATCGGTCGCTCTACATTGGTTAGAGGTGTTGGGATTAGCATGTCTCAGCCTGACCTCCCTCCATTCCTGCTTCCCCCTCTTCCTGATTCCCTCCCTGCCTGTCTCAGCCCAGCCAGGCGGTAATCACCTCACAGACAGAACCCTGGTGCCGGGGACACAGATCTGGTTTCACCAGCCATGCATTTTTAACAAGGGCAGCCAGCTTCCCACCATTAGGGAGCTCTGAATGGGGATGGCGTTTGGGAAACAGGAGGGTGGGGTAGGTGGGTCGTCTCTCACTGTACTCACCTGCAGAGTAAGAGAGCACCAGTCCAGGAATGTACCGTCCAACCATGACCAGACAGGTCAAGAGGGCACAGGTCAGGAGGCAGAACTAGAGACAACAAACAGAGTTCAACTGGTCAAGTTACTGATTAGTTGTATGTTCACAGTAGGCTGAGAGTAGACAAGATATTGTATTAGGGTTTATATAGGAGACCCTTCATACTAGTACAAGGGGAGTGCCAAGGCCTCACCTTGCCAGGGTTGTGGCGTTTGAACTGCACCAGGCTGGATGTGAAGGCCAGCCCAGAGACCCAGACCTCAGCAATGTGGTGACACAGCTCTGGAACACTGAGCACCCCTGGCTGCACCAGGCCCCAGCTGCAAGATAGAAGTACAATAACATCAGTGACATCATCTCTCTGTGACCACAGCCCAACCAAAGTGTGACGATAGGATACAAATGATATATTTGTAAGACGTAGGCCTACCTTTCATTTTCAGACTCATCAGGTTTTCTAACTGTGGGAAGAGACAGAAAATGCACTTAACACCCGCATTTAACAACAATCCACATCACTACATGCACTAAACCTAGACACTCTACACCACATGAGTTTAAATGAGGACAGGCATGACAAAGGATATCATTCACTATACAGGGTCTAATGAATAGTACAGACCAGGGCCAGCAGGGTATTCACACCAAGGGTAGTATGACACTGGGGAATAAGGGACAGGATCTAAGAACCAAGTCAGGTGTAATTAACACAGTTGGGCAGAGGTACTCAGCAGGGACAGACCAAGACACAGTGGGGCATGAGGCGTTGGGTGCAGAATAAGGCAGACTACCCAGAAATAATGTACGATATCCTCCTCACCTCTGATCTCAGGCCAGATCTTGTTCCTCCAGCTGTCAACGCAGATGAAAACAAGCAGGCCAGAGGACAGCAGGAAGAGCAGGCGCAGCGAGGTCAGGGCAAAGAACCTGGAACAGAACACTAAGGTCAGCTTCAGAACAGCTGACGTTTCCTTTTGTTTAACATGTCACAAACACACCTCGTGGACTCCCGTGCAAGTGGCAGTTACGCACAGACTCGGTTGTTTGTGTGTGGTGCCTCAGTTACTGACAAAGGTGGGTTGCTGACTGAAAGTGACGGAAAAGGCCGACACCACAAATATCGTGGTGATAGTTTGTGTGTACATGTGACTTTGATCTCTACTTTGAATACAGGCGTTTCCTGTGTTTGTCACCTCCTGAGTAAAATGTTGTCAGACTCTGACAGCAGACAATCTAGACATTAGTTCAAATGAGGACAACAAAGGTTTAGAGCTGCATTCACTTCAAGCTCACCAAGAGGCAAACATACTCTTTCACATTGCCAGGCCAGCATTCTAAATAAGATTTTGTAATATCTACATGCAAACCACCATAGTCCCTGTGCCCAAGAACACCAAGGTAACCTGTCTAAATGACTGTCGCCCCATTGAGCTCACAATCTGTTTCCATGAAATGATTTTAAAAGGCTGGTCATGGCTCACATCAACACAATCATCCCAGACACCCATGACCCACTCCAATTCGCATACCACCCAAACAGATCACACACTCTCTATTGCACACCACACTGCCCTTTTCCACTTGGACAAAAGGAACACCTATGTGAGCATGCGGCTCATTGACTACAGCTCCGTGTTCAACACCAGTGCCCTTCAAGCGCATCACTAAGCTAAGGACCCTGGGACTGAACGCCTCCCTCCTGATGGGACGCCCCCAGGTGGTAGGCACCAACACATCCGCCACACAACCTCAACACGGGGGCCCCTCGGGGGTGCGTGCTTAGTCACCTCCTGTACTCCCTGTTCACCCATTACTGTGTGGCTGCACACGACTCCATCACTATCATTACATTTGCTGACAACACAATGGTGGTAGGCCTGATCACCGACGACGATGAGACCGCCTATATGGAGCAGGTCTGAGAACTGGCAGTGTGGTGCCAGGACAACAACCTCTCAACATCAGCAAGTCAAAGGAGCTGATCGTGGACTACAAGAAACGGAGGGCCGAGCACACCCTCATTCACATCGAAGGGGCTGTAGTGGACCGTGCCGAGAGCTTCAAGTTCCTCAGTGTTCAAATCACAAAGGATCTATCATGGTCCAAACAGACCAACACAGTCGTGAAGAGGGCACAACAATTCCCCTTCCCCCTCAGGAGGCTGAAAAGATTTGGCATGGGCCCTCAGATCCTCAAAATGTTCTACATCTGCACCATTGAAAGCTTCTTGACTGGCTGCATCACCGCTTGGTATGGTAATTGCTTGGCATCCGACCGTTAGGTGCTACAGAGTGTAGTGCATACGGCCCAGTACATTACTGGGGCCGAACTCCCTACCATCCAGGACCTCTATACCAGGCGGTGTCAGGGGAAGGCCTTAAAAATTGTCAAAGACTCCAGTCACCCAAGTGATAGACTGCTATCGCACGGAAAGTGGTACCGATGCATCAAGTCCGGAACCAACAGGACCCTGCACAGCTTCTACCCCCAAGCCATAAGACTGCTAAACAGTTAGTCCAAATAGCCATTTGGTAATCTGCACTGACCCTTTTTGCACTAACTTTTTGACTCATCACATACGCTGCTGCTACCGTTTACTCTCTGACACTTTATTCGTAGTTATATGTACATATCTACCTAAATTACCTCGTACCCCTGCACATCAACTCTGTACTGGTACCCCTTGTGCATAGCCAAGTTATCGTTACTCATTGCATAACTATTATTAATTTTACGTGTTTCACTTTTCTTTTCTTTCTTTATTTTTTGTCTCTGCATTGTTGGGAAGGGCCCATAAGTAAGCATTTCACTATTAGTCCACACCTGTTGTTTACAAAGCATGTAACAAATACAATTGTATTTGTTCTTAATTGATCTGTCTGGTAAAATAAAATCAAGCCTAGTAGCCTACAGATTTGTTTCAAAAGCGGTGTTGGAATTCAGGACTATGTAATCTAGCTATGCAAACAACTGGCCCAAAAATAGATAGCTAGATGGCAGCTATTACACGTGGCTCCATTACCACTTGGTTTAACACATCTAAAAGACAGTTAGTGGCCACAATAACAGCAGAGTGAAATGTTGCTGATCGCCTACATCATTAAATATTAGAGAACTATTGGCTGATAATGCATGGCATACAGCTTCTTATTAGTAGTACTGAGATAGATAACACATTCAGAAGGAAACAAAACCCTGACCCCCATTTCTTAGGGACCTCTGTTTAAAGTAAAAAAGTACACACATACCCATTGGTAATCATGTCTATTGATTGTGTGCAAATTAAAAGACACAACAGAATTTTCCTATACCACACACCAGCACTGGTACTGTTAGGGTGGGCTTACTTCCTGTACACTTCTCCACCAAAAAACATGTGACTTGTGTCATTTCATGCATTACGATGTATCACTCCGGGCCTATATAGACTATTAGTTCACCACACTAAGCTGGCTGACTTCTTGACATCGATTGATTGGTGACATGGTGGCTGTTTGCAATGGCACATTTAGGATATTGACTCTGTAATACAAAGTACATTGCCTCTGTAGGGGGACATAGCCTTATAGGACTTTTACTATTGTCATATCACAGATTCTGTTTTACACTCCTTGTAGACATTTGACATATAGGCTTAACTAGAGAAGTTGCAAATTCAACATACTAGGCCTATTTCCATTGAAAGATAATGTCAACCCCCATAGTAGATAGTGTTTCTAATGCAGCCTACAGAAGCACAATGGTGCTTTGGTGATCTATTAATAGCAGCTGTGGTGAGCCATCTGTCTTATCTTAAATTGATTGGAGACGTTTTCGTTGTGCAAAAGCTTCTGATGGTACAGTAGATATGATTACTGTACTTGGATATGATTTATGTAAGGCATGAATTATACATTGTACAAATATGCTTGTCATCACTGCTATACCATTTATAATTTCTCAAAAACTTACCAGAACACAACGTTAACCACTGTGTACAGTAGCACACTCTGAAACGGCCTTTCCCACACCAGAACGGACTGTAGGTAGGTCAACATCGGCTCGTAAGGTCCGAGTCTCTTCTGAAGCGAGGCTTTAACAACGCGGACCTGGCCATCTCTTTCGCTGGAGCATGGTCGACTTCTCAGGCCAAGAGTCGACCCCTGTTTTCCTGAACACTCTCCCATGGCATTTTCCAGTCCTTCCGTATGCGCCATCTCTCGCGTCAAATGTTTATTAAATAACCCTGTAAAATAACACCTCGGGATAAATATGGAGCTAACTAAAGAAAGTGTCGTGTCCCAGATCGTGTCTCCCACGTCAGAACAACCGAAACCGCTTTTAGCCGACTAGAAGATGACAGCAGACTTGTTACCTTGTCACTCTCAAACAAAGCTACAGTAACTGTCAAATGTCCCTGCCCGAACGAGCTTGTCAGTTAACAAAAATACGCTAACATTCCTGTATCTAGTCAAATTTACCACGCAGTGTCGTTTCACCTGGCTAAGTATTTTGTTAGCTAACTAGCCAAAAAGCTAGCTGTATTTGGCTAGCTATGTGTGCTAACTGAATACTAATAATAGTGCACTGTAGCTAACGTTCACTGCTGGCTTAGCCAGCAACTGCACGATGCTATCGATATCTTTACCAACTATGACTAGAACATATATCAATTATTTGTAAAATAGCACACAAAAAGGGACACCTACTTTGACATTATTGCAGAAAATTATCAAGTCGTATTGACAATATGGCGTTGCCCTAAACCTAGCTAATTGAAACGCCTTTTTTTACTAAAAAAGATCGTAGTCAACTGGCTCACCAATCAGAAGCAACAGCACTACTTTGTCGTTTATTGTGGATTTAGCTGTGGACAGACAGGTTGCGGACCAAAGTATGTGAATGACATTTCAATAACCTATATTGAGGTAATCTATAATCAGTCAATTGTGTAAAATATCGTGTATTTACACTTTACTATCACCATCAGACATCACACTATACAGCAGTTGCAATGAAATCATGCATGCAGTATGCCTCATATTCTATAATTACAGCTAGAGCTTCATGTATGAATGAGTTATAACTGAAGTTGCTTTTAAAATACATTTGAAAATAGCTCAAATCATTTCGATACAATTTAGAAGATGTATAGAAAACCCAAATGGAGGAGTTTGTATTCTGCAACAAATCAGATGCCACGTAACAAATAACGAAGCTGTATTATTGCGAGTAATGTCATAAGGATAATGTCAGTGCAGTTTTTGTTCGTACCGGAAGCAAACGGAACGAAGTGGGCGGGACCTACCATAATTTGTCCAATAGAAACTCTCGTTTCGTTTTGCAACAGTTTGGACTAATGATTACACCCTTAACCCCCTGTTTAAAACGCATAATTCCCCCAAATGTGGGGAACTGCTCATCGTAAATAACATGAATACGTATTCTTTGATGAGGTTTAACGGAGGTTGGCATCCAATAAATGTTGCATTACCGCCACCTACTAGAATGGAGTATAACTCCACTAAACATTGCTTGAAAATAAAAAATAAACTTACAAATACCGTTACCATCTAACCAAACACAAATAAATCCATCACCCTACTCCACTATTTAAATCTATCTAGTCCTACCTCAGGCCAACAGTCTGAAAGGACTGGACACCCCCACTCAACACACCCTGTAACTCTTCTGACGTCAAGTCTGGTACACCCAAATACCTCTCTGCCTGTGCCACCACAACCTTACTTTTCTGCGACTTACGTTCCATCCCTCCAGTACAGTTGATAACCATTGCAATAAAAGCTAAAAATGCAATCTTACTGAAGCAAATATCACGTATTGGTCTATCCCTCTGTACTGGTACAGATCTACTAGTAACACTACTCCTCTCAGGATCCATCCCCTTTGACCCCATCTTCCTCTACTTTCTTCACTGCCTCAGCATGACAACTTCTACACTACTCTAACCCTAGAAACCTCAATCTGCCTTTCTCACAGCAGACATTTCTGATCCCCAGTCCCATGGGCACCCCTACAATTAACACATACCACTACTTTCCCCAATGCTACACATTCCTTTCTCATGTCATTCTGCATAATTCTCACACCTAGGAACCTCCCTCCTACACACTGCTGCCACATGCCCATAAGCTTGACACCTGTAACAATGTAATGGATTTCGGCACAAAAGCTCGTACTGGATAACATATATACTAACATCACTTTGTCGGGCAAAGACTCAACATCAAAACTCAAAAGAACAGACAGACAACAGCTCTACTGTTTCACCACCCGGTCTGCGTCGCTCCAAACAACTAGAATCACAAACACCGGGAAACTTCCCCTTCAGTTGGTCAACTTTCACATTTACCGCTACTTCAGTAATCACTCCTTTCAATTGAGCCCTTTTATTAGAGCAGAACAATTCACATCTCTTGTCCCCATTCATTTAACACGGAGCGCTTGCTCCCTCTGACCAGCAGAAACACAAACAATTATCAACAGACCACTTCTGGTTACCCTCACCGATTCCACAGCAACCAACTCTGTTTTCACCCACACTGAAACCACAAATGGATCAGCCAAAAGGCTAGGGTCCACTTCTTCCAAAAATTGCACTCCTACCGTTACACACTCATCTTTATCCTGTATTCAGACCCCTCTAGCGACAAATCTAGCAACTTTTGTGTTATTGGAGACTTTTGGAGACTCTGACGTGAAAGCACGTATCGTTCTTACTCTTCTCAGCGAGCAGCGTGTGCTGCCTCGGGTGCTGCCGTGGGCCCCGCCCCCGCTCCTGCCCCCGCCCGCCCCGCCCCCGCTCCTGCCCCCGCCCCGCCCCGCCCCAAAGCACTCACAGGCGGCCCAGTCCTCGCGTAGCAGTCAGAGCAGGAGATGTTCACCCCTCCGCGTCCAGACTGCAAATTAATCGCGCATGCGGGAAACCGCCGCCACTGGCTGATCCCGCCCTGGCTTACATTCACCGCGGGATGTAAATGTAAAATGTTCTTTGTCTAAAATAAAGCACTGCATTCGACTCACACAGCCTCAGTCACTTACTCACATTGTCCACTGTGTGTGTGCCTCTCTGTGACAGAAGCTAAAAACATCTAGCTGGCTAGCTCATCATGTCTCAGTCTAAACTGTACACTCAAAAATACAGAAAGGAGTGGGAATCAAACCCTGAATTCAAAGGCTGATTGAAGCTGTTTATTGGAGATGATACATGGGCATACTGCCTGTATTGTAAGGCTGATTTCTACGCCAAACTTAGTGATGTAAAAAAACACATCACAACTCAAACATACTCAAAAGGCAAAGCCTTATAACAGTTCCACCCAAAACAAGCTGCCATTTATGGTTAAAAAAATTGACTGCAAAAAAGGCTGAGGCCACCATGGCAATAGCTATCCTGAACACTGTTCCATGCTGGCATGTGATCACATTGGAGAAGCATGTAGAGCTGCTTTCTCAGACTCCACTGCTGCTACCCACTGCTAGCACCAAACTTTCTGAAAAAGTTGGTCGCAGATGTGGATGACCAGATGTGGGTGACCACACATTCAGTCTCCTCCTCGATGAGTCCACGGATGTAAGTGTTTCTAAGTACCTGGGGGATGTGATAAGGTACTTTAGTGACACCAAGCAGACAAGTGTATCAACATTTCTGGAGCTTCTTGAGTTGGAGGGAGAAGATGCCAAATCTATAGCCTGTGTTGTTGTGGCTTTCTTCGAGAAGTATTGTCTTAAAAAAGAGAAACTCCTGGGGATAGGGACTGACAATGCCTCTTCTGACAGGGATTAACAATGGGGTCCATAAATAAAGTGCTGAAGGAGGAAGGAGTATGGCCTCAAATATTTGGTTCTTATTCACTGTGTGTGCCACTCTCTGCAGCTTGCTGTAAGTCATGCTTCCAATGACACCATCCCCCGTAGTGTGGAGTACTTGGTACGAGAGACTTATAACTGGTTTTCAGTGTCTCCAAAGCGCAGGGAGGCCTACAAGGCCATATATGAGACAATCAACTGTGGGGAGAAACCTTTATAGATAACCAAGGTATGTGCCACATGTTGGCTCTCTATTGAACCCGCGGTTTCACACATTTTGGACCAGTGGGAGGAGCTTAGGCTGCATTTCGCAGTCACCAAGTCAAGTGAACACTGCTACATGGCTGAGGTTTTATACTCCATTTACAGTGATCCTCAAAACATATTGTATCTGACTTTTTTGAAGTCAGTGCTGGGTGAGGTACAGTTGGCCATTAAAGGCTTTTGAGGGAGAGCAAGTAGATCCTCTTAAGCTACTTGACAGCTAGGTTAGCCTGATCAAGTGTGTGAGCAGCAGGGTGCTGGATCCACTGGCAAATGTTGATGTAATCAAAGGGCCAATAGATGGATACATCAGTCCCAAACCGTACCTTGGTTACCTTTTTGAGTCAAAGGCAGCTGAGCTCCACCTTGCGCCTGAGGATGAAAACAATGTCCGAAAGAGGTGTGTAACCTTCACCATCTCCCTCACTAATGAGTTGAGGGTGAGACTGCCGGACAACATCGAAGCATTGCAGTACATGTCAGTTTTCAATGTGGAGGAAACTCTAAAGCACAATAAGAGCCCTGGAGAAAAAAAAAAAAATAGCCAAGCTCCTTGGCTACTCCCCTGCAGAGATAGACAAGATTGTTCAGCAATGGCGTGCCATCCATCTTAGTAAATGCCATTGGCATCTGGAGTGAGATTTGGAAGTTCAGGGATGCAGCTGATATCAACCCGTTTCAAGAACTTGCCATGGCTGCTGTGTCTGTGTTGTCCTTGCCACACTCGAATACTGAAGTCGAGAGAGTATTCAGCCAGATGAGTGTGGTAAAAAGCAAACTTAGAAATTGGATGTCCTTGCAGACCCTTAACTCCATCCTGTACATTCGATATGGACTGAATGGATTGGTGAGGCTTGCTATGAGCACCAGCTGCCTGATAATGTTTTGCAGCTTTTTGGCACATCAGCTGCTTACTCATTTCAGTCAGCTCCCTCAGTTGCTGAACCTGTCATGAGAGCCTTGAACAAAATGACAATGACCCACTCTTTCTGTGAGCCAGCACAGCCTGTGTGTGTGTGGAGGGGGGTCTGGAAGAAAAAAAAATTCACCTGAATTAGGGCCAGACTAGTTACCATAATTTTTTCACATTGCCATTGACAGTTTTTTCTATTGTCTCTTCTTGGTCCATTTAGATTGTTAATGTAGATTGTATACAAAAAAAAATAAAAAAATGTATGGTTAAAAATGTTCATGTTTTACTGTGCCTTGTTGTATGCTCCTAAATTGACCATAAGGTTAAAAACCAAACCAAATTACATCTAAGTAAATTAAATCAAAAGTGACTCTTTTGGGTCACTTTTGCCAGTCCCAAGCCCGGATAAAGGAGGAGGGTTGGAATTGTGACATTAAAAAAACAAGAATCGACAGAATAAAGTTCATTTGTAGTTCTAAACATATTTAGGGTGTTTTTTTACAAAATTTTTGTCTGTTCCTCTCTCCTACAGCGTCCATCACAATTGCATGCACATGGACAATTATGCAAATTAAGTGAATACTTCATTTAGCGACTTCTAGCGACTTTTAGGACAGCCAATAGCTACTTTCCTTACTGAGGAGTTGACAACACTGCTTCCGTCCAAGCCCGGGCTCCGAGAACTTCACCACACCTACCCTTCTCTGCGTCCTGCACAATGTCTGCGTAACATTGATGTTTCACTCTGGTCACACAATGAAATAGCCTAATTTAAATACGATTTTAGAGATATGTAATTATATCCAGACAATTTCGAAAAAGTCAATTCTTTCTTTAATTGTAGTAAATTATAATGTACAGCAATTCTGCCAAACTATTTTACTCAACTCCTACTATTTGTTGAATGCAGCCCTAAAATGTGAGCATGCAGTATTTGATAGAAGTTAGTAGGGCTCTTTTTTTATTTTCTTAGTAGTACAGGATTAGATAGGATGGTTTAGTTTCTCTTAATGTTTGGTTCTTTATTCATTATTCTCTAATCTGTGATTGACTACACAATCCAGTACAGTAGGTGGCGGCATGCCCCTATAACGTATGTTTGCGGAACGCCGTTATATTATAGAAGAAGAAGAATGTGAGGCTGCGCATTGTCGCAAATGCTGTTTGGCGTTGTGACTCCATTTATGCGGTATTTCGTGTTGTTTCCAAGCGGGAAGCAGCAGGCAGGTCAGCAAGATCAATACAGTGGTCGGCTAGACAGCAGTCTCTCCGATTATAGACTTCGCTGTTAGGGGATCTACTAAAAGAGGAATATGCCCCGAGAAATCATAACACTTCAACTTGGCCAATGTGGAAACCAAAGTACGGTGAAGTCTTTCCCTTGCTACAAATTATTAGCTAGCTAGCACATATACCTAACGCTAGCCAACAGCTACGCTAGCAGTAAAATAACAACTACTGGACATGCATGGGTTTAGTGTTGTAATTAAATACATCTTATTTCCTCTCTATTGCAGTTGGTTTTGAGTTTTGGAAACAACTCTGTGCAGAGCATGGCATCAGTCCGGAGGGGATTGTGGAGGAGTTCGCCACAGAGGGGACTGACAGGAAGGATGTCTTCTTCTATCAGGTACAGAACATCATTAGCTGGCTAGATCAGTGGGTCAGGTTCCTATCCCGGATTCAGACCCATGGGGAGAGAGTGCATCTAGGCATCGCATCTTACCACCTTGTTGTATTCTTCTCAACCGTATTGGAGAAGTTCCAAGGTCCTTCCCCTCAAACCGTCTTCTCCAATGTGTTTTGAGAAGGAAACGAGGAGCAAGGATGTGTGGAATCAAGAAAATATTAGCTGAGAAAGGGCGATAGACTAGAGGGAATCCTCGCCTCTCTGTCTATTGGTCCTGATGTGGGCTAGGCAGGTTGCCAGATTTAGCTTCAAACTAAAGTACAGTACGTGACAGTTATCTACTGACTACACAGACAGGGCAAGTTAAATAAAGGTAAAAAAATAAGAAAATTATTTTTAAAAAGAGATCTTCCAATGGTGGTGGAGTGGCAATATTTACCATGGAACACCTTCAGTGCTCTGTTGTCGCCACCGAGTCTGTCCCCAAACAATTTGATTTGCTGTTTTTTAGCGTTAAACTTTCAAATAGCTCTTTGTTGACTGTTGCTGGGTGTTATAGTCCTCCATCAGCACCGGCCTTTACCCTACCTGCACCCTACCTGCCCTAAGCTCTCTCCTGGCCTCTTACACGATAAGTCTGAATTTGTCCTGCTAGGTGACCTAAACTGGGCCATGCTTAAACCACCTGACCAAGTCCTAAAGCAATGTGACTCCCTAAATCTTTTTCAGATTATTACCAATCTCACAAGGTATGACTCCAAACACCCAGAAAAGGCTACTCTCCTTGATGTTATCCTCACAAATAATCCTGATAGGTATCATTCTGATGTTTTCTGTAATGACCTTAGTGATCACTGTTTTACAGCCTGTGTTTGTAATGGCTGCTCAGTGAAACGACCTGTCCTGATTTCTCATAGACGCTTGCTAAAAAACTTTTAATGAGCAAGCCTTCCTTCATGACATGGCCTCTGTAAATTGGTATAGAATCCGCTTGATCCCCTCTGTCGAAGATGCTTGGACCTTCTTTTTTGATATTTTCAGTGGTATTGTTAACAAACATTCACCTATAAAGAAAATGAGAATTAAAAACCGGTTCAGCACTTGGTTTGACCGGGATCTTGTAGAGTTACTCCACCTTAAGAATTCCATTTGGCGAAAGCCTCGGCATACGCATACTCAGGCTGACTGGCTCTCGTTCAGGCAAATGAGAAATAAGTGCACTCAGGCTATCCGGAAGGCCAAAGTGAGTTACTTTAAGGAGAAGTTCTCTCTCTTTGGGTCTAACCCCAAGAACTTCTGGAAAATGGTTAAAGACCAAGAGAATAAACCCTCCTCCTCACTGCTGCCCATGTCCCTTAATGTTGATGTGGTTGTTACTGACAAGAAGCACACGGCTAAGCTCTTTAATCACTTCATTAAATCAGGATTCCTATTTGTCTCAGCCATGCATCCTTGCCCGTTGAACATTTCCTCATCTCCAACCACTTCTAATGCGACTAGCACCGATGCTTGTCCCTATTTCCCCCCTGCAGGCGGTCACTGAGTCCGAGTTGCTAAAGGAGCTCCTAAAACTTGACCCCCAAAACACATCTGGGACAGATGGTTTAGACCCTTTCTTCTTTAAGGTTGCTGCCCCTATTGTTACCTCCAACCTTTTTAACCTGTCTCTCCTCTCTGGGGAGGTTCCCATTGCTTGGAAGGCAGCCACGGTGTGTCCTTTTATTTAAAGGGGGAGATCAAGCTGATCCTAACTGTTATAGGCCAATTTCTATTTTGCCCTGTTTATCAAAAATGTTGGAAAAACTTGTCAATAATCAACTGACTGGCTTTCTTGATGTCTATAGTATTCTCTCTGGTATGCAATCTGGCTTCCGCTCAGGTTATGGATGTGCCACTGCAACCTTAAAGGCCCTCAATGATGTCACCATTACCTTTGATTCTAAGCAATGTTGTGCTGCTATTTTTATTGACTTGGCCAAAGCTTTTGATATGGTAGACCATTCCATTCTTGTAGGCCGGCTAAGGAGTATTGGTGTCTCTGAGGGGTCTTTGGCCTGGTTTGCTAACTACCTGTCTCAAAGAGTGCAGTGTATAAAGTCAGAACATCTGTTGTCTCAGCCACTGCCTGTCACCAAGGGAGTACCCCAAGGGTCAATCCTAGGCCCCACGCTCTTTTCAATTTACATCAACAACATAGCTCAGGCAGTAGGAAGCTCTCTAATCCATTTATATGCAGATGATAGTCTTATACTCAGTTGGCCCCTCCCTGGATTTTGTGTTAAACGCTCTACAACAAAGATTTCTCTGCCCTTAACCTTGTTATGAACACCTCCAAAATGACGGTCATGCGGTTTGGTAAGAAGAATGCCCCTCACCCCACAGGTGTGATTACTACCTCTGAGGGTTTAGAGCTTGAGGTAGTCACCTCATACAAGTACTTGGGAGTATGGCTAGACGGTACACTGTCCTTCTCTCAGCACATATCAAAGCTGCAGGCTAAGGTTAAATCTAGACTTGGTTTCCTCTATCGTAATCGCTCCTCTTTCACCACAGCTGCCAAACTAACCCTGATTCAGATGGCCATCCTACCCATGCTAGATTACAGAGATGTAATTTATAGATCGGCAGGTAAGGGTGCTCTCGAGCGGCTAGATGTTCTTTACCATTCGGCCATCGGATTTGCCACCAATGCTCCTTATAGGACACATCACTGCACTCTATACTCCTCTGTAAACTGGTAATCTCTGTATACCTATCGCAAGACCCACTGGTTGATGCTTATTCTACTGCAGCCGCCATTCTTCACATACAACACCCGTTCTGCCAGTCACGTTCTGTTAATGGTCCCCAAAGCACACACATCCCTGGGTTGCTCCTCTTTTCAGTTCGCTGCAGATGGCGACTGGAACGACCTGCAACAAACACTCAAACTGGACAGTTTTATCCCTTCATTCAAAGACTCAGTCATGGACACTCTCTTACTGACAGTTGTGGCTGCTTCGCATGATGTATTGTTGTCTCTACCTTCTTGCACTTTGTGCTGTTGTCTGTGCCCAATAATGTTTGTACCATGTTTTGTGCTGCTACCATGTTTGGCTGCTGCCATGTTGTGTTGCTACCATGCTGTGTTGTCATGTGTTGCTGCCATGCTATGTTGTTGTCTTAGGTCTCTCTTTATGTGGTGTGTCTCTTGTCGTGGTGCCCATCCCCGCAGGATGCCTTTTGCCTTTTGGTAGGCCGTCATTGTAAATATAAATGTGTTCTTATCTTGCCTAGTTAAATAAAATATGCGGTGCAGCAGCTGCTGTATTGATGGCAAACTAAATAGACATGAAACATGCATCACGGACTGTACCATTATTCCCCACTAGATGGAGCAGCCTAATAATTTATGGCAGTCAGCGTTCACCATCTTTCTGCGATCAAATAACATTGTATTGGTCACATACACATAATTAGCGGGTGCAGCGAGATGTTTGTGTTCCTAGCTCCAACACAAAGGTAAAAGAATGGAATTAAGAATTATATAAATATTAGATTGAGCAATGTCGGAGTGGCATTGACTAAAATACAGTGGAATAGAATAAAGTATATACATATGAAATGAGTAAACAATATTAAAGTGGCCAGTGAGTCCATGTCTATGTATATAGGGCAGTAGCCTCTAAGGTGCAGGGTTGTGTTATCAGGTGGAAGCCGGCTAGTGATGGCTATTTAACAGTCTGATGGCCTTAAGATAGATGTTTTTCAGTCTCTTGGTCCCAGCTTTGATGCACCTGTACTGACCTCGCCTTCTGGATGATAGCGGGGTGAACAGGCAGTGGCTCGGGTGGTTGATGTCCTTGATGATCTTTTTGGCCTTCCTGTGACATCGGGTCCTGTAGGTAGTCACCAGACTACTATTATTATTGTGTATGCTTTGCTTTCTGTGCATCTAGTAGGAGTAAAGCCTTACCTCTCTATATATGGTCCACAGGCAGACGATGAGCACTACATCCCACGTGCTGTTTTGTTGGATCTGGAGCCCAGGGTGATCCACTCTATCCTCAACTCCCCCTACGCCAACCTGTACAACCCAGAGAACATCTACCTGTCAGAGCACGGAGGAGGTGCAGGGAACAACTGGGCCAGCGGCTTCTCACAGGTGACTATGTGGGCCATATTGTTGGTTGTAGCTGGGCCAGAGGCTAAAACAAAGCTTTAGCCTTGAGGTGAATAATGCATATTTAGAAGTTTGGCGATGTTATTATTCAAAAGAAATTGTAACTACATTCACCCAAATAACAATCTGGAATAATGCATGTCTTGTTGTTTGTAGGGTGAGAAAATCCATGAGGAGATCTTCGATATCATCGACAGAGAGGCGGACGGCAGCGACAGTTTGGAGGCAAGCCCACTCTTTCTCAGTCTCTGATTGGCCCACAGAACGTATGGGGTGAAAGCTAAGGAGTCAGCAGGCCTGAGTTTGGAAGCATACACACACTGCACTGACTGCATATCTTGCCTCACGTGAGGGGAACTTTGGAGGGAGAACCTGAAAATCGGAGGGGACTATCCAGAATGAAACACTTCCTGATTCTCTCCATATGTAACTGACTGACGTGTGAAAAGAATATAGGGTTTTCAGTTCTTTTTTTCCTCTTTCCCTTCAGTTGTGCTGTGGTGGAAAGCATGCTTTCTTTGGCGACTTATAATGGGTAACTTAATAGAGAGTACACATAAAATGGGAGCCCACACATGTCATCTTAAAACTAGTAAATGCTCTGTTATTTCAAGCCTTTTTAAAAAACGTTCCTCAACTGCCAGCTGTAAGGTTGCCTCCCTTAAAACAACATGGCTTTCCCCATAGAAGTCTGTGTAATTTCTGTTGCCCATACTCTTTATGACCCCACATTATTATTTAGTGTGTGTGGACATGCATTTGAGAGGGTGTGTGTGTGAGAGATAGGGCGTGGCATGCCGTGTTGGGTGGTAATAGCTGGACTGGAGTAGAAGGCAGGTATTACATGGCTGTCTAGGCGAAGGAGAGCGCCTATTTGTGGGGTTGGCCTGCCCTCCCACCTCCAGGCTGGGTGGAGAGTGGGAGGCATAAACACAGGTCGTATATACTGGCACAGTACAATAAATACTACTACTTAACCTGATAGATGTAATCTAAAATGTAGATTTCTGCCTAAATAGACATACTCAAAAGTAATTATTTATCATGAGAGGGCCATAAACAACTAGTAATGCTGCATACGCCAAGAAAGATAATCTCACCTTTCTGGTGTAAATGGTTATACATTTCTGAGGTGTAGTCACCTTTGAGGTAACAAGCTCAAGTACATAGTAAAAATATGATGGAAATATACACTGAGTATACCAAACATTAGGAACCTTCCTAATATTGAGTTGCCCTCGGAACAGCCTCGATTTGTCAGGGCATGGACTCTACAAGATGTTGGAAGCGTTCCACAGGGATGCTGGATGTCCTTTGGGTGGTTGACCATTCTTGATATACACGGGAAACTGTTGAGCGTGAAAAACCCAGCAGTGTTCTTGACACAAACCGGTGCGCCTGGCACCTACTACCATACCCCTTTCAAAGGCACTTGTATTTTTTGTCTTGCCCATTCACCCTCGGAATGGGCACATACACAATCCATGTCTCAAGGCTTAAAAATCCTTCTTTAACCTGTCTCCTCCCCTTCCTCTACACTGATTGAAGTGGATTTAACAAGTGACATCAATAAGGGATCATAGCTTTTACCTGGATTCACCTGGTCAGTCTGTCATGGAAAGAGCAGGTGTTCTTAATGTTTTGGACACTCAGTGTATGTGATGTAGTTCATATTCAACAAAAGTTGATGAATAGGGCTTGAAATGACTGATATGCTTTCTAAATATAGTAACAATCAAATTTTATAAATCGACTAACTATATGATTTTACTTTCCTTATAACTGTAAAATAGATTTGATAATATTTAGTAATAGTACAAAATTACCTGGTTAAATATAAACATTTAAATAGGCATTTCATAGAACTAGACAGATAATATTCTGCCCTGCGTCCTCTGAGCAACGCACAGACGCCACTCAAATGCCTGCCGACTACATTACACCTTCATCAGCAGTGAGCTCTAACTGATTTAGTCCGCCTGTGCTCAAGAGAAAGTGGTTTGTTTCTACCAAGAGAAAGTGGTTTGTTTCTACCTAGAGACAGTGGTTTGTTTCTACCAAGAGACAGTGGTTTGTTTCTACCAAGAGACAGTGGTTTGTTTCTACCAAGAGACAGTGGTTTGTTTCTACCAAGAGACAGTGGTTTGTTTCTACCAAGAGACAGTGGTTTGTTTCTACCAAGAGACAGTGGTTTGTTTCTACCAAGAGACAGTGGTTTGTTTCTACCAAGAGACAGTGGTTTGTTTCTACCAAGAGACAGTGGTTTGTTTCTACCTAGAGACAGTGGTTTGTTTCTACCAAGAGACAGTGGTTTGTTTCTACCAAGAGACAGTGGTTTGTTTCTACCAAGAGACAGTGGTTTGTTTCTACCTAGAGACAGTGGTTTGTTTCTACCTAGAGACAGTGGTTTGTTTCTACCTAGAGACAGTGGTTTGTTTCTACCTAGAGACAGTGGTTTGTTTCTACCTAGAGACAGTGGTTTGTTTCTACCAAGAGACAGTGGTTTGTTTCTACCAAGAGACAGTGGTTTGTTTCTACCAAGAGACAGTGGTTTGTTTCTACCAAGAGAAAGTGGTTTGTTTCTACCTAGAGAAAGTGGTTTGTTTCTACCTAGAGAAAGTGGTTTGTTTCTACCTAGAGACAGTGGTTTGTTTCTACCTAGAGACAGTGGTTTGTTTCTACCTAGAGAAAGTGGTTTGTTTCTACCTAGAGACAGTGGTTTGTTTCTACCTAGAGACAGTGGTTTGTTTCTACCAAGAGACAGTGGTTTGTTTCTACCTAGAGACAGTGGTTTGTTTCTACCAAGAGACAGTGGTTTGTTTCTACCAAGAGACAGTGGTTTGTTTCTACCAAGAGACAGTGGTTTGTTTCTACCAAGAGAAAGTGGTTTGTTTCTACCAAGAGACAGTGGTTTGTTTCTACCAAGAGACAGTGGTTTGTTTCTACCTAGAGACAGGGGTTTGTTTCTACCAAGAGACAGGGGTTTGTTTCTACCAAGAGAAAGTGGTTTGTTTCTACCAAGAGACAGTGGTTTGTTTCTACCTAGAGACAGGGGTTTGTTTCTACCAAGAGACAGGGGTTTGTTTCTACCAAGAGAAAGTGGTTTGTTTCTACCAAGAGACAGTGGTTTGTTTCTACCTAGAGACAGTGGTTTGTTTCTACCTAGAGACAGTGGTTTGTTTCTACCAAGAGACAGTGGTTTGTTTCTACCAAGAGACAGTGGTTTGTTTCTACCAAGAGACAGTGGTTTGTTTCTACCTAGAGACAGTGGTTTGTTTCTACCAAGAGACAGTGGTTTGTTTCTACCAAGAGACAGTGGTTTGTTTCTACCTAGAGACAGGGGTTTGTTTCTACCAAGAGACAGGGGTTTGTTTCTACCAAGAGAAAGTGGTTTGTTTCTACCAAGAGAAAGTGGTTTGTTTCTACCAAGAGACAGTGGTTTGTTTCTACCTAGAGACAGTGGTTTGTTTCTACCTAGAGACAGTGGTTTGTTTCTACCAAGAGACAGTGGTTTGTTTCTACCAAGAGACAGTGGTTTGTTTCTACCTAGAGACAGTGGTTTGTTTCTACCTAGAGACAGTGGTTTGTTTCTACCTAGAGACAGTGGTTTGTTTCTACCAAGAGACAGTGGTTTGTTTCTACCTAGAGACAGTGGTTTGTTTCTACCAAGAGACAGTGGTTTGTTTCTACCTAGAGACAGTGGTTTGTTTCTACCAAGAGACAGTGGTTTGTTTCTACCTAGAGACAGTGGTTTGTTTCTACCTAGAGACAGTGGTTTGTTTCTACCAAGAGACAGTGGTTTGTTTCTACCAAGAGAAAGTGGTTTGTTTCTACCAAGAGACAGTGGTTTGTTTCTACCTAGAGACAGTGGTTTGTTTCTACCTAGAGACAGTGGTTTGTTTCTACCTAGAGACAGGGGTTTGTTTCTACCAAGAGACAGGGGTTTGTTTCTACCAAGAGAAAGTGGTTTGTTTCTACCAAGAGAAAGTGGTTTGTTTCTACCTAGAGACAGTGGTTTGTTTCTACCAAGAGAAAGTGGTTTGTTTCTACCTAGAGACAGTGGTTTGTTTCTACCTAGAGACAGTGGTTTGTTTCTACCAAGAGACAGTGGTTTGTTTCTACCTAGAGACAGTGGTTTGTTTCTACCTAGAGACAGTGGTTTGTTTCTACCTAGAGACAGTGGTTTGTTTCTACCAAGAGACAGTGGTTTGTTTCTACCAAGAGACAGTGGTTTGTTTCTACCTAGAGACAGTGGTTTGTTTCTACCTAGAGACAGTGGTTTGTTTCTACCTAGAGACAGTGGTTTGTTTCTACCAAGAGACAGTGGTTTGTTTCTACCAAGAGACAGTGGTTTGTTTCTACCAAGAGACAGTGGTTTGTTTCTACCAAGAGACAGTGGTTTGTTTCTACCAAGAGAAAGTGGTTTCAATTCTACAAAATGCTTTTGTATTGTATTTTCATGTCGGGAGTTTTAAATCCCTGTGTGACCATCACAACGAGATGAAACCCGCATCAATTGAAGCGTATTGGGTATCAGCTGTCAGGAAATATGTGAGGGGTAGTGACGCACTGAGCCAGAGGAATTTACTCATTTGTCTGGATAGGCCCAAACATTGGAGACGTTTTAATCTTTTCACCCGGAGCAGTGGAATTAAAGAATTAAGATGGTTCTGTTTCTCTGTTGCAGGGTTTTGTCCTTTGTCACTCCATCGCTGGGGGAACCGGGTCCGGGCTGGGATCCTACCTGCTGGAGAGGCTCAATGACAGGTCTAAACACACACACACACACACACAAACAGGGAGGCTGAATTTCCACATCGAGATGAGGTGGTCTCTCTTTCTGTTTGACTGTTGTAAAGTTAGTAGGCTTATAATGTATGGAATAGAAACACCTAATTGTAACCATAATTGTCCCAGCCTCCATTGGAGAGATACTATTCTCTCCCTGGGGGTACCTTTAGTTTTACACTGTTGGATGTTTTTCTGTGACCTGGTGTGTGCTACTTTTTTATTTTCTTCCTGTGTGTGTTGGCCAGGTACCCTAAGAAGCTGGTGCAGACCTACTCTGTGTTCCCTAACCAGGACGAGATGAGCGACGTGGTGGTGCAGCCCTACAACTCACTGCTCACACTCAAGAGGCTCACCCAGAATGCAGACTGTGTGGTGAGCAAGAAATATACACACACATCTGCAGACACACACACACACACCCTCTCATCTGTGCTTTTTGCCTTCAGCTGGCTACCGTTGTGTGGGGAATAGACAAAAGGTTCTTTCCTGGAATCAAATCCATGCACATAAACTCTGTTGCATGGTCATTTTTTCGAGAACGTCCCCTTGTGCCTTTTAAAATGTGATTTATTTATTTTATTTTTAAGAAGAAAAAAACAGGTTCCAGTTCCACACTGTCTTGTTGTTCTGTCCAAAATGACGGACAAGCCTTATCCCCCCCCCCGTCCCCCGTCCCCCCACTCTCAACATGCTCAGTGTGGTGTCAAAAGCCATAACTGTCGCTCTGCCTCAGGCAATCTCCGTGGTCAAGTCTTAGAGAGAGGGAGGAAGTTGAACTAGGAGCCACGGGGCCTGTATATCATGAATCATTTTATATGACCACAGCCCGACGCGGTAACTGAAAGGGTTTCTTCCCTGGCTGCTGGTGTGTATGACTGGTAATGAGGCGGTGTTGGTGGACATTTACATCTCTGGATGATTACATCTTTGCTGCCTGGGATTGATGATTGTATTAGATCCCGAGATGCTCTGACGGCCTAATGTTTCTCCTCTCCAATATCTTCTTCCTCCTGCAGGAGTTTACGTAAGGGCCTCTACTCAGGCTTATTGGGTTAGCCCCTACAGCTAATAGAATCTATGTGGAGAAGAATTGGTTCCCCTGTTAGTGGCGCACAGTGTGTGCCTCAATGCTTCAGTCTTCACACAGCACTTTGCTTTACCCATCAAGACTGACTGGAGGATTGGATCAAAGCCCACTGTTAACTAGTCTCTACCTCCACAGCATCTCTCTCTTGCCTCTGTTTCCCCTAATTCTAAAGTCAAACCTCCCCCGTTGCTGTCTTTCTGTGGACATCTCAAGCTTCTGACCTCACGTCTACACATCCCTCTCATTCTGTTTCTCTTTTTGACTTGTGTGTGTGTCAGGTGGTACTGGACAACACTGCTCTGAACCGCATCGCCACCGATAGGCTGCACATCCAGAACCCCTCCTTCTCCCAGATCAACCAGCTGGTGAGTGATTGACACCTGCCACTCAGGTGCAAGCTCCACCTCCTTCCCTAGTGGTGTTCTCAATATCCAGGTTCTAGATCATCAGACTCCTGAGAGGAGGAAGTGTTTCTATGCAGAGGCGTTTTGATAGCCTGGTCCCAGATCTGTTTGTGCTGGCTTGGCAAGTCGGTAATATGGCACAAACTGAACTGGGACCAGGCTACTGTTTATAGCCTACTGACCGTGGCCCAGAAACTATTAGGCAAATACAGAGAGAGTGTATGGGTGAAGTAAACCTCACACTGTTAGCCAGAATGTCCTGAGGATTCAACAAACTAGTTAGACTAGTTACTCCTCACACTTTAACTGTCAAACTGGATCTCTCACTCCCTAGCAATTATTGTTGAATGAACAACCAGTGGTTGTTAAAAAAACAACTTGTCGTCAAATATGTCTATATCCCTAGGGCTGTGGCGGTCATGGAATATGGATGACTAATTGGCCACACAAATGAACGCGGGCACCGTAATAACCGGTCAAATGTTCTATTATTCTTTTCAATTTTTTTCCCCTCTGCTCCTGACTGTGTGTGCTGCCATAGAAATAGAACGGGCGTCCTCATTCAAGTCAATGGTGGCATAATGGGTGGACTGGCGGCTATTGCGAGTGTACCCATAGGAACAAAGGAGGAAGTAAAAGAAGGAATTAAAAGCAGGAAGTGTTCCCCGTCAAAATGTGCTGTGATTTGTTGATTCAACTCAACTGACATTACAAAAAATACATTGCATCGCATGAGCCACATCATTTGAATGAACATTCTACATTACCGTGGAAATGATTGTATAACAATACCAGGCAGCCATTGTGAGTGTACCAATGAGTTTACCAGTCAAATTGCCAGGGTTAGAGGTGCAAAGTCTGTTCTATTCATTATATTTCTATGTGTGCCGCTGCAGGGAGGGGGACACTGTCTAGGCAACTCCTTGCTTGTTTCAGCAAGGAACAGCAGTTTCATCACGTTGTTAAGATTCCATGTTACTGCAGAAACAGACTGCGCCTCACGAATGCCCGGCAATTCTGTCTTCAGTCAGCTGTTCATTCCACCCCCCAAAAAATATTTAAACGGTTATGCCGGTTATTTATTTTCATGACGGTCTTCATCCATAACCGTCGTTTATACAGTAATTGTGCCAGCCCTATATACCCTTCTCTAGCTAACCTTCTAACCATACAATCATATAGCATATTTTTTTTTTTAAACATAAAATACTGTAAAAACACTAGTAAATCAGCCCCAAGTGATTTTACTTTTGGAAATCTGTTCCAAAGTATTCTCACGCATAATAGAGACATACTGTATATGTGATCGTATACAAATGTAAATAAGGTTTGAAACTTATATTTTAGTCAAATATTATATCTATTTAGGCTTCTTGCAGTCAATTTGCAGTCTACAAATGATTTGTAATTATTTTCCGGCTCCCTGACCATCCACTCATGAAAAATTGTCCCGAGGCTGAATCTAGGTGATGATCCCTGTCATATAGGCTGCATTTCTTATGACCACTGTACACTCCTGGTGATTGCCCGACAGAAATCGACAAGATTACAGAAATAAAAACAGCCACAAGTAATTATGACGACTAAAGGTTCTTTCTCTCCACAGGTTTCCACCATTATGTCAGCCAGCACAACCACCCTGCGTTACCCTGGATACATGAACAACGACCTGATTGGTCTGATCGCCTCTCTCATCCCCACGCCCCGCCTTCACTTCCTGATGACTGGCTACACACCGCTCACCACTGACCAATCGGTAAGTAGTTCTCAGTGACCGCGTAGTACGTCTTGGTGCTTTCAAGACAGCTGGGAACTCGGGAAAAACCATGAAGTCAGTGATCTTCAGGTCTGAAAGTTGGAGCTCTATAAAGATGCCAGAGTTTCTGACTTGGAATTGCGAGTTGGATGACCGTTCAAATTTTTTTAACCCAGTTGGTGCTCATTTTTTCCCCCTGAGTTCACAGGTTTTTTTAACACACTGAAGTCTTCGTCAAACTTATTTTTATTATTATTCTTCTGCATGCTAGAAATGCCATTCAAACTTTAAAATGTGAAGACTGGTCTGGAATAGTGTGCTTGCATACAACTTTTTAAAACTATTTATACTTTTGAAACTATATAAATTTTTTCAATCACTTTAATGGGACTTCCAACATTCACTGTAATACAATGCAACTTTTGACAAAAATCTGCTATTTTGACCACTTTGCCAACAACTTAGACAAAAAGTTAGTGTGGACTAGAAAGGTCTCGAATTTGATTTGTTTTACCAATCTCTTTCACCACTTAAGCTATTAACTCCAAACCAACGCTGAGATGTTTAGACTGACCCTACTTAGATTGCTTGTTGAAGATTTTTGATACTAGAACCATTTTAAAATGTGTATAAATGAACATGGGTTTGAACGAGAACCATAAGAATACAGAGGTAGCCATTCAGTGGTCCTGCTGCTTCGTCAATTAAGCTACAAGACCAACTTAAACAATTCTGGCTATCCTAACTATCCTATTCTTTCAGCTTTATCAACTATTACTGTACACATTTGCATAAAATAACTGTCCAACTGGCTTCATCAATAAGTGCATCGATGACGTCCCCCCCATTGATTACAGGCAACATCCGCACTGAGCTAAAGGGTAGAGCTGCCACTTTAAAGGAGTGGGACTCTAACCCGGAAGCTTATAAGAAATCCCGCTATGCCCTCCTACGAACCCTCAAACAGGCAAAGCATCAATACAGGACGAAGATTGAATCGTACTACACCGGCTCTGACGCTCGTCGGATGTGGCAGGGTTAGCAAACTATTACAGACTACAAAGGGAAGCACAGCCGAGAGCTGCCGAGTGACACGAGCCTACCAGACGAGCTAAATTACTCTGCTTGCTTTGAGGCAAGTAACACTGAAACATGCATGAGAGCATCAGCTGTTCCGGACGACTGTGTGATCACGCTCTCCGCAGCCGATGTGAGTAAGACCTTTAAACAGGTCAACGTTCAGGACTTGTACTCCGAGCATGCGCTGACCAACTGGCAAGTGTCTTCACTGACATTTTCAACCTCTCCCTGTCCGAGTCTGTAATACCAACATGTTTTAAGCAGACCACCATAGTCCCTGTGCCCAAGAACACTAAGGTAACTTGCCTAAATGACTACCGACCCGTAGCACTCACGTCTGTAGCCATGAAATGCTTTGAAAGGCTGGTCATAGCTCACATAAACACCATTATCTCAGAAACACTGAACCCACTCTAATTTGCATACAGCCCCAACAGATCCACAGATGATGCAATCTCTATTGCACTCCACACTGCCCTTTCACACCTGGACAAAAGGAACACCTATGTGAGAATGCTATTCATTGACTAGAGCTCAGCGTTCAACACCATAGTGCCCTCAAAGCTCAGGACCCTGGGACTTAACACCTCCCTCTGCAACTTGATTCTGGACTTCCTGACAGGCTGCCACCAGGTGGTAAGGGTAGGTAACAACACATCCGACATAACTGATGCTCCACATGTGGGCCCCTCAGGTGTGCGTGTTCAATCCTCTCCTGTACTCGTTCATTCATGACTGCACGGCCAGGCACGACTCCAACACCATCATTAAGTTTGCCGATGACAACAGTGGTAGGCCTGATCAACAACGACGAGACAGCCTATAGGGAGAAGGTCAGAGACCTGACCGTGTGGTGCAAGAACAACAACCTCTCCCTCAATGTGATCAAGACAAAGGAGATGATTGTGGACTCCAGGAAAAGGAGGACAGAGCATGCCCCCATTCTCATCGACGGGGCTGTAGTGGAGCAGGTTGAGAGCTTCAAGTTCCTTGGTGTCCACATCACCAACAAACTAATATGGTCCAAGCACACCAAAACAGTCGTGAAGAGGACATGACAAAACCTATTCTCTCTCAGGAGACCGAAAAGATTTGACATGGGTCCTCAGATCCTCAAAAGTTTCTACAGCTGCACCATCAAGAGCATCCTGACGGGTTGCATCACTGCCTGGTATGGCAACTGCTTGGTCTCCGACCGCAAGGCACTACAGAGGGTAGTGCGTACGGCCCAGTACATCACCGGGGCCAAGCTTCCTGCCATTCAGGACCTCTATACCAGGCGTTGTCAGAGGAACAGCCTAAAAATGGTCAGACTCCAGCCACCCTAGTTGTAGACTGTTCTCTCTGCTACCGTACGGCAAGTGGTACCGGTGCGCCAAGTCTAGGTCCAAGAGGCTTCTAAACATCTTCTACCCCCCAAGCCATAAGACTCCTGAACATCTAATCAAATGGCTACCCAGACTATTTGCATTGCCCCCACCCCCCTCGTTTATGCTGCTGCTACTCTGTTATTATCTATGCATAGTCACTTTAATAACTCTACATGTACATATTACCTCGACTAACCGGTGCCACCGCACATTGACTCTATACCGGTACCCTCTGTATATAGCCTCGCTATTGTTATTTTACTGCTGCTCTTTAATTATTTGTTTTGTTTCTTACCAAAAAAAAGTATTTTTCTTAACTACATTGTTGGTTAAGCATTTCACTGTTGTATTTGGCGCATGTGACAAATGCAATTTGATTTGATTTGACCAGTAACTATTGAACCATTCAAGCTAGAGACACCAAACCAACGTTCACATGTTCAGGGTATCCCGACTTTTCATGTAGGTACTTGTTCAACTATAACCAGTCCCCAACATTACTACTGCGGACACTACCACTGCTATAACGTTTTTCAAAACCATACATACTCTAAAACAAGCTAGCAAACACACTACATTTTCTTCAGGAAATGTACTTTTCAGATTTCACTGTCAACCTAAAGAGTTGGTTTATTAGAACTACAGCTAGCTATTAGTAGGTCTAGATACAAACCTGTCCTACGTAGTTCAACCACCATCAAAATACTTTTAAAGAGCTGCCATCACTAGATGCACTGTCATATTTCTTCCCCAAGTAATAACCTAGAACTTTCTAACTAAAATCCAACTTCATTTACACTGAATGTTGTACATAAGTAAATTGTACATCTATTAATCTGAAACCCAGTTGCTTTGCTTTCCTAAGAGTGTTGTCCTCATGCTCCTGCTTTTTGTTCCCATATTCTGACAGAAGACCATTTTGTCTTGTCTGTCTTCTTTTAGTTTTCACACTCAACAACTGTAGTTTAGACATTTTTGTGATCGAACTGCCCTACAATCCAAAGTAATAGACTACCATGTCAACTGTATCAAAGTAATCAGAACAATTATTTTATTGCATTTAACTTTGACTATATATAACTGCTTTGCTTTTAAATAGTAAAGTAAACCTTTTTTAAACTACTACCACTACCACAAAAATACTTTTAAAGAGTTAAAGCAAGTCCCACCAATTGTACTAGTTTAGTTTAATCTCTGTTCTTGAAAACACAGATCTTGACTGAGTTATCCAAGTATCTGCCGATTCATCTTCTTTTAAAAACATTTGGTGAACAAAGCATTCCTGTCATATATGAATATGCCTGCTTATACCTGCCCTCTCCTTTGTTTCTCTCCCAGGTGGCCAGTGTGAGGAAGACCACAGTGCTGGATGTGATGCGGAGGCTGCTGCAGCCGAAGAATGTCATGGTGTCCACAGGCAGGGACAGACAGACCAACCACTGCTACATTGCCATCCTTAACATCATCCAGGGAGAGGTGGACCCCACCCAGGTGTGTGCGTGTGTATATTTTGAATGAGAATGTGTGTTAGCTCAGTGTTTTTTTAATAAAAAATAAATATATATGTTCTCTAATCACATTGAAGTCCTTAACTACGGATGACATAAAAAAATTTAAAGTTCAGTATTAGTTCATGAGCTGACTCCTCTGCTTATTCTGGATGTTATGAAGGAGATGGCTGAAGACCAAGTGGATATTGTAATGGCCTTGTGGTGTGTGTTAAACATATTGGTCTAAATGTTTTAGCAATACTTTCCGTAAGTTGATAGAGTCCTGTTTGTGTGGGTGCAGGTCCACAAGAGCCTGCAGAGGATCCGGGAGCGTAAGCTGGCCAGTTTCATCCCCTGGGGCCCAGCCAGCATCCAGGTGGCTTTGTCCAGGAAGTCCCCGTACCTACCTTCTGCCCACCGCGTCAGCGGCCTGATGATGGCCAATCACACCAGCATCTCCTGTGTAAGCTCCGCCCCTCATTCTCATTACAGGTTCTGAAGGTTGGCTACTTGGGAGTAGGTTGGCCACTGGGAGTAGGTTGGCCACTTGGGAGTAGGTTGGCCACTTGGGAGTAGGTTGGCCACTTGGGAGTAGGTTGGCCACTTGGGAGTAGGTTGGCCACTTGGGAGTAGGTTGGCCACTTGGGAGTAGGTTGGCCACTTGGGAGTAGGTTGGCCACTTGGGAGTAGGTTGGCCACTTGGGAGTAGGTTGGCTAGGTTGGCTACTTGGAGTAGGTTGGCCACTTGGGAGTAGGTTGGCCACTTGGGAGTAGGTTGGCTACTTGGAGTAGGGTGCCTTGTGCAAAGATATTTTAAAAGGTGACAAAACTAACACTAACAAGCTAACATTTCAATGGCAAAACACTCATGGGTTGGTGATAAATGTCAAGAGTAATTTTTGATATCCTCCTAACCCACAGTCAGCGACTGAGGGTGTGGGCAGAAAGTGACTAATATGAGGTATATGTAATGTATTCACTGCTACAAGTTCACTGGATGCCCTTTCTCTTCTCTTCCTCCGTTGCAGCTGTTCGAGCGGACTTGCAAGCAGTACGACAAACTGCGAAAGCGCGAGGCCTTCCTGGAGCAGTTCCGCAAGGAGGACATCTTCAAGGAAAACTTTGACGAGTTGGACAACTCCCGCGAGGTGGTGCAGCAGCTCATCGACGAGTACAGTGCTGCCACGCGGCCCGACTACATCTCCTGGGGAACTCAGGAGCAGTGAGGACAGATGGGATATACACCCCTTTCACATAACATGGGTCTGGTCCCCCTCTACAGCCCAACCAGGGAAAGATAGGGCTGAGCTAGTTGCCTCCTGTGCCATCCCTATGGAGAAAAGTGTTAAAGTTCATCCCTGCTGCTTTTCTTCCCTCTTCTGTCCTTAAGCTCTGTTTGGTAGTTAAACCAACGCTTCAATCTGTGTGCCTGTATCCAATCCCCACCGATGGTTATGAATAGTAGTGAATGACTAGTCTTCTTTGTCTCATGCAGGATTCCTAAATGACCCCTACCACTAGACACTTCATAGATAGTAGATCTGAAAGGATCAAATGGGTATCAGCTCCATCTTGTTCTCTGACAGGTGGAATGTATGATATTGTGCCCGGTGGGGATGGGTTAGGGGTTGATTTGGAGTTCTACATCACTCTCTATCCTCTCTTCCGGTTCTTGTGTTGCTGTCAGCAGAACTCGTAGCCTTGTTTGGCACTATTTTTATACTGTATAGTAGTACTCTGCTTTTGTGCTGTTCCTTTTGCAGTCACACAGACTAACATACCAGCCGGAGAAACACTCGAGCGTCCTTGAATGGGGACAGAATAAAATGCCTGGTGTGACTTTGTCTTCGTACATTTCTGAAAAGTTTGTGTTATGACACCAGAGCCCATGATAATCAAGCTCTGACAGGATAGTCAAGTAAGTCAATAAGCCTCAGATCAATTGCTGCTGCCCAGTATGTACTTAACCAAAACGTCTGTTTCATAAGTATGGCAATGGTCATTGTTATAAAATCTATTACATTGTTATTGCAGAGGACAGCCTACTTCTCTACTCTGGTGCCTGAGTGTAAATCCATACTTTCTCTTACTCTACGTACATCAAGAAGCTTGTTAAATTGCATAGCATCTACAGTTTTCCTTTTTTGTAGCCATCCAAATGTATATACTTTTCATGTTTAGCTTTGTTGTGAAATTATAAAAAATAATAATAATTCTGAGAATATTCTTCATTGCCATTGGTGGACTTAAGTGTGAGTTGTATGCTGCTGTTCATATAAATAATTGTAATACTTTTAGGATAGTGGTATTTGTTCATTACTGCATCATGAAGTACAATCACTGGCATGCAGTCCTTAGAAGTGGGCATTTTCAGAATACTAAACTTTTCAAGGGTCCACAAAATAATGCTAGATAAAGCTTTACAACTCACCTTGAGTGTGTGTGCTAATCCCCCCCCCCCATCCCCATCAAATTCTACTACGCTACTTCAGGCCTCATTACCAGAAAGAAATGCAGGCTCACTCAGCGATACCCGCTCGGTCAAGCAGGTCAAGTCCATTGTGTCAACCTAAGACGCTGACTGTTCAGAAGGAGAGATTTTAGAAATCTGTCTGGTTGCTGGCGCCAAAATCCATCCCCTCTTCCAGGCAGCTCAGGTTGAGAACCTAACTATGGACTGTAACTAGGGCATCAATGAGAGTGGCTTTGTTTTTCAGGGATACTGAGCCTTAACACAATAACAAACAGTATGGTACAATGGTGCTGCTTTTTAATTAATTACAGTCTTTATAGTTTACTTATTGCACATCCAAGTTAGTTAAAAAAAAACAATAGTGCAATTGACTATACACACATTACATACAGAAGGTACCATGCGGTGTACAAACAAGCTTTAATCAAAGCGAGCTTTAGGTTGGACTCTGTCTTTACATAGTTACACGGAGGGAGGGATCTCAGAGACTGTGAGCATAGCTGCCTGCAGCTGCAGTATAAAAAGCAACGGCTTGACTGGACAGTGACTGCCTGCATATCGTATGGGCAGGAGGCAGGGCTGGCTGTGCCATGGTGGATCCTTCCTCCTGAGGAAGACCAAGTCTGCCTGCCAGGTACAGGGGCAGGCGGGTTAGGGAAAAGGAAATCCCACTAGAGCCTGGGTTCCTAATAGACTACTGTATTACAACATAACTAAAACTTCTATTGGTCTAAATGACGTTGGGGTGTAACATTTGAGGTGCAACTATCTAACGTCTGGGTATCTTCTCTGGAGAAAGCTCACAGCAGAACTTATCTTTGGTCCGTGCTCAAAACATGACCTTTTGGTTACTTTAATGAACTTGGACAAAGTCTACCAGCCAAGTAGTGAACCCAGAAAGGCAATGTGCTGTGGTTTCGTGGCAATAAGGTAGCTGAAGGCTGTATTCAATCTGTGTTGCTGAAGCGTTACCGATTGTGCGATAGAAAGGTCATCTCCAATTGAGTAGACTGATGCAGCGTTTACCGTGAATGCAGTCTCCGCTAATGCGGGAACATTGCCTTTCAAATTTCAATCACGCTGTAACGCTGAACTTCCACGATACGGATTGAATAGAGCCCTTAAGCAATACAGGATCACATGGCTGATCAGTACAGTGACCTAATGGATCTAGATGAGGCATTAATGGGATCATTTCAAAGCCATACTTAAAAACAACACAAAACCAGCTAGGTCCTCATTTAAGACATACAAAATGGATGAAATAAAATAAACAACACAATGTGTCACAAAGTGTGTACATAAATAATACTAAGAACGCATCAATAGTCAGGACAGCATTGGTTCTGTATGTAGGCACAGCAGAGAAAAGACAGGGGTCTGCATTGTGGTTGTGATGGTCCATGTTACTGGCTGGGGGTTAGGTGAGTACGTCAATTCTTCAGAGTGCGGACTTAAAACAGCTATCTACTTTCCATCCACACCGAATATGTTCCCCACTGAAACAGAGACTGGGAAATAACAGTTCCACCCTTAAATTGGAGGTATAGGCCTAGATATAAGATCAATATTGGATCACTTAACTATTAAAAATGAACAGACAAGACATTTAAAATGCTCCTATCAAGTGTTAGCCAAGTGTTAGCCATAGTTTCATGTTGGGGTGATAGCTTGGGCAAGCAGCAAGTTGACAAAAGGGGGGGGGGGGGGGGGGGGATCAGGGTGTTTGGTAGAAACAACAGACAAGTCATAGCCCAAGATCCTGTAGTTTCTGTTACACAGCATTAGGCTGGATCCTTTATAACATCTCGTCCAATCAAAGTGTCCCATCCTGTAGTCTCGTCCAATCAAAGTGTCCCATCCTGTAGTCTCGTCCAATCAAAGTGTCCCATCTAGTAGTCTCTCCCACCCAGCTGACAGTACCAGCAGGAGCAGTTCTGTCCATGACAGCCAGAGTGACTTACTGAGCTCCATCATCTGGTTCCAGTTCAAGTTCACACGGCTTGCTACATCAACAGTTCTAGGTAATGCAAGCCTGGCTGGGGTCTTTATGAAAACAGACCCTTTCATAGTGTGTGTGTGTGTGAGAGAGAGAGAGAGAGAGAGAGAGAGAGGAGGTGAAAGTGTGGGTGTGAGTCAGTCTGATTCCACCCCCCCCCCCCCCCCTTTCTATTGCATGAGGGATATTCTAGGAAAGGCCGATAATCTTCTAGGAAAGGCAGAGCACGACATGTAGAACAACATAGCAGAGGCACGTTCCCAGCGCTCCCTAAAGCAGTTTGTCCTCTGCTCCGTGTCTCTAGCTGAGCGGTGTAACTGGTTGGGGAACAGTAGATGAACTCTTGTGTCTAGGCAACAGTGTGTCTCCCTGAAGTATGGCTCTGTGAGTTCTAGGAGATAAGGAGCCACAGCTTCGGGTCCCGTGCCTCACGTTGTCGGGGTGCTGGTTCTCCCATGTGAGAACAGAGGTTGTGTGGCAGGATGGGGGTGGCGACACCTCATCAGCACCCACGTGTTTCTGTGGGTTTCTAGCCTCACTTATAAAATAGGCTCCTCCCCTTCTCGCTCCTTCAGTCGGAACGCTCAGCGAGGTTTATTTACACGGACGAGGAGTAAAAACAGCATTCCCTTTGTTTTGGCTGTGGTGCTGTTCCCAGTGGAGGAGGTGGAGGAAGCAGGCGCAGGGTCCGCTAGGCTGGGGCTGGGCTCCGAGGAGGCTGCGTGTGAGCTGAGGACAGGGGGAAGGGGCGCTCTTCACACGGGGTGCGAGGGCAGCTCCAGCAGGGTGGGGGTGGGTGTCGGGGGGAGGTGGTGGAAGCCCACCTCGATGGCAGTGCCCTCTGTGATGCTCACCACGTCGTCGCCCCTCCCGCGCTGGCGACGGATGGCACTGAAATAGGCATTCATCAGCTGCATGATCTCAGTCAGCTGTGACAGAGAGAGGGGGAGAGAGAGAGAGAGAGAGAGAGAACAGAGAAAGAGAGTACAGAAAGACAGAGAGCGAGAAAGTGAGAGAGAGAGAGAACAGAGAGTCAGACTGGTGACAGTGTGAGGAGTGGCTTTCTCAATGTCTGTGTCTGGCACCATCACAGGAGCGAGGGGAGGGAGGGGAGAGATGATGTCATCCAGCTGCTGCTGGAACAGAAACAATCCTCCAGGGATGGTCAGAGCGTGATGTGCCTTGGCACATTCTGCAGCAGCACCAGTACTCACACCACTGGACTGAACTTCAGTAAGACACAACCCTAACAACAACACGACCCCAGTCCAGTTGTCGGCACCAATTTTAACCCTTACTTCAGCTGCTAACCTTTCCTTAACCGTTGACTCCTAGCTTAACAATATCTCCCTTCAAACCAGCTCCTGTTGAACTCTGCCCAATCTACTTCAATCCTCTAAGTTTAATACAGAGCAATGTGAGCCCCATAGTTCAGAAAAGTATCACCCTCCTTTAGCTGGCCTCCAATTTGCCTGTTCTGCTGCACCAATAAATAAATAAAAGCCACTCTTGTGCCCCGTGAGAGAGAGATCACAGAGAGGGCTTTGTTCCGCGTGGGAAGATGCAAGCAAATCTGCAGAATGAACGGACGATTTGTTCTCACAAAGAAAAAAATAATTAGCTGTTTGGGGAAATATCCAGGTTTCTGGGAAATGTTATGGGCTAATATTTTAGTCTAACACCGCAAAGAAAAAAAACTCACCCCGCTTAGTATTTAATAACAGGAAGTAAGACTCTTGGTGGTTGATTCTGGTGGTAGAGAGAGGCAGGCTGTGTACTCTCGTTTAAATCGCGATTAATTACTGTTTTTGCACGTGGGTCAGGGAGCTGTGGGTGGAATAACATCATGAGCAGGCAGCGTGGCTGTTTCAATGACTGTGCACAACGCGTCACTGTGATCAGGAATAGAGGCCATTCACCAGGCACAATAAAGCAGCTCACTGCTGTATGCAGCCCGAATGAGGAGAACAACTGGAGTCAATCAAAGACCTTTTCAGGTTTAATTCCACCTACAGACTCTGCTATGTGTCTATGAATGACAGATGTATCATTAGTACACACAATGCCTCCTGCTATGAGCTTTTGTTCACCCACCTTGGTGGTTTCAAACAGCAGGTCTCGGTCGCCGGCGGTGATCTTGAAGGTGTTGCTGTCGGAGACGCCGTAGGAGCAGATCTGTCCGTAGGGGAAGGACTCCAGGGCCTCTGCCTCGCCCTGCCTGTACAGAGACACACACGTCGCTGCCACACCCAGCCACAGCTTCTGAGAGAAACTACCTGTCGAACTCTGGAGCGAGAGGGAGATAGAGGGAGAGAGAAAGAGAGAGAGAGGGAGAGAGATATAGAAAGGGAGAGAGAGAGAGAAAGCGAGGGAGAGAGAGAGAGAGAGAAAGAGAGAGGAAGAGGGAGAGAGAGGGCAAAAGAGGTCAGTACTATAATCTCTCTTTACGCTCAACTCACTTATCTGTGTAGACGGAGAAAGGAGATGTACTCACAATATAGAAGTCCACCTCATAGAGTGTGCAGCCAAAGCCAGACCACTGGCGTGCGATGGTGAGGTAGGCAGCCATACTGTCCCTCCTGCTGTACCCGGCCAGGCCCTTCCAGGCCTCCACCACGGTGCTCATGATGGCCGCAGCCTCCTCCTTCAGACGGCTGCGTAGCCGCAGGTCCTGCTCCACCTTCTGCTTGTGGGCTGCAGTGGCCGTATGGTTCCACAACGCCCCTCCCAGGAGACCCCCGGGGAAGCGCTGGGGCGGGGGGCAGCCCTGTGCCGGGGGATGGGTGGCGGGGAGGAGGGCAGGGGGGGCACAGGGGGGCATGAGGAGCCGGGCCTCCACCATGTGGCCGGGGAAGAGCTCGTCCAGAGGGGGGCAGGGGGAGTGGGTGCTGAAGTCCCCGATCACAGACTGAAGCCGCAGGGCAGCCAGGGTCTGGAGGTCCTCCTCACAGGCTGGGAGCTGACCTCGCACCACCATCTCATGGCACTGCAGGGAGAGAGAGAGAAGAAGAGAGACGTAGAGGAGGATAGAGAAAGAGAGCATGAGTGAGATGGAAGAAAATGAAGATGGAACGAAAGAGAGGAGGGGGGGGGGTTTAAAAGAGAGAGAAAAATAGAAAGGGGTAAAGAGATGGGGACATCGTGTCAGTAACGCTCTCCCTCCATCCATAATAGTTGTACCCCACCCTGTTTTACTCAGGCCCATAACTCTTTTATAACTGTCCTCAGGAAGAATGTACTAATGGACTCAGCCCTGCCTGGTTGAGCCTGGCCGGGGCTCTCAGCAGTGCAGCCAATGGCCTTACTCTTGTTTTTAAAGCATTGTGTTAAATTACTATTGTGGATAACAAGACTTTAACGACTGTTAAGTGAAACGTAATAACGCAGTGAAATACTAGGAATGAGTCACTGGCCAAAGCTATTAAAATGTCTCGTTATCATTATTGGAACAGCCACTAATGTTTAATTTAACATTGACAATAACACAGGAAATAGAGGCACCGATCTCCCCCCCCCCTCTTTCGCTCTCTCTCTGTGAGGTTTGTTACCTGTTCAAAGAGGAAGAGGTACTCGATACTGTCGACAGATATGGTGTCAGCATCCAGAATGCAGTAGAGTTTGAAGCAGAGCCTCCACTGGGAGTCTGAGTCTGGCTCTTTGGCAGACAGGCTGGAGAGAGAGAGGGGGAGAGAGAGAGAGAGAGGGAGAGAGAGAGAGAGAGAGAGAGAGAGAGAGAGAGAGAGAGAGAGAGAGAGAGAGAGAGAGAGGAGGAGGAAGAACACAAGGGGTTAGCAGGGGTGACGGGTGGGAAAAAACACGTGTGAGAAATTATACACACATACACACAGACGAGCATGCATGCACACACATACGCACACACACACACACACACAGACTTGCATGCATGAGAACTCCCCAACTGGCTGGCCAGGTCAATATCCCACCACCCCATCGCTTCCTGTCTGTGACATCACCATGTGCTGCAGCGGATGATGACTAACAGTGACTAGCTACATTTGGTATGTTTACCCTGTCACTCTAGCTCTGTAGACTGTAGACACACGCGCACCTCTTAGAGCAACACTGAGCCCTTCTATTCCAGCTGAATTCACTCCTCCTCTGCGACACTGAGACTTATCCTTACACAAGCACATGACATCGGTGTCACACTGAGTGTACAGTGGGTGCCCTGACTGCAGACAGACAGACATACATGGTGACACAAGCCCACTACTTTCCCAGCACGGTGTCGGTTTGTGTTTGACAAATGAGACGGCAAGGTCAGCAGTTATCAGGGACTTGGTTCATTTACAGCATGAGAGCTGGACCACAGGAGAAGAAAAACACAAACGACTATCTATCTGTAGAAACTAGGAGGATAGAAAGGTTCAGAATTTTTGTGAAACATTACAGCACAGTTGAGAAATATATGGCAATTAGAAATCAAAACGGGATGGTAAAATACACAGTGTCGGTAAAATATATATAGTATGTATAAGCTGGAAGTAGAAGCCTAAGTGCTGTTGTCCGTTAGTTTACTCCAATTAGGGGAGGGGTGGTAGGGTCAGGGGAAAATAATAATGATACAAATTGGAAATGATGCAGACAATTACATTGATAGAATCCACAATCTATCTGCAATATTTAAGCTGACCCACCCCCTAAAAAATAAATAAATAAAATTAAAATAAATCAAATAAAAACGAAATAAATAAAAATGACACTATCTATCGATCAAAGACTTCAGATTCCTCTGTCTGTTGTTCTACGGAACATAGCTTGGATTCTTGGCACATACATATAACAGATGAGTTCTCATTGAATTCTGGAGGAGGCCAACTTTTCTAACCTCGTAATGATGTCTGTCGGTGCCTGTCTGTGCCTGCCTGTGTCTGTGCAATATTTACTTTTCAAACCTGGTGAGGATGTCAGCGATGATGGTGCTGCCCCCGACAGCTCTCTCCCAGTGGGCGTTCTGCTCAAACAGGGAAAACGTGTTTCTGCTCTCCTTCAGACCCAGCTTCTCCAACATCCTCCTCACCACCTAGCAGAGGAGAGAGAGAGAGAGAGAGAGAGAGAGAGAGAGAGAGAGAGAGAGAGAGAGAGAGAGAGAGAGAGAGAGAGAGAGAGAGAGAGAGAGAGAGAGAAAGAGAGAAAGAAAGAGAGAGAGAAAGAAAGAAAGAAAGAGAGAGAGAGAGAGAAAGAGAGAGAGAAAGAGAGAGAGAAAGAGAGAGAGAGAGAGAGAGAGAGAGAGAGAGAGAGAGAGAGAGAGAGAGAGAGACTTGAGTCTTGAGGAGTACAGGCAGTTCCCAACTTGCTGGGTCTGGTAAGGAGTAGGGACAACACTTTACAGTGCAAGTCTCCACAAAGGTCAACTGGAGTGGAGAGGATTGGAGAGGGTGCTCGTAGATCTTGGTAGAGACAGAGAGACAGAGATGATAGAGAGACAGAGATGATAGAGAGGCCCCCCCCTCACCTCATTGGCGGTGGTGTGTGAGCTGATGTGGAGCTGACAGGAGCCTGGTCCTGGGTAGTGAACTGTACACAGCATCTCCTGTCTTCCCATCAGCACCTGGATCTCCTCCCAGGAGGGAACACATTCCCGACACCGTGTCTTCTCCAGAGCCTCCCCGATGAACGACGCATAGTTATCCATCTCAGAGTCCGGAAATTGGAACTGGATCCTGGACCACCGGAGGGGAGAGAGGAGACATGGGAGTGAGCAGTGTGACTGCGTGTGTATGATAAGGAAGCTCCACTACATTTCAAAAGGGCAAACTGAAGCATGTCAGTGATTCTAATATTGATAATGCGAGGCCTGTAAACCGGTATATTATTTTAACTGGATTTGCGTCATCCTTTCAGTTCAACACAAGCCATCTTTATTTTCTTTCGCGTTGGCAATACTGAGAAGTCAATGAGGCGAGGAACGACCAATGTTCTCACTTTGGCTCTCAGAGACTTAAAAGCCTCTCCTCCCTCCACCCTTCAAAGAGAATGTAAAAAGGGAAAGAAAACATGTTTGACTTTCAGCAGCGCTCTTTACAGGAAAAGGTGTTTCCGCTCACGTGAACCAGAGTGACCTGCCGCTTCCTCCCAGCGGAGTGGCCAGGGAAGGTGAGGGAGGGGATCAACCTTCAATGGGCCCAAAATCTCCAACACACGCAAGAATGTCAGAGGTGTGAAAGATGACCTGACAGAGCCATGAGCTCACCCCAGCACAAACAAGGAAGGGTAGACGTTGGGGAAGGAAGCAATTATACTACAGTGTCCATCCCAAAATATACAGCACAGAGAACAGAGGAGAGCTGGAGTGAGAAAGGGGGCGAATGAGTGGAGACTCAGACACTCCAGACAGCCAAATGGAGAGAGAAAGAGAGAGAGAGGAGGCCCTCTCACTCCCCTCTCTGTTCCTCTGTCTCATTACGGGGCACAGGGTGGGTTTTGTCCTGCTGCTCAAACATAATTAGGAATGTTCCACTGAGGGAGGCTGTGCTGTGTGATCCCTTTCCGTCTGCCCCCTCCCCACCCCCACCCCGCCAGCCCAACCTCCTCTCCTCCACCCACGCAGGGCTCATGCCGACCCTTCTCCGACTGGGGACATTCCCTGGGGGGTTTTCAGAGCACCATGGGGGTAGAGGGGGAGGGGGGCTCAGTCTCTGGGCCCTCTGCCCAGTGTGCAGCTCCAGTTCCGTCCAGCTGTGGGGTCAGCCTCAACACTCTCTCACAGAGGTCTCAGGGAAACACTGACCCTATCTCTTTATAGCAGAGCTGCTGCATAACCCGCCACCTTGCATTTAGGCTGACCCCGGAGGCTGCTAGCTAGCTATACTGGGAAAAGTACAACTGCCATACTTACCCATGCCAAACATACAGTACGTTCGGAAAGTATTCAGACCCCTTGACTTTTTCCACATTTTGTTAGGTTACAGCCTTCTTCTAAAAAGTATTAAATAGTATTCTTTTCCTCGTCAATCTACACACAATACCACATAATGACAAAGCAAAAATGTTTGCATATTTATTAAAAATAAAAAACAGAAATATTACATTTACATAAGTATTCAGACCCTTTATCAGTACTTTGTTGAAGCACCTTTGGCAACGATTACAGCCTCGAGTCTTCTTGGGTATGACGTTACAAGCTTGGTACACCTGTATTTGGGGAGTTTCTCATTCTTCTTCCCAGATCCTCTCAAGCTCTGTCAGGTCGTCTCTTCAGAGATGTTTGATTGGCTTCAAGTCCGGGCTCTGGCTGGGCCACTCAAGGACATTCAGACAACTCCTGTGTTGTCTTGGCTGTGTGCTTAGGGTCGTTGCCCTGTTGGAAGGTGAACCTTCACCCCAGTCTGAGGTCCTCGAGCAGGTTTTCATCAAGGATCTCTCTGTACTTTTTTCTCCATTCATCTTTGCCTCGATCCTGACTAGTATCCCAGTCTCTGCCACTGAAAAACATCCCCACAGCATGATGCTGCCACCACCATGCTTCACTGTAGGGATGGTGGCAGGTTTCCTCCATAACGTGACGCTTGGCATTCAGGCCAAAGAGTTCAGTCTTGGTCTCATCAGACCAGAGAAACTTGTTTCTCATGATCTGAGAGTCTTTAGGTGCCTTTTGGCAAACTCCAAGCCGGCTGTTATATGCCTTTTACTGAGGAGTGGCTTCCGTCTGGCCACTCTATCATAAAGGCCTAATTGGTGGAGTGCTGCAGAGATGGTTGTCCTTCTAGAAGGTTCTCCCATCTACACAGAGGAACTCTGGAGCTCTGTCAAAGGGACCATCGGGTTCTTGGTCACCTCCCTGACCAAGGCCCTTCTCCCCCGGTTGTTCAGTTTGGCCGGGCGGCCAACTCTAGGAAGTCCTGGCGGTTCCAAACTTCTTCCACTTACGAACGGTGTAGGCCACTGTGTTCTTGGAGACCTTCAATGTTGCTGAAATGTTTTGCTACCCCAGATCTGTGCCTCGACACAATCCAGTCTTGGAGCTCAATCAAGTTGTAGAAACATCTCAACGATGATTAATGGAAACAGGTTGCACCTGAGCTCAATTTCGACTTTCATAGCAAAGGGTCTGAACACTTATGTAAACAAGGTATTTTTTGTTTTTTGTTTTTAATACATTTGCAAAAATATCTAAAAACCTGTTTTCGCTTTGTTTTTATGGGGTATTGTGTGTAGATTGCTGAGGATTTTTTCAAGGGGTCTGAATACTTTCCGAAGGCACTGTACATACAACCCCTACCGCGAGAGACAGTGTGTTCTAGCTCTGAGTGTTGGATGCCTCAGTGTGCTATATATTGCAACTGTTCCATGAGCTTGGGCCTGATACTGAGTCGCAATGTAAACATGGGCATCATATATAGTGCTTTATGACTTGCAGTCCAACAGAGGCTTTAGGCCAAAGATTAGCACTGTTAATATAGCTTAGCATGTGGCTAATTCAGAGCTGCAAATCCACTCCTAAAACACTGGATCTGTCTGGGGGTCGTGCACTAACAACGTGAGGGCATATCACACTACTATATGTAACTGGTGGTTAGCAGGCTTGGCGCCTGTCTCCTGTCTCCTCCCACTGTGGGTTCCCATGCTACTGGCGCCCTTCTGGCCCACAGCCTGACCCCCATTTCTCCCTCGTACCGCAGCCCTATTCCCCCCCTCACCTCTCCAATCATTTCTGTGACAGGGTACAGACACACCTGTCAACACCAAACACTTTCTATTGTTGGTGAAACCAGCTGATGCCTTAAAGTTTTCCGCAAGCTACGACAGAGCTAGGTGGATGGGTAGGGGAAGAATTACACCTCCTGTTGAGGGCGTTGTGTTACATGTTGTGTGTGTCACCTCTTGAGGTGGAAGCGCAGGTATTTAAGCACGCCGGGGCCGGGCAGGAAGGTGCAGCTCATGCAGGTGAGGAGCTGCCAGTAGCGGAGGTGTGCGGCGGTGTGGGGCTGCGGCGTGCAGCTGGTCTGCTTCACCAGCTGGCAGTAGACCTCGTCCCGGAGCGGCCGCAGGTCCAGACAGGTCTGCAGCACGCCCTGGATCAGAGGCACCGGGTCCCGTGCAGACTCCAGCTGCTGCAGACAGTTGAAGAGCTTCACTGCTTCCTCCCGCACCGTGGCGTAGCCCTTACCGCTGTGGTCTGTGGGGGAGGAGGGGGGGGAGTCAGTACCAGACGCATAGTATTAGAAATTAGACCAGACTAGACCAGTCAGCATGTTTGAGAATAGATGATTCTGCTTCTGTGACGTCTCTTGGTGGAACAACTAAGCTTTAGTGGCCGTCTCTCATCATTCCTTATCTAAGCTGTCTCACTCGCTGGCCTTGACTTGGCACGCAGGCAGGTAGGCATTACAGTGGACTAACTCAATGGTAAGTCTATATGTGAGTCTGTTACAGTGTATGATTACTGGGCATGTCAATGAGCCTGTGACAGCATTACTCATATGTGAGTGGGTGTGTGTGTGTGTAACTGCTCGTGTTTTATTGTAGAGTTTACAGGCATGGCACTGACCGCAGGGAAAGGTGGTAGCATGGTAGTAGTACTTACAGGTGTGTTCCAGGCTGCCGTAAGGGAAGGGCAGCAGGGGGGCATACAGGGGGCTCTGGGTGTGCTTCAGGATGGGGTTGTGCTGGTAGATATTATCTACCACCTCGGGGTTAAACTTGTTCTCCTGGAGAAGAAAGACAGAGAGACAGACAGACAGTTAAAGAGAGAGAGAGTGACAGATGAGCTTCCTTGACCTTCCAGCTGACCTGGGAGCAGCCCCAAGCAGGGCTGCTATGAGAGAGAGTGTGTTGGGTAACAGGGGTGACTAGGGTCAGTGGGAGGCAGGCCATGGAGCAGGAGGACAGCTATGACCGATTTTTAAACACCTGGGGACCCAACAAAACACACCGTCATCATTGACACTATTTACAGTTGAAGTCGGAAGTTTACATACACTTAGGTTGGAGTCATTAAAACTCATTTTTCAACCACTCCACACATTTCTTGTTAACAAACTATAGTTTTGGCAAGTCGGTTAGGACATCTACTTTGTGCAAAACACAAGTAATTTTTCCAACAATTGTTTACAGACAGATTATTTCACTTATAATTCACTGTATCACAATTCCAGTGGGTCAGAAGTTTACATAGTCAACTTAGTGTGTGTCTTTAAACAGCTTGGAAAATTCCAGAAAATTATGTCATGGCTTTAGAAGCTTCTGATAGGCTAATTGACATCATTTGAGTCAATTGGAGGTTTACCTGTGGAAGTAGTTCAAGGCGTACCTTCAAACTCAGTGCCTCTTTGCTTGACATCATGGGAAAATCAAAAGAAATCAGCCAAGACCTCAGAAAATAAATTGTAGACCTCCACAAGTCTGGTTCATCCTTGGGAGCTATTTCCAAACGCCTGAAGGTACCACGTTCATCTGTACAAACAATAGTACGCAAGTATGAACACCATGGGACCACGCAGCCGTGGAAGGAGACACGTTCTGTCTCCTAGAGATGTGAAAAAAAGTGAAAATCAATCCCAGAACAACAGCAAAGGACCTTGTGAAGATGCTGGAGGAAACAGGTACAAAAGTATCTAAATCCACAATAAAATGAGTCCTATATCGACATAAGCTGAAAGGCCACTCAGCAAGGAAGAAGCCACTGCTCCAAAACCGCCATAAAAAAGCCAGTCTACGGTTTGCAACTGCACATGGGGACAAAGATCGTACTTTTTGGAGAAATGTCCTCTGGTCTGATGAAACAAAACTAGAACTGTTTGGCCATAATGACCATCGTTATGTTTGGAGGAAAAAGGGGGAGGCTTGCAAGCCGAAGAACACCATCCCAACCATGAAGCACGGGGGTGGCAGCATCAGGTTGTGGGGGTGCTTTGCTGCAGGAGGGACTGGTGCACTTCACAAAATAGATGGCATCATGAGGACAGAAAATGATATGGATATATTGAAGCAACATATCAAGACATCAGTCAGGAAGTTAAAGCTTGGTCGCAAATGGGTCTTCCAAATGGACAATGACCCCAAGCATACTTCCAAAGTTGTGGCAAAATCGCTTAAGGACAACAAAGTCAAAGTATTGGAGTGGCCATCACAAAGCCCTGACATCGATCCCATAGAAAATGTGTGGGCAGAACTGAAAAAGCGTGTGTGAGCAAGGAGGCCTACAAACCTGACTCAATTACACCAGCTCTGTCAGGAGGAATGGGCCAAAATTCACCCAACTTATTGTGAGAAGCTTGTGTTAGGCTACCTGAAACGATTGACCCAAGTTAAACAATTTCAAGGCAACGCTACCAAATACTAATTGAGTGTATGTAAACTTCTGACCCACTGGGAATGTGATGAAAGAAATAAAAGCTGAAATAAATAATTATCTCAACTATTATTCTGACATGTCACATTCTTAAAATAAAGTGGTGATCCTAACTGACCTAAAACAGGGAATTTTTACTAGGATTAAATGTCAGGAATTGTGAAAAACTTCCGACTTCAACTGTACATGTCTGTGGTATCTCACTACAGATGCTACTCTCATTGACAGAAACACATTTTACATGACATTTGAGTCATTTAGCAGACGCTCTAATCCAGAGTGATTTACAGGAGCAATTAGGGTTAAGTGCTAAACTCAAGGGCACAGACAGATTTTTCACAGAGTCAGCTCGAGGATTCAAACCAGCGACCTTTCGACCAGCGACTGGCCCAACCTCTTAACCGCTAGGCTTCTTGCCGCCCTACGCAGACGGCATCCACTACAGCAATCCCTGCCTGCACCTGTTGACCATTAGTAATGTTGCCACTGCTCTCCCTCCTTCCCCCAATTCACCCTCCTTTGTGGGGCAAAGTTGACACATTCCTCGGAAATGTTTTGGTCTATCTGAACTGGGACCATGTGGAACACTGGCAGACTATCTATTGGACAGACACATACAGCCTACATACACAACACATTACCATAGGCGAACATACAGTGCCTGTAGAGTGCTCAACACTGGGAAACACATTGCCGTCTATGTAGAGGTCGCAAGAGGACAACGGGATTCATTTATAATCTACAGGATTCCGACAGAACATCCATCCTCATTATGTTCTAAAAATGGACATGTTCCCTTGTCCTTCTCACTCTCTCCCCTCCTCGCTACCTCTCCCTGTCCCTCTGTCCCTCTTTCACACGCGACACAGACTGGAGGTCCAAGGCTGAAACGGTCATCTCTCTTCACCTCCATGTCTGGTGGGACACACATCTACACTCAGAGATAAGCACTTCTCTCACACAAAGCACTCCTCTATTCATTCTCTCCCTCTCCCTCTCTCCCTCTCCCTCTCCCCCTCCTGTAGTGTCAGTTGTGTTCAGTAGTGTTCTCCAGCCTTCAGTGGGATTCGGCTAGGCTTTGTATTAAGTGTGAGAAAGAGTGTTGGAAGGAGTGGAGGAGGATTGGAAAGGGGGAGAAAGAGAAGATAGGGGCAACTCTTTAAAAAGCGGGCCCCTCTCTTCCTCCTTCCGTGACCCGGCCTCCCGTTGGCTGGGCAGGGGCCCGGCAGGGCAGATGGAGGGAGACAGATTAAACTCTCTAGACCAGATCACAGACTCTCGCTGGGAGATTAGGGACCCTCGCAGTGAGATTAGGGACCCTAGAGGCCAAATTGGGGAGTCCTTATCTGTGCCTCATCACCCATTCGTCTGCTGTATGAGATTCCAGCATGCTCTGCTCGCTAGCAACCACTTCTCTACAAATCAGGGTGTTCACATGCACACACACACACACACACACACACACACACACACACACACACACACACACACACACACACACACACACACACACACACACACACACACACACACACACACACACACACACACGGCTACTTTAAACACCTTCTCACGTGATAAGAGGCCAGGCGGAAGTCAAGTGATCGAAGGCACATTTACAAGAATACACACACAACAACACACAAACTCAGAATAGCAAACAAGCATAGACTTAACACCACTTGGTGAATTCCAAAGTGATGTCAGAGCGTGGTCTGGATTTTGTGTATGTCTTAGTGATGAATGAAATCATACTTTAAAAATGGAAGAACTTGCTGTGCCTCATTCAACTGTTTAAGTGAGGCATGTTTCTGTGGGCAAACACACGTACACACCCCAGGACCGGGTCCAAATATGACACTTTGCCGTGCACACCCTCTTCATCCACCCTTTTGCCTCTAAAAATGACACGTTCCTTAAAATAGCGCAGAACATTCCGGTGGAACTTTTACGGGGTGCCTCCTCTCCTCTCACAGCTTGGTGGAATAAGATAATTCCCTGAAGGCAGCAGCAACGACAGTTGGAGGACACTTTGGACTCACGGCCCAGTGTGGTCGCGCGGTTGCCGTGGTGACAGAGCGGAGGTATAATGTCCGTTGTGTTGCTGCGGTCTGTGTTTGGTGACCCTTGTCATCGGCAGCTTGGCAGTGGTCTGGTCTTGGGCGGGCAGCGAGATGCTGTGAAGCAGTGTGTGTGTGTGTGTGTGCGTATATGTGTGTGTCTCACCTCGATGTCTCGGATCAGGAGCTGAGTGGGCGTCTCCACGGGGGCTTTTGTGTCGATGACCTTCTGGACAGCGCAGGCCCAGTGCACAGCCTCGTTGAAGTGCTTGGTGTACAGCCTGTAGCAGTGCTTACGCCCATACACTGTGATGCTCCAGTACCCTGAAACACACACACACACACACACACAGGCACAGGGAAGTCAGTCATCAGTGTATCGTGCACTGAAAGTATGAGTAATCATGAAAAAACAGAAACTGAACTTTCAAAGAACAATATAGATATAGAGAGCAGAATCCAAGGCCTATACTTATATAATAACTGTGGTTTCCGAAAATAAGGAAGCCTACTCCACTCTCCCTCTCATGTGGTCTGAACATGGGACACTCCACATATCTGCTGTGACTCCTGCTTCCTCACTTCCTCTCTGGGTTTCACGGAGGTCAGTGGTCATCCCGAGAGGGGCTCCCAACTTTATTAGCCACGAAGCCCAACCGAAATGACTACAACCAAGTCAGGACAGAGGTGTGTCCTCTCCTGGCACAACCCCTGGCCTAACCTCCTGTAAGAACTGAGAAAGTGCTACAGGCAGTGTGGACCCCCGGGCCAATCATACCCGGAGTTTGTTACCATGTGATCTCCTGCTAGCTACGTGACTTGGCATACTGATTTTTCTTTGTTTAGATTGGTCAAGTTCAAAAGCCAAGTGAGGCTAAAGTGTGTGTGTGTGTGTGTGTGTGTGTGTGTGTGTGTGTGTGTGTGTGTGTGTGTGTGTGTGTGTGTGTGTGTGTGTGTGTGTGTGTGTGTGTGTGTGTGTGACCCCATTCACAGCTATTTCACAAGTGAGAGATAGAGAGGTGGAAGGAGATACTAAAAGGGGACTAGTATTGTATTGTATGGTAAGGAGATAAGGAGGAAGCCATTAGGTCCATACAACTCTGCTGGGACAGACTTACTCAGAGGCTCATAGAGGAACACAGACAGAACACACAGCCACCAGTGAGCTGTACTTAGACTAAGGGCAGGACAAAACACACGAAAAAGCAAAACAGAGTACACACTTCTCTGCAGGAAAGTCCCAGAGCAGATTTAGGGGAATGTTTGGGTTAGGTTTTTTTTCTCCTGGAGGTTTTAAGTGGCTGTCTAAAGTCAGCAGGCGAAGGTACAATCCCCTCCATAAAGACACAGAGGGCCTTGTGTGTGTGTGTGTGTGTGTGTGTGTGTGTGTGTGAGTGAGTGAGTGAGTGAGTGAGTGAGTGAGTGAGTGAGTGAGTGAGTGAGTGAGTGAGTGAGTGAGTGAGTGAGTGAGTGAGTGAGTGAGTGAGTGAGTGAGTGAGTGAGTGAGTGAGTGAGTGAGTGAGTATGTGTGTGTGTGTGTGTGTGTGTGTGTCGTGGGTGAGTAATAGAAGTGTGTGTGTGTCTTCACACAACAATAGCATTTCACCTGTATTTCCTTTCCGATTCCTGTCATTCAGGGTGTTAAATGGTAAAGGGCCATTCTGGTGCTGATGACTCAGAAGGTTCCAGACAAACCCAAGTTGTGGAGAGAAAGGTGGACTGGGTTTTCCAGACTTCCTCTGGGTGTACTGGGCTCACAGGAACTGAGAGGAGACCGTAAATCCTCACATTACGACCGCTTTGAGATCTTTACCAATATTTGATCATTGAACCGCATAAGGATAGGGGACCAATATGGAACTTATTATGTGGGGCTTAGTTATCCAAACAGGGAATTTTGGATGGCATGGAGTTGGTGTTTATGAATCAGAGAGAGAGAGAGAAGAGAAGAGAAGAGAAGAGAAAGAGAAAGAGAAAAGAGAGAGAGTTTATACATGCCAGTGCATGCTCATGTGTCTGTGTGTGCGTGAGTGGCACTCACCCGTCTCCTTGAAGGTCTGTTTGTCTGGCCAGATGACAGAGCAGAGGTTGGTGAGTACCAGTGTTCCCAGTCTGCGGGCACCTCTCTCTGAGCTGCTGTAGTAGTCTAAGGAGTCCAGGCTCAGTACAAACCAGTAGCACCGCTGCTTGATCCAGCTTCCACACACCTCCCGGAACAGCCAGCCTACACACACACACACACACACACACACACACACACACACACACACACACACACACACACACACACACACACACACACACACACACACACACACAATGAATGTGTGAGAAAGATGTTATCAAAAAGGTAGCCAAAAAAAGATCTGCACATGATAGAGTGTGTGTGTATGTGTGTGTTTGCACATGTGTGTGTGTGTGTGTGTATGTGTGTGTGCACAACTGTGTGTGTGCGTGTGTGTGTGTGTGTGGTGTGTGTGTCTTATTTGGTTGAATTTAAGGGTTAATTGGTTTGGGCTGAACATAATCACTAAGAGTTTGAACCCATCGGACATAAAATATGTCTATAACATGCAGAACAGGTTAAAAATAACGGCAGCTAATGGTATAGTCAGACATTAAGGCTTGTGTGCCTGCCACCAGGATAATTACAGCTGTAAAAAACACAGAAAGAAGAAAGCGCGAGGTTGGAGAACAGTCGCTGGTGGAGTAGCAGGAAGAGAACTGGTGGACTGATCTTTCATTAACGCCCAGAGAAGGAGGGAGTGAGAGAGAAAGAAAGGCTGATACATTCTCCTGGCTCCCTTCACCATTCCACCCCTGTCACATAACCATGGCCCTCAGAACTGGCTGGTGTTCAGTAGGCATAGAATGAGACAAAACGGTTTGAAACTGACCAGAATTTGTCCAATAACATTTTTAATTTTCCATTTCATAACTGTTTGTGTTTGATCTCTACAGAACAGGATCCTGGTCTGCAGTGTCCAGCTTTACATGAAGGGGATGTACACTACATGGCCAAAAGTATGTGGACACCTGCTCGTCGAACATCTCATTCCAAAATCTTGGGCATTAATATGGAGTTGGTCCCCCCTTTGCTGCTTTAAAAGCCTCCACTCTTCTGGGAAGGCTTTCCACTAGATGTTGGAACATTGCTACGGGGACTTGCTTCCATTCAGCCACAAGACCATTAGTGAGGTCAGGTACTGTTGTTGGGCGATTAGGCCTGGCTCGCAGTCAGCGTTCCAATTCATCCCAAAGGTCAGGGCTCTGTACCACTTCGTGGCTGAGCCGTTGTTGCTCCTAGACATTTCTACTTCACAATAACAGCACTTACAGTTGACCGGGGCAGCTCGAGCAGGGCAGAAATTTGATGAACTGACTTGTTAGAAAGGTGGCATCCTATGATGGTGCCACGTTGAAAGTCACTGAGCTCTTCAGTGAGGCCATTCTACTGCCAATGTTTGTCTATGGAGATTGCATGGCTGGGTGCTCGATTTGATACACCTGTCAGCAACGGGTGTGGCTGAAATAGCCGAATCCACTAATTTGAAGGGGTGTCCACATACTTTTGTATATATAGTGTACTACCCGTGTCCAGAAGGGAAAGTGGCTGTAGTGTTACCAAACACCAGGCATGCAGCACCCCACAGAGTGTGTTCCAAACGGCACACTGTTCCCTGTGTAGTACACTACCTTTGACCAGGGGACCATAGGGCTCCGGTCAAAAGTAGTGCACTATATAGAGAATAGGGTGGCATTTGGGACACAGACTATGTGTGCAAACTGTTCCTTCTAAATATTTAATCTCACAGAGCTGAGGGTAAATAAACCGGGTTTGGCCAAGCTCTGGCCAGGGGCTGCCCGGAGAGAGAGAGGATGAGAGAGCAAGGGATGGATAGAGGTGGTGGTGAGAGGGAGGGGTAAAACGAGAGAGAGCAGTCAGAGTTCACAGTGAGGGCTGATGGATAGGCTGGCAGAGGGCCCTGGCTGGTCACCCGGCCCAAAGCTGGAGCAGGGCGCTATGGTGAGGGCAGGGTTATGTGGCTGTGCCATCCGTTGAGTGTGTGTGCGTGTGTGCGTGCGTGCGTGCGTGCGTGCGTGCGTGCGTGCGTGCGTGCGTGCGTGCGTGCGTGCGTGCGTGTTTATGGGAACAGCAGTGCCATGTTCATTGGGCTAACTTCTTAGAACAGCTCTGACGCCGAGCCAGCGTCACAGCTTCCTCTGTGGTTAGCAAGCTGCATGCCACCTGTCAGCTCTCCCTCGCTTTCCCTACAGCTCTTTTCTCTTCGCTCAGTCTCTCCCTCTTTCATCTCTCCCCCCGTACCAACTCCCCTTTTTCCTGCGATAAAGTGGTTTTCCCTACATGCAGAGCCCCCATTGCTACCATCCCCCACGTTACAACCCATAGACCTGGAGGGGGGCAGTCGAAGTGGGAGTCTACACACGTCTCATTCTGTTTCCCCTTTCCTAGTGGCAGCCTGGAACACACTATAAACCCACCCAATATAGCCCTGAGGTACTTAACACCACATCAACAGGAGCATAAACACCAACATGAAATGGATAAATAAAAAACTATGAGGTACGACAGGACGGGATTGGGTGGGGTTGATGATTGTGTAGGGGGTAGGGGGATGGAGGGGTGTGGGTGGACTGGTTAGCGGAGAGCTGGGAGGCATGTTGTCTGTCAGTCACACAGGATGTCCTGCAGCTGCTCTTTTTGAGACAGTGAGATAGAGAGACGGCCTACTTTGGAGGGAAAGATGAAGGAGAGAGAGAAAGAAAGAGAGAGAGAGAGTGAGAGAAGTAGAGAAAGAGAAGCAAAGGCAATGAGTGAGAGAGAGAGAAAGGGTGAAACAAGAGTCCTGGTCAGGACCCCCTGCCTACCACTCCCCTCCCCCCCACGATCCTCCATCTGGATCCCATCTCCCTGGCCTGCTAATGCGTCCCCTGGGGGGCCACGGCTCGCCCTTAATTTGTTTCATTTGTGACCCCAGACCCCTAACGCTGGCCCTGCCCCCTGAAACACAGACTGAGCAAACACTGGATTCTGCCTCCCTCTGGTTCTGTTCTGTCCTTCTATCTCTGTGTGTACTTTCTGTTTGTTTTGGAGATTTGGGGGAGATTAAAAAGCATCTGATGACAAACAGTCATCCATAAGGGCACAGAGCTTTAATGAGCTTTAACACTAGGATTATGGGCTGAACAGAATTAGACAGAGATCCAAACAGAAAGGGAAACGATTGCAATTGAGTAGACTGAATCACTTTCCAAATGACCAGAGTACTGGGACACTCTAAGTGATATGTAGCTCAAATTGTTCAGTTTTACTGTGCATTAACAAACAGAGGAATGTAATTTATGTTCGTTACTGCATTCTGTCTCAGAGTTTCTCACTCCCTCGCTACGGCAATCTCTCTCTATACCTTTTCCTCTCTGTCTGTCTCTCTCTGTCTAAGGCACGGTTGATGGCCTATTTCAGACAGCGAGGCGACACTTGGCCCCAGTTGCCTGAGGATGTCCCATTGTAAACCACACCAAACCACATCAAACAGCTAGGGGCACCCTAGCTCCAGGACATTTGAAAATATATCCCTGCACACAACAAGGGCATGAACAGAGCAAGGCCTTCACGTGTCCTGGAGCGTCAGTGGTGCTGGAGATGGTGGTGGTTGGTGGGGAAGACGGCCCGACTGAAGAGAAGAAATGCCAAGGCACACAGCCACCCCAGGGGCCCAGGGGAAGTATCCGTCCTCCGATTGGGAAGGAATGCACCCCCCCTAACCCCATCGCCTGCCCCTAGGCCCGGTCTCAGACATCGGAACAGAGGGAGGAGGGGTGCAGCCAGCCAGTCGGCCAGGGGTGCTGCATGGTAACTGCTGTCAGAATTAGCCGATCAGGCTGCCGCCATCCCAAAGAGGACGTAACTTATCCAAGCGCTGGCATTTTACTGCAACCGTTTCGGTAGCAGGAAAAGCACACATGAATAGCCTGTGAGATCACTCCTCAAAAAGCATCAGGCACGCAAGGCTTATAATGCCGCTGATGGTCATCATTACATGATTACTGGGGGCAGGGTGTGTGTGTGTGTGTGTGTGTGTGTGTGTGTGTGTGTGTGTGTGTGTGTGTGTGTGTGTGTGTGTGTGTGTGTGTGTGTGTGTGTGTGTATGAGGGCTTAGCTGTGGACCGTGAAGTGTACAGTACAGTAGTACAGTATGGTCTACTTATTCAGCGATGACACCGCAAACATGCACAGAGCTCAAGCTCGGCTAACGCTCTCGGATGAGTGAACGTCACCGTCACACAGACTGTTATTACTGTACATGCAAATCACTGGGACTGGAACACAACAGCCACACAAAGAGAAAGGAGAGAGAGAGAATAGAGGGATGGTGTTTAGAAGTGTGTCAGGCAGGCTCACCTTTGACCAGCAGCTCGGGGTCTTCTTCCAGGCCCATCTTGCTCTTCTCTATGATCAGACTCTTCATCTCATCAGGAACCTCTGACAGACTGTGTCTGGGTGAGACAGAGAGAGAGAGGTGGTAAATAACAGCATCATACACTCCCACAGTGAAGGCACCCCCCCCCATACCCTATTGGCTCTGTGTCGAGGGGAGGAGGGTAACCCCACACAACGTCTGCCAACCCTAAGCCTCTCTGACACCCTAAGTGAGAGAGGAGAGGGGGACAAGTTGAAGTGCTGTGAATATCCTTCCCTCCTCCCCAGCTGCATGCATACCACGCCACCGTGGACAGCTCATCTCTCTTTAATTGGTTTGGCTGGCGGGCACAGCGGAGTGGAGAGAAGCGGAGGACTGAAAATAAACGTGAGAGAGCGACGCCGGACTGACTCAAAGCCAGCCAGCCAGGCAGTCCCAGGCCAGAGAGAGAGAGAGAGAGTTCAAAAGGTTACACTGCTAATCGAAACCCATAACAAACATCAAAAACATCTGGGAATTATGGGAAACTGTTGTGAAATGCTCTCTCTCTCTCTCAAGGGCCACTGTCAAATAAGCATTGTAAAAAGAAAAGCCACCACATGCAGTCATGGTGGTGGCGAGGACTTTGGACTGAAAGTGACATTCGTTTCAGACATTTGGCCAGGCAATGTTTTGGACGACTGAGAGCTCAGCTTGTTATCTCTGGCCAAGGCCCATTTCCAGCCCATTAAATTGTTTATAAGGTTCATCTATGCTCATTTATTTATCTAATTACTAGTTTATTTCCTCTATTTCCTGCGTCAAACTAGCCTGTGAGGTATGACGGGACAAACCCTCCTTCCTTCCCCTGAAAACACCAGGCAGGAAATGAGTTTTGGCAGGCGGCCCTCCATCCCTCCACCATGTACAGTCTTAGATAGCGTTTCTCTGGGCTGTGATTATTGATCAAATGATTGTGGAAGGTTATTCCTTATGGAAGTCAGACCTAATCAATGAGTCTGAACATACCCTATCCTGCTCAACTTAGCTTACAGGACTGTGCTGACTGTTCATCTACAATACATGACACCTGCTCAAAGTGTCTCACTATCCCAATATCCACTAGTTGACTCGTGTCAATACGTTTGCCTGTTCCAGACTGTACAGTAGTTGGAAAATATGTGTGTGTATCAGTCTCTAATTTAGGCTGATGCTCAGACACACAGGGAAACACTATACCACATTGGCCCTTACAGAGTGTATGACTGATTCAGCCGGGGAAACGTCAGAGAGACACCAGAGGGTGAGAAAAAGAGGGTCAGAGCCCTGTCATTCTACACCCAGTCTACCTCTGCAGCGAAGCCCAACAGCGACGGCAGCATTCAAACAGTAACGTCATCTGGGACCTTTCCAGTGTATCGTCGCATATCCCTCTTCTCTTAAATACAGAAAAATACATCCAGAAATCTGAGGACGGCTCTTTTGGAGTCCGCGAATAACCCTTGCTGCAGAAACAGATGCAGACAGACCTATATACAGTCATTTAAATGGAGAACTCAATGCACTGATGGGGATTTGGATCTATAGAAAACTCCAACGCAGCCAGCTAGGGGATGGCGTGTTGGTATGTGGAGGACTTGATATCATAGCCTAGGATCATTTTGTGATGTTGTCTGAACGGGGGCACACGTACAAACTCTGGAGAGCACCAGTATAAACCAGCCCTGGATTGGTACCTCTATAGTTTGGGCCTTGCTCAAGGGTACAAAAGCAATGTTAGCTATGTTCCTTAAACTTAAACCAGAAAATTTCTACCCGTGAAATGGGTCAAGTTCCTACCTAAAGCTATAAGCTACTTGGCATATGCATGCACCAGGGTTGTCCCATTTTAGTTTACCAGCCATTTGAGAAATTTACCAGACACATATCCATTGGGTGTGTAAACCCACTAGGGGCGTCCACCCACGGTGCTCAAAAAGACATCACATTTAGATTATGGTAATTCCACTTAACAAAACATGTAACTCCTGTAATGAAGTAGCCAATAAAATGTCATTTTCAAACATTTGCCAAAATGCAGTTTGCGGGAAAAAGGGAAAATACCATTCTAAATAGCGCATCTGACGCAAGCGGTATACGACAGAAATTCAAAGAGCGTGAATCTAAAGACACAATGACTAAGATGGTAATACTGTATGACTAGGATGGTGCTTTTGACTTCTGGACAACGTAGGAAAGTTGATATGAAAACCAATAGAACAGGAGAGAAACGGCAGCGAGCGTGGCAAAGAACAAGGGGAGAGGTGTGTGGCGAAGATAGCCTATAGGCCATCTCTCTCCAAAATGCATGCTCTCAACTCTCCAGAATCTTGCACATTCATTATTTCTTGTGAACTGTATTCCCTAAGATTGTTTATTGTTATCAATTCCCCATTACATACAGTTGAAGTCGGAAGCTTTAACTTCCTGACTGATGTCTTGAGATGTTGCTTCAATATATCCACATCCTTTTCCTTCCTCATGATGCCATCTATTTTGTGAATGCACCAGTCCCTCCTGCAGCAAAGCACCCCCACAACATGATGCTGCCACCCCTGTGCTTCACCGTTGGGGATGGTGTTCTTCGGCTTGCAAGCCTCCGCCTTTTTCCTCCAAACATAACGATGGTCATTATGGCCAAGCAGTAATATTTTTGTTTCATCAGACCAGAGGACATTTCTCCAAAAAGTACAATCTCCATGTGCAGCTGCAAACCGTAGTCTGGCTTTTTTATGGCGGTTTTGGAGCAGTGGCTTCTTCCTTGCTGAGCGGCCTTTCAGCTTATGTCGATATAGGACTCGTTTTACCATGGATATAGATACTTTTGTACCTGTTTCCTCCAGCATCTTCACAAGGTCCTTTGCTGTTGTTCTGGGATTGATTTGCACTTTTCGCACTAAAGTACGTTCATCTCTAGGAGACAGAACGCGTCCCCTTCCTGAGCGGTATGACGGCTGCGTGGTCCCATGGTGTTCGTACTTGCGTACTATTGTTTGTACAGATGAATGTGGTACCTTCAGGCGTTTGGAAATAGCTCCCAAGGATGAACCAGACTTGTGGAGGTCTACAATTTTTTTTTCTGAGATCTTGGCTGATTTCTTTTGATTTTCCCATGATGTCAAGCAAAGAGGCACTGAGTTTGAAGGTAGGCCTTGAAATACATCCACAGGTACACCTCCAATTGACTCAAATGATGTCAATTAGCCTATCAGAAGCTTCTAAAGCCATGACATCATTTGTATTACTAATTAGGCCTACAATAATTTATCGTTCTCATTCTCGGTGTGTAAATGTTGTTGAGAAACAAGTTTTGGTTTTATTTCATAACCATCATTTACGAGTTGTCCCTTTTTTCATTGTCTTTTGTTTGGAGTGCTCCATGTGAGCGATGAGCACGGTTCTTGTTAATGTTGAGGGAGCTTGCATGTCTGAGCAAGCAGAGAATTAGCCTACCTGGCCTGCTGCGCGCAAGTGCCCATTTGGGGATGTCTGATTTCTGCTTGTCTTAGTCATCACCTTCACCACTAATAAGCTCATCTTCTCAGTAATATTTTCTTCACCTCACACAGTAAGTCAACGAAGTCTGTTGTTTTAACATCCATTGCAAATGAAACCGCCTAATAGTTCCTCACAAAAATCTCCCCCTCGATAATCACCAAGCCTCGGTGTGAAAGAGCAAAATATAATAATCTGATGATCCCATATATCCAGTGGAAACGTCATAAAATACTTATCCTTTCCCTTGCGCAAAAACAGCTGTCTGTCCCGAGTTCACTGGTGCCTAAACTCTGAGTGGCTAATAGGCTAGTTGATACAATGTTGCACGTTAGGGCCTGGATCCAGTTGATTGATTTGATACAATGCTGCACTTCACAAATGACAGCTCAAATCCAGACAGAGAGAAAGGGAGGCAGACAGGCTGAGTAGAGAAATTCATGTTATTGAAAGAACCAGAATTTTCATCAGTATATTTTCTACTGTTTTTATGTATTTGTACTTTGTTGACAATGTAAGTTATAGGCCAACAGCTGCATTGGCCATTTCGGAGTTCCATGCGCTCATTTAGGCTATTTAGCCGCCAATGATCACTGTGTCATATGGCAGAGGCTGATCCTCTCACATTAGTTGAATTTTACATTTTTATTAAGATTTTTTATAATTATCCACGTGGCAACGATTTTGAGAACCGAAGACATTATTATTGAAATGAAACTTCCATCAAGATGCACATATGAAAATCACAACTGACCAGCAGATTGGTAGAAATTGTAGGATAATGCTTCCTCAAACTTTAAACCTATAAAGTCTTTAGAAAATAATTGCCTCCACCTTTCTATGGTCAGATTTTCAAGCAAAGTAAGACATGCCTCATAATATGAAGTAAAACACTCAGGTTTCAAACAATTAAATATAAATATGTAAAGTGGTGGGTGATGTAAAGTGGTGGGTAGCCTTCCTACCGTTGTTTTTTCACCAGGTTAATTTGGCCAGCCAGATTTTTATTTATCTGCTTAAATTTGTTTTATTACAGCCAAAAGCCGACAATTACCGGCTAATGGAAACCCAGGTATGCACATGACAACCCTGAGGAGCAATAGTGTGTGGGAGGATAACCCTAACCACTAACCAGATGTAGAAAATGACACATTTCAGAACTAGCATTAGGCAGGATTCAAGAGAGATCATTTGAAAGATTTGAGTGGAGGGAAACGAGGGAAAAGTGGAGGGAAACAGGATAAAGAAAGGAGAGGGAGGGCCGGGCTAAAACCCTCCAGTTGACCTTTTATTCTGTCTCTGTTCAAACAAGCCTGACCTTCAGCTTCAATGGGCCCTCAGCGAATCAGAGGGCCCATCTGGGTCCACAGGCCTTCAGCTAACGTCTAACACACAATCTGCCTTTGTGACTTATTGTAGACACAGGCATCACCAAAAGTCATGTCAAAGACAAAGCCATACAGGAAGACACAGGGGCTTGTTCTAACTTTGATGCCCATGTGCTATAGGTTTGGGAGGTAGGCTACTTTGTGTCGAGGAAAAGTAGTCGGGTGGGTGTGAGTCTATGATATTTTGGTAAGCTGATCCAGAGGGGGCTGTCCAACACACTTCTGTTAGAAGTTCAAACAAGAGGATGAAGCACTGAGCATGTCGAGAACCAGACCAGCAGAACAACAGTTCAAGAGTCTGTCAGACGACAGAGAGACAACAGGCCTGGGCTTTGTGTCATGCTACCTTGAATAATGATTCATTAAGCGTCTATTGACGCACCCATGCATCAATCTAATCTAGAGATATCTATTTCATCAGATATATATTTTTACATGGGCTGCATCTCAGTCCACCGCATTCGCCTATGTCGCCCTTCTGCGTCTGTGGTGAAAAGTGGCAGAGACTACTTTTGAGAAAATGCCAAGAGTGTGCAAAGCTGTCATCAAGATAAAGGGTGGCTACTTTGAAGAATCTCAAATATAAAATATATTTTGATTTGTTTAACACTTTTTTGGTTACTACATGATTCCATATGTGTTTTGATGTCTTCACTATTATTCTACAATGTAGAAAATAGTAAAAAATAAATAAAAACCATTGAATGAGTAGGTGTATCCAAACATTTGAGTGCTACTGTATTTATTTCCTGAGCTTTCTTTATCTCCTAGATATAGGACAGACACTTCAAAACCTTATTCTTTCTGATTTGTTTTTGGACTGTCTGTTTTGCCATTTATGAATGCGTTATTCAATTCTATAGTGGTAGCCAAATTCTAGATTATTTATTTATTTTTTATTATACAGTATCTACAGGGGTCCTAAAATTCCAAATCAAATAGCTAAATGATCCATGGTATGACCATCTTAAAACAATTTCATATGTTAGCTTAGTAGAACCCCCTCCCCCAAAGGCTTAGACTTTAGAGGTTTTAACAGGCAAATCTGCGCCCAGCTGCCCACACAGGCCCAAAGTAATGCTTAAACTCTGCTAATTGAGTAAAGAGGGGCTTGTGAATGAGTGCTGTAAACCAACTATCCAAAACAAGCTTCCATAGCCGGATGGAGGGGGGGGGGGGGGGGGGGGGGGGGCTTAGGGGTGGGGGTTAGTGGACCAGGCTGGTTTCATTTCATGGGAGAGAGCCCTGGTGGTGTGTGGGTGCTAGTTGGGTGGGTTGGTGGGTGGAGGGTAGAGGAGTTTGGGGGTGTAGCTGTAGTGCAGCTGGGGTCACATGTTGGCACTCTGACAGATGAGGCTCTGGGGTTTCCACAGCTGTCCAGTAGACCCCCCCTCCTTCTCCCCCCGCCCCCGTATTCCCAGAAGCCCCGGCTGAGGCCGTGACGGAGGGGCCTTGAGTACTGACTTCCTGTGGAGGCCAGGAAACAATTTTACACGGGATTAGATGGCTTGGAGGGAGAGCAGACCAACAGAACCCCCCCCCAACACACCACTACACCCCCGTGGAGAGACCATGACACAGTCAGGGAGGGATGAAGCTGGGAGAAGAGACAAGACACTCCCATATTAACCTGCCGTTTCAGGTTTTTGTTTAATATTCAAACGTTTCAATTGATCTGTTGATGTGCGTAAGCAATCTATGGTCTGACGTGTAAGTCACCACATCAGAGTTGTCCTGAGGAGGTTTTTTGTGTTTGAGATGTCAGGAATATGGTGAGAGAAGGAAAAATACCATTGTGGAGCTTTGTTTACGGAAGTGTAAGGGAACACATGGATAAGTCCTGCAGCTCAGATGGCATATATCTCCCTCTCCCTAAATCTCTCCCTCTCTCTTTCTTTTTCTCCCCCTCTCCACTCCGGTCTTTCCACTGTAGGCCTAACACCAGCACGCTAAGCAAAACCATCTGTTTGCCCCACATAAACGGGAAGCTAGCTAACAAAGAAAGAGAGAGAGGGAAGAGAGAGGCGGAAGTAGAAAGAGTAGGAGAGAGGGAGTGCCAGAGGGAGAGAGAGAGACTGAGGGAGATGGAAATGAATAATTATCTTTTGGGTGAATACAAATATACACATGCCCCATATACTGTACTTACGATAGACAATTTAACTGTACACAATTCTTATCAAATCAAAAATAAAATAAAATTGTATTTGTCACCTGCGCCGAATACAACAGGTGTAAACCTTATAGTGAAACACTTACTTACAAGCCCTTAACCAAAAATGCAGTTCAAGAAATAGATCTAAGAAAATATTTACTAAGTACAAAAAAATATATAATAATAATAATAATAATAATAATAACAATACAGATGCTATATACAGGAGGACCAGTACCGAGTCAATGTGCGGGGGTACAGGTTAGTTGAGGTAATTTGTACATGTAGGTAGGGGTACAATTACTATGCATTGATAATAAACAGCGAGAAACAGCAGTGTAAAAAGAAAGGGGGGGGTCAATGTAAATAGTCCGGGTGGCCATTTGATTAATTGTTCAGCAGTCTTATGGCTTGGGGGGTAGAAGATGTTTAGAAGCCTTTTGGACCTAGGACTTGGCGCTCCGGTACCGCTTGCCGTGCGGTAGAAGAGAGAACAGTCTATGACTGGAGTCTGACAATTTTTCGGGCCTTCCTCTGACTGCAGGAAGCTTGGCCCCGGTGATGTACTGGGCCGTACGCACTACCCTCTGTAGTGCCCTGCAGTCAGATGCCGATCAGTTTCCATATCAGGCGGTGATGCAACCGGTCAGGATGCTCTCGATTTTACAGCTGTAGAACTTTTTGAGGATCTGGGGACCCATGCCAAAGCTTTTCAGTCTTCTGAGGGGGAAACAGTGTTGTCGTGCCCTCTTCACGACTGTCTTGGTGTATTTGGACCATGATAGTATGTTGGTGATGTGGACACCAAGGAACTTGAAACTCTCAACCCGCTCCACTACAGCCTGTCGAAGTGAATGGGAGCATGTTCAACCCTCCTTTTCCTGTAGTCCACAATCAGCTCCTTTGTCTTGCTCACGTGGAGGGAGAGGTTGTTGTCTGACCTCCTCCCTATAGGCGGACACTCTGGTATTGAACGCTGAGCTGTAGTCAATGAACAGCATTCTCACATAGGTGTTCCTTTTGTCCTGGTGGGAAAGGGCAGTGTGGAGTGCGATTGAGATTGCGTCATCTGTGGATCTGTTGGGGTGGTATGTGAATTGGAGTGGGCCTAAGGTTTCCGAGAGGATGTTGTTGATGTGAGACATGACCAGCCTTTCAAAGCACTTCATGGCTACCGACGTGAGTGCCAATGGGCGGTAATCATTTAGGCAGGTTACCTTCGCTTTTTTGGGCATAGGGACTATCTCTGTGTATTTGTGTGTCCGTGTGCAAATACTTTATGTGTGTGTGTGTGTGTGTGTGTGTGTGTGTGTGTGTGTGTGTGTGTGTGTGTGTGTGTGTGTGTGTGTGTGTGTGTGTGTGTGTGTGCGTGTGTTGTCTGAGTAAGAGAAGGCTGACAAATAAAACAGTCTGACTGCTCAATATTCTAATTTATCCGTGATTATCACCACCACTGGGCTCTCTCTCGCTTTTGCTCTGTGTGGCCTAGTTTCAATCTCACGCTCCCGCTCACTTTCACAATCACTCAACAGGAAGGAAATAAAGCATCTGATCAGATCCAGCTGACAAGGCATCCTCATTTCTGACCAGAGTGGACAAAATACATCTCTGTTATGCTTCAAATTGATGGAAGACACATGAATATATATGGAAGTCCAGAGAGGCCATATGAATAAATCTTGTTATGTTGAGATCGTTACTTATCTGATGATTACGACATAAGTTGTTTTGCCGAGATCAGAAGATCATTCTCTCATGATATAACAAAAGTTGTTTTGTGGAGATCACGAGATAAACTCTATAAATAGGAGTGGACGTATTGATGATAGATTGACAGTATGGCGGAGGAGGCAGAGCCCACGGTGGATCAGCGCATACGTTTTTATTGATTGCTACACTGAAGTATGGTACATTTCATTCTTTCTTTTTTTGTTTGGAGCTCATTATCAGCTGATAAACTAGAATGGTAACAAGCTAAATGTTCCTTAACTTGAGCTAAGAGCTCATGGGGCATCTAAGCCCTCACGGGGCATTTGAACAATGCCGGACAGGCAACCCTGTCTCCCGGGCTGTGTGCTACTCCCAAGACCACAGCCAATCGCAAGTGAGCAACAACGCAGCTAACTTGGCTAGTCTTATGAGCGAGCGAGCTAGTTAGCTACAGTTGAAGTCGGAAGTTTACATACACTTAGGTTGGAGTCATTAAAACTTGTTTTTCAACCACTTCACAAATTTCTTGTTAACAAACTATAGTTTTGGCAAGTCGGTTAGGACAATTCACTGTATCACAATTCCAGTGGGTCAGAAGTTTACATACACTAAGTTGACTGTGCCTTTAAACAGCTTGGAAAATTCCAGAAATGATGTCATGGCTTTAGAAGCTTCTGACAGGCTAATTGACATCATTTGAGTCAATTGGAGGTGTACCTGTGGATGTATTTCAAGGCCTACCTTCAAACTCAGTGCCTCTTTGCTTGACATCATGGGAAAATCAAAAAATTGTAGACCTCCACAAGTCTGGTTCATCCTTGGGAGCAATTTCCAAATGCCTGAAGGTACCACGTTCATCTGTACAAACAATAGTACGCAAGTATAACCACCATGGGACCACGCAGCAGTCATACCGCTCAGGTAGGAGATGCGTTCTGTCTCCTAGAGATGAACGTACTTTGGTGCGAAAAGTGCAAATCAATTCCAGAACAACAGCAAAGGACCTTGTGAAGATGCTGGAGGAAACCGGTACAAAAGTATCTATATCCACAGTAAAAGGAGTCCTTTATCGACATAACCTGAAAGGCCACTCAGCAAGGAAGAGGCCACTGCTCCAAAACCGCCATAAAAAAGCCAGACTACAGTTTGCAACAGCAAATGGGGACAAAGATCGTACTTTTTGTAGAAATGTCCTCTGGTCTGATGAAACAAAAATAGAACTGTTTGGCCATAATGACCATCGTTATGTTTGGAGGAAAAAGGGGGAGGCTTGCAAGCCGAAGAACACCATCCCAACCATGAAGCACCGGGGTGGCAGCATCATGTTTGATTTGATTTGATTTGATTTTTGATTTGATGTTGTGGGGGTGCTTTGATGCAGGAGGGACTGGTGCACTTCACAAAATAGATGGCATCATGAGGACAGAAAATTATGTGGATATATTGAAGCAACATCTCAAGACATCAGTCAGGAAGTTAAAGCTTGGTCGCTAATGGGTCTTCCAAATGGACAATGACCCCAAGCATACTTCCAAAGTTGTGGCAAAATGGCTTAAGGACAACAAAGTCAAGGTATTGGAGTGGCCATCACAAAGCCCTGACTTCAATCCTATAGAAGATGTGGGCAGAACTGAAAAATCATGTGCGAGCAAGGAGGCCTGCAAACCTGACTCAGTTACAGCAGCTCTGTCAGGAGGAATGGGCCAAAATTCACACAACTTATTGTGGGAAGCTTTTGGAAGGCTACCCGAAATGTTTGACCCAAGTTAAGCAATTTCAAGGCAATGCTACCAAATACTAATTGAGTGTATGTAAACTTCTGACCCACTGGAAATGTGATGAAAGAAATAAAAGCTGAAATAAATCATTCTCTCTACTATTATTCTGACATTTCACATTCTTAAAATAAAGTGGTGATCCTAACTGACCTAAGACAGGGAATTTTTACTAGGATTAAATGTCAGGAATTGTGAAAAACTGAGTTTAAATGTGTTTGGCTAAGGTGTATGTAAACTTCCGACTTCAACTGTAGGTAGTCTTGTTAGCTAGCTAGCTAGCTTGCTATCTATGCTGGTTGTTAGCTAGCATAGCTGATATGTGTATAATTGTAAGGGACACTTCATGCTTTATGGAAAATATTTAAATTTACAGAGTGGGTGAGCTCCATTCTTGACAGGCTGATCAAATTCAATAGCAGCCTCAGAGGCTGGGCTCCTGAGTGGCACAGCGGTCTAAGGCACTGCACCTCAGTGCTTGAGGCGTTACTACAGACACCCTGGTTCAAATCCAGGCTGTATCAAAACTGGCTGTGGTTGGGAGTCCCATAGAGCGGCGCACAATTGGCCCAGCATTGTCCGTATTTGGCCGGTGGAGGCCTTTTTTTAACCGATTTGCCTAGTTAAATAAAGGTAACAACAACAGAAAAAGAGGCTGTCTGCAAGGAGCATTACATATGAAACATCTTACAAGGCAGCATTTTGATTTATCAGCCTCTGAGGCTGCTATTGAATCTGATCAGCCTGACAGGAATAGAGCCCACCCCTGGATCAGATATGCATCTACCTATAATGCACTTTGACAGCTAATCTGCCTTGCCTATGAAACAGCCTACAAAGCACCAACCTTATTTCTAAGCCTCTGAGGCTGAAATTGAATCTGATCAGCCAGTCAGATTAGTTAGTCTAGCTAACAATAGCAGCTAACAAGACTACCTAGCTAACTAGCTAGCCAACAAGACTACCTAGCTAACTAGCTAGCCAACAAGACTACCTAGCTAACTCACAAGACAAGACAAATTAGCAGTGTTGTTCCTTGCATGCGATTGACTGTGGTCTTGGGGGTGGCACGCTGCCTGGGAAACAGTGCAGCCTGTCAGGCATCGACGAGTGCACTGCGATCAACGCAGTCACAGGGCCCCTTGATGAGGTGGTTGTCGTGAACAAATGAATGCGTGGTACTTTTGAATATCTCGTTTTGTTATGTCGTGATTAGGAGATAAATAAGTTGTGATCTCGACATAAGGAGGGATTCATTTTTTTTCATTCATATGTCTTCTCTGGACTAAATATATGAGCGATTGGGCATTCTGAGTCTGACTTGAGTCTACCAGTCAGTCAGACTCATGGTGGCCAGAGTAGCTGAGCTGATGAGTAATTGATTTTGGTCGAGATCAAATTAAAGCAACGAGACGTTAATTAAAGTTGTAAAAACACAGTGTCCTTGCTCTGGGGCTTGGAGGACCGTGGTCAGAGCCAGACTGCTGTTATGTTCAGACAGACATGCTTCAGAATACAAAGTACGACCTCATGAACATGGCTTGCATCCCAAATGGCACTCTATTCCTTATGTAGTGCACTGCTTTGACCATGGCCCATAGGACTTTGTTGAAAAGTAGTGCACTATATAGGGAATACAGTGCCATTTGGGATATAGCCATGGTTGCCCGATCAAAGCCCTCTCATGCAGGGTTATGTTACATCAGTCGCTGAGTAACCAGCCCAGGAAATGACATGGGAGTTGAGATTTGTGATCCGAGGGGTCAAACGTCCAGATACGGCTAACTGGGGGTGTAAAACAGCTTCATCGCACAACACACATGGCTATGATGAGCTCAACCAGGAGGTCAACGTCCAGCTTTAAACAATGGCTCATATACAGAAGTGAAAGCTATGCAAGTTACCCAGACTTTATTAGACATCTGAACAAACACACGAGCAACTGTCATATACCACAGAGGTTTCTTAGACAAACACCAGTCTCTGGGGAAACCTTCAAATACAACACATACTGTAGGTAGGTAATGAGCAATCACAGACCACAGTCTCATTGTGGAATCTGTGGAGGGACGGAAGAGGCCCATCTTTCTCTCAAGTCCCCATCCTATCCTCCTCCCATTCCCCTCTCCGTCTCCAGTGTGCCTGGCTGGGCCTCTGTCTGAGCTGAGACGGAGGGGGCTGGTGGGAAAATGGGAATGTGGTGATTAAGAGTGGGCCTATATGACCTCCCAGCTCTAAAAATACACTGTTTACTCAAGACCACTGCCAAGGAATTCTGGACTAGGCAGAGGGGAGTGCATAAATGTGTTTTGGGGGGAAACCGGAGAGAAAGGACAGGAAGTGTGTCTGTGTGTGAGGGCATGTGTGTGTGTGAGGGCATGTGTGTGTGTGTGTGTGTGTGTGTGTGTGTGTGTGTGTGTGTGTGTGTGTGTGTGTGTGTGTGTGTGTGTGTGTGTGTGTGTGTGTGTGTGTGAGGGCATGTGTGTGTGTGTGTGTGTGTGTGTGTGTGTGTGTGTGTGTGTGTGTGTGTGTGTGTGTGTGTGTGTGTGTGTGTGTGTGTGTGTGTATGCATTTCAGGAGCTTGAATAGAGCTCCTGAAAGCTACATTAACAAAGCCTTGATATCTTGGCACTTGAAGCTGCGCTGCCGGTCAACTTAATAAACCTGTCATGGTTCGATTAGTATGGAGAGTTGACATAAGAGCTCCTAGCTCTGTCCGAGTACTGACACACACAGGCAATTACCACACAGATCAAATCCAAGGACTTCTTGGAACACAGATACACACACACACATACACTTCCAAAGACAGTTGTAAACACTGTCTCTTTCAGTCTCTTCCAGCCATCATTGTCTGGCATCCCACACCAAGAGTCATGCTCTTGACAGAGAGTGTGTTTCATAGAAGGGAGAAGAAAGAGAGGGACAGAGAGAAAGAAACCGAGAGAGAGGGGGGGAAAAAAGCTAGCGAGAGCTTCCCTCAGTGGTCCCACTGTGTTCTGCCTCCTGTGTGTCTCCTAGCCTCCCACTCCTCTGTCTGTCCCTGGGCTGCCAACGAGGGGCTCGGTTGAGGCGGGAGAGGGAAGGAGTTGGGAGAAAATAGAGATGATGTGAGACAGATATGGATGCATGGGAGCGAGAGGCTCCTGTCCTGTTTGAGGGGCAGGCAGTAGGCCATGGAGGCATTTCATATAGGCACCAGCCAGACTGTATGGGTTGGGGTTGTATGACAGGCCCCTGTTAGACATCATGGTCCTGACTGCTGCTGACACTGAGCTTGGCACCACATGCTGGGATGAGGGGGCGACTACGGTCTGTCTATTGTCTGTCTACTGACTGTCTACTGTCGGTCTACTGACTGTCTACTGACTGTCTACTGACGGTCTACTGACGGTCTACTGTCGGTCTACTGTCGGTCTACTGACTGTCTACTGACTGTCTACTGACTGTCTGCTGTTGGTCTACTGACTGTCTGCTGTTGGTCTACTGACGGTCTACTGACTGTCTACTGTCGGTCTACTGACTGTCTACTGTCGGTCTACTGACTGTCTACTGACTGTCTACTGTCGGTCTACTGACTGTCTATTGTCTGTCTACTGACTGTCTATTGTCAGTCTACTGACTGTCTACTGTCGGTCTACTGACTGTCTACTGACTGTCTACTGACTGTCTACTGTCGGTCTACTGACTGTCTACTGACTGTCTACTGACTGTCTACTGTCGGTCTACTGACTGTCTACTGTCGGTCTACTGACTGTCTACTGACTGTCTACTGACTGTCTACTGACTGTCTACTGTCGGTCTACTGTCTGTCTACTGTCTGTCTTCTGTCAGTCTACTGTCTGTCTACTGTCTGTCTACTGTCTGTCTACTGTCTGTCTACTCTGTACCAGACAGGCACCATGGGTGAGCTGCCACTCTGGGTTAGTAGGTCAACGCAATGGGAAACTAACATACAACACCTAACCTAAAATGGACATATGTTGCCCATATGGGCACATGCCAGCCCTCCCATCCGATCCCACACCTGTCTCCACTCTCTCTCTCTGCAGTATCACACCTCAATCAACCTAGCTAACCAGAGGCTTTGTTCACTTCACACTAGACACTGTGGACGTGAATACACATGTAACTACGCCCACTGAGCTGCTCAGGAGAAGCTCTCTATCCACAGAACAGAACGTGAAGCCTACAGGGCTCATAATGAGTAATAACGACTACATGACATGACTAATCATGTTCAAATGAAGGTGCTATAAAGGTTAGTGCACACAGACGGAGGTGTGGGATGACCTGCTCGAACCTATACTCTCCTATTCCGGATGAACAGAAATCTGTGAAGCTCACTTTCAGAATAGTACAAACTCTCAACATCCCTTCAATATTACAGTGCTTTTCAATACAGACCTATTCTGCTTAGCCTACATTCACTTGTGACTGAATTTCATGCCTTGAATTGTCTAACTTGACTCTAAATGGGCCCCTAAACAACTAATTAAACAGGTCTAATCTGTGCGAATATATCTGAGATAAATGTGACTATACGTCAGTGTCTCCTCCCTGCTTTGTAATGGGCCATTAGATAGGTGTGGCCAGTGGCCATGTAATGGTTGTGTAGCACAGCATCTAATTCTTAGTGTGATGATTATAGTCAGTCAGTTATTTGACACACTCCCTCTAGCGCCAGCAGTAAATCACCTGTGTGACAGCTCTGAGGCCTGTCGCTCTTCTCTGCTCTGTGGAAGTGGCAGCACGCACACACACACACACACACACACACACACACACACACACACACACACACACACACACACACACACACACACACACACACACACACACACACACACACACACACACACACACACACACACACACACACACACACGCTTGTGCCAGCCTCGCCCCTCCAGGGTGTGTTCCTGAAGTGAGATTGAGTCACCTCGCTCACCCTGTCTTCCCTCCCTCCCTCGCTCCCTCAGGAGGCTGCATGTCCCGTCTGACTTGAGGCTTCAGAGAGCCTCAGCTCACCGCTCCCTCAACACCCCCACCCTCAGCCCTCCTCCCTTTCCTGTTTGAGTTGTCCTCTTGTAGTGAGTTGTGACATTATCAGGCATGTATACTGTTCATCAGCTACGTTATATAATTCTAGGACTTTTCACCACGCTGTCTGTGCTCTGAGAGGACTGAGACTGAGATTGTCTGGGAGTGAGGTGGGAGAGGGGAGGGGGTAGATAAGGATATGATGCCTGACTGATAGTGTGATGCAGGCCTGAGATCACTCATCTCCCACTCAACCACCACCATCCCACACTCACGTCATGTCTTGGCTCCCGAGTGGCGCAGCGGTCTAAGGCACTGCATCACAGTGCTAGAGGCATCACTACGAACCCTGGTTTGATTCCAGGCTGTATCATAACCGGCTGTGATTGGGAGTCCCATAGAGCGGTGCACAATTGGCCCAGCGTTATCCGAGTTAGGATATGGCTGGAGTAGGCCGTCATTGTAAATAATAATTTGTTCTTAACTGACATGCCTTGTTAAATAAATAAAAATAATAATAAAATGTGTGTGTGTGTTATCTTGCACCCCGGTGTGAGAGTCCCTCTGTCTCATGCTGACAGATGGCCTGCGAATCTGGTAGTGGTATTGGCGCGTCCTACAGATATAGAATCTTAATTTGATCACCCTGTTGTAGGAGAACTTGTAGTGTATTTGAGGTTTAAAAGGCTTCTGAAGTTTGTAATTTCCACTTGATTGTCCCTTACAAAAAATGTATCAACCCCTACAAAAATGACCATTAATTATAATGCACATAATAATTCAAATTTCTTGTCACTGCAGGATAATTTTTATGTTGTAGCAAATTGGCTCAAATTAAGATCCTACGTGTACTTCTGCATGTGTGTGTGTGCATGTGTGGTCAGGCATACTATGAGTCTTGTGGTGAGAAGCCCCATGAACCAAGCTCTGTAGAGGGAAGTAAAATATAAAAAGATTGGGTACTAATGATGTCCGTGCTTGGTGACACATCACCTACACAGAATCATACATGGACATCAAGAGCTATAGAGGAACTGATGTAAACGTTCTGAAAAACTGGAACACTGACTTCCTTAAAGCAGCGCAACGTGTGTTCACTCACACACACACGCATTCACAAACACACACACAAACAACTTACCCGTTTGTCCCATTGGCTGTGCGAGTCGGCTGAGAGAGAGTCACCTCAAGTGGACCCTGTGAAAAAAGCAACAAAAAAAAAACACTTAACCCAGCTAGCACATTTGGTTCCTTGAATGTTGTGGACACGTACGTTTTTGGTTTCCCATTGGTTCTGGGAATGAAGCCATATGTTTCCTGACCGGTAAAACGTTCTGAGAATGGAAGTGAACATTTCGCCTGTTCTGGGAACATTCATATTTAGGTTGAAGGGAGGTTCTGAGAACGTTTTACTATGGCTCCCTGAACGTTTCCTGAGAGGTTTATTTATGTTCTGAGAATGGAAATTATAGGTTATTTGAAGGCAATAAAAATAAGGTTCTGTGAACATGTTTCAACAAGACTTTTAATAACACTGTTAGCTTAGTTGAACTGTTTTGAACTCCAAGCACAAATCGCAAATAATTTGCTTAGGCATTAACTTCTAGTTCCTCCCAAACCCGGATCCGGGAGCACCCCCATCAGTAAAAAAGCTGACTAGCATAGCCTAGCATAGCGTCACAAGTAAATACTAGCATCTAAATATCATTAAATCACAAGTCCAAGACACCAGATGAAAGATACACATCTTGTGAATCCAGCCATCATTTCTGATTTTTAAAATGTTTTACAGGGAAGACACAATATGTAAATCTATTAGCTAACCACGTTAGCAAAAGACACCACTTTCTTACTCCACCATTTTTTTACTCCATCAGTAGCTATCACAAATTTGACCAAATAAAGATATAAATAGCCACTAACCAAGAAACAACTTCATCAGATGACAGTCTGATAACATATTTATTGTATAGCATATGTTTTGTTAGAAAAATTTGCATATTTCAGGTATAAATCATAGTTTACCATTGCAGCCACCATCACAACTCTCACCAAAGCGACTAGAATAACTACAGAGAGCAACGTGTATTACCTAATTACTCATCATAAAACATTTCTTAAAAATACACAGCGTACAGCAATTGAAAGACACAGATCTTGTGAATCCAGACAATATTTCAGATTTTCTAAGTGTTTTACAGCGAAAACACAATATAGCGTTATATTAGCATACCACAATAGCATACATTGATTCAAGGCAAAAATAGCGATAACGTATAAACCACCAAAATATATTAATTTTTTCACTAACCTTCTCAGAATTCTTCAGATGACAGTCCTATAACATCATATTACACAATGCATATAGAGTTTGTTCGAAAATGTGCATATTTAGCGGCACAAATCGTGGTTATACAATGTGATTAGTGGCCAAAAATTCAAGCAATCTGTCCGGCGCCATCTTGGAGAGGCACCTAATCTAATCAAAAACTATTCATAAACTTGACTAAAAAATACAAGTTGGACAGCAAATGAAAGATAAATTAGTTCTTAATGCAATCGCTGTGTTAGATTTTTAAAATTAACCTTACTGCGCAATACAGCGTGCGCCAAAGCGAGACCGCACCATAATTCATGGCGGAAATATTATTTGACATTTGTCAACATAAGTACGAATTAACAGCATAAAGACTGCTTACTATTAGCTGAGCTTCCATCAGAATCTTGGGCAAGGTGTCCTTTCTCCAGAACAATCGTCTTTGGGTTGAAAGATGTCCTCTTCTCCTGTCGAAATAGCAGCCAACGATAGCCACCCACTGGAGACGTGTCCAACTCGTGAAAGCGCATGACAAAGAAATCCCAGAAAATCGCAATAAACTGCTATAAACTGCTATAAGTCGGTTTAAATTAACTACCTTATGATGTCTTTAACACCTATAACGAATAAAAACATGACCGGAGATATAGAACTACTAAAACGAAAGCGTTTGCAGGACGCCATTGTGATGTCTTCATGCGTCAGGCGCACCGTTGAAAAGGAAGGTACTTCCGTTCCACGGTCTTATATAAGGTCCCAGATTGCGCAATCGACTCCATTCAAATTCTCACCGCTTACTGACATCTAGAGGAAGACGTATGCAGTGCATGTAGCCCCATAGCTTACATGGGGACTTATAAACTGACCCTAGAACAGGGACCTCGATTTCTGAAATCTCACTCCCCGACAGGAAATGTGCTGCAGAATGAGTTCTGTTTCACTCAGAGAAATAATTCAAACGGTTTTAGAAACTAGAGTGTTTTCTATCCAATAGTAATAATATGCATATTGTACGAGCAAGAATTGAGTACGAGGCAGTTTAATTTGGGAACTCATTTTTCCAAGATCGAAATAGCACCCCCCATAGGCTCAAGAGGTTAATCATGTAAACACACGTATTCTTTTATTGTGGCACATCAGTGAGATTTTAATCTATGACCTTCTGTTCTGTATCCATGGGATTAGCCCACTGGGCCACCAGGATGGAGCTAGCATGCCATGTTTTTTAACTCATACAAAGCTGTTCATTTGAGTCTATTCAAACAGACTCCATTTCAAAGGAAACAAGCACTGATTAAGATCAGGTGTGGCCAATTAGTAGGCGCAACCAACACAGATGAACACGCTTAACAAGACAGAGGATAGAGATAGTTTTGTTGATGCTCCAGAACATAATTTTTTGTTAAATAACATTCTTAGAAAGTTCTCTGAACGTTACTAAAGTGGTTTGTGGTTTGTGGTTTTTATGGATCTTATTTGTATGTTCTCTGATCTATTTGAGAACATGACTTTAAATAGAACCATGATTCCTCATGTAGGAAACGTTATGCTGAAACTACTGAAAATCCCAAAGAAGAATGTTGTTTCTTAACATACTCAGAACAATGTAAGCACATGACTTTAAATAGAATCATGAGGAAACCTGTAGGAAACGTTATGCTGAAGTACTGAAATTCTCACAGAAGAACGTTGTTTCTTAATGTTCTCTGAACTATTTGAGAATATTCCCAATTGTTAAACCAGTTGGAGAACGTTCCTAGAATATTACCAACATTTTTATTAAATGTAACCATGTTTGAACTTTTAGGAAACGTTCTGTTCAAGTAGTGTAAATGAGCTTTGAATGTTCCAAAGCCAAACAACTATCCTGCACCATTCCCAGAAGGTTTTGGGAAGGTAGTATGTAAAATAACCATAGGACCAACACCCTCTCACCAAGATCAAAGAAACGTATGGTTCTCATAACGTTATGTGCTAGCTGGGAAGAGTCTGCATTCTGATTACAACATACATGTGTAATGAGGGGTGATCTGAGAGAGCTATGGGCCCATCAGTTCAAGGTAGATAAATAACCCTGCAGAGATTTGATGTAGGCTAGTTAATGTGCTATGACAGTTAGCACGGTAGGTTCCCAGGTGGGTTCCCAGGCAGTCTAGATGGGGTGATTTCCCCCCTGAAGGTTTGCCCTACAGTACAGCATTCTGCCTGTCTTTCCTGGCAGCCACACCAGGCACATAGCTGCTCTGTTCTTGTAATGGTTGGCTTTCACATGCAAGGGTGAGATGGTTGGGAGAAATATGGCATTAAAAACAGGCTCATTTAACATAAGCGCCAGGAACAGAGGATTATTTTGTGCTTTAGCTCAACACACACCCCACACCCTTTTATTCACATCCAGTCGTTTCTGTGAAAAAGGCAACTAACATAAAATATTTGTGGTCGGTCGCACTCCTATCTCACATAGCTGTATGTGTCTTTATTTGTTTATTACTGTTATATAAACACACAAATGACAAAATGATATATTCAAGTTCCATTAAGACTAATGTTGGTACAGTGTCAAAATAAACCAACAGAAATAAATCACTTTTTTTCTTAGCAAACACTTCTAGCCAGAGCACTTGAACCTTTAGGTCACTAGACCAACCAAGGCTGTAACACAGTACAGCCTACCCTCACATGCTGCTGGCACTCCTCTTTCAGAGAGAGACAGAGAGACAGACAGACAGAGAGTGAGAGGCCACACCAGGGAGACAAACAGACTAGGCCCATAAATGAGGGTGTAGAGACAGACTCCTGTTTCTACTTTAACTGCACTGATGATTAAGCAGAGGGCTTTTTTTCATTTCCTGGAAAATCACAATGAGGGGCCAACATCATTTCAGTGTACAGTACTTTTCCTCTTAAACAGCCATCTATCCCCACCCCTCTCTCTGCTGCACACTGAGAGATGTGTCAACTGAATACATGGAGCCCCTGCTAGCAGTCAAGTTGGAACAGTGAACTTTTTATTCTGGACGCCCTGCAGCCAGGGGCTGGAAAGGAGATTTCCTTTTACTGCGTATGGGCCCTTAGGATTCCTAGCCTGGCCTTGGAAAACCTCATCAGAGCTAGCCTGTGATCCAGTCGGCCCGTGTCCGTTGTGCGCTCTGTGTTTCTGTGGCCTGTGATGTTGTCTCTGAGGAGTCACAGCCTTGAGGGAGGCCCTGCGGCGGCCCGGCCCGGCCCGGGGTTCTGGCCTACCTGAAACACTATCCAGGTCAGCTCTGGGCCCCTCGTTGTTCAAACACCACATTTTACTGCTGGGTCTGCTAAGTTTAGGACTCTGCCTCTGCAAAGTGCTTCAGAAAGTTTTTTTTTAAATGGGAAAAGAAAAATCCAACTACTAATGTACAGCACGCACTCTGTATGAGGGTAGACGCCGGGCGCAGGGCCGGGGGTCAAATGAAAGGATAAGAAGAAGGTGTGAGTAATGTGATTGAGTTCAAGTTTAACCCAGGGAGAGGTACTGCAAACGTCAGACGAGCTCGATAGGAATGACTGAATGGTGTCGTAAAGCAATTTGTGAATGAGGCTCGAGCGGGCTGTGGCCCTCCTCTGCTCCTGGCTCTGCTTGGCCCTCGGCGACCCTCAACCGTCTGGCCAAGTCCCCGTTCTCTAGACATTCTGCTCACACCAGGCACAGCCTGAGTCTGCCATGTCTGGCTGAGAGAAAACTGGTGACGGAACTGATCGCCAATTGCCATACGGGAAGTCGGCTTATAAATCCAAGAAATAAATCCTCCCCAGTCTTATTGTGAGTCGGTACTCTCTAAGAAAAGAACACTGTCACTGAACATTATCTCCCCTGTCTGTTTATCTAGGCCAGAGATTCCCAAACTTTTTCACTCACACTTATTTCCTGCAATTCTACATATTTTGTCATGGGGTGAAGAGAAAAGTTTTAAAGCAAATTGTCTTGCAATTCTGTACATTTTGCCTTGTCTAACGTGTATTCATGTGACATTTGAATGACTCAAACATTACAACAAAATCTATGGGCTAGTTGATCTGGACAAGTGATAAATATCTCTCTAATGTATACAATGACTGACATGACAAGAGGAAAACTGATGATGCACTACCCTATTTCAAAATTGCACCTTGTGCATTCCACTATTACAACTTCAAGAGTATGTTGAAAGCCCCTGCGATCCCTCGCCCCCCGGTTTGGAGGTCTAAGCTACCTCTTTAAATGCATAGTCCCAAAGATGATAGAAGGAGAAAAGAAGGAGGGAACGGCGTGCTATTCAGAAGTCTGGAGGAGCCGATCTCGAATGGAGAGGGTAGACAGAGTGGAAGAGAGGGCAGGCAGGGGATGAATCATCCCGGACTGGAGCCGGGGCCCGGGAAGGAGGGAGGGAGAGATGCCGTGATGTATTCGTTCCGTGGCTCACTTCCGCTCTCCTCTGGCCCCCCTCCACCACCACCACACCCTCCTCCCCCTGCCTGGCCCTGCAGCTCTCCTGGGAGGCTGAGTAACCAGGATGAAATGCTCGGGCTCTACCAACGCCAGCCTGAGGACCAGATGTGTGGCCTGAAGGTGGTGAGGCCGCGACGCAACGGAAACCAAATATAAACCAGTGTACCATAACACCTCTGAAGACTCTTTTCTAATAAAGAGGGAGGAGGGGAGGGCAGAGGCATCGCCGTTAGCCGGTTAACAGGACCCACTTTCGGGCAAGCCAGGACTGGACCTGATTCTTCCCGGTAATGCTGGCATCTGTCGTAGACGGGCACATTGCCCGGTGGCAAACATAGCTAGGCCTAACTTTATATTGCATCTAGCAGAATGCTGAGATTTAAGTGGAAACATGGAAGGGAGAGAGAATGACGGATGTCCTCTCCTAAAATTAGTGCCCTGGCTATCTCAACACTGGAGGCATTCATCTCAGCCTGCCTGACTGTTTGGGCAGCTGTTGGGGGAGCAATTTCTTTGAATCCGGATTGTAAACATGCAGGGGAAAGGTTCTGAACTGGCCTAGGCAGGGACCGCTCTGCCAGCCAAGCCTGCACAAGCGTCACAACTGAGTCATGCCTCCAACCTCAGCTGGAGCACAGGCCGGGCACAGATGGTCACTCCATAGTTTCAGTATTATGGCTGTTATGCTTCACAACCCTTCTTGGCACCGCAGCGGAAAACGTCGACGTAGTAGATGGTGGTGGTGGTGAAGATGTTGGATGGATGTATCTGGAGCAGAGGGGAGACTCGTCACTCCTCCACCAGGCCTGTGGGTAGCTGTGGTCATCCCTGGCAGCAGCAGGGACCATTTAGCTAACAAGCTTTTGGAGAGAAAATGTTCCAATACACACACACAGGGAGGGCTGGGAGGTCTGACCTACTGCCTCAAAGTACGGCTTGTCAAACGCTGGACGTAACTGAGGCCACTGTGTAAACAGTGGAACTTCCCTGTAGGGCTTTCCCAGGACCAGGACTCATCTACGACACCCACCTTCTGACCCCACCCCCAAAACCACCATTGACACCATGGAAAGCTAAATATTACAGTTCACAAATCCTTTGATTTTCCTTGGGATGGACGGCCTTCGGAGTCTGTGCTGTAATGGTGCATTCTTAGTCTGGGTCAGCTGAGGTCTAATTGGTTGGCTCAGCAGGTAGTATTGACTGGTCGTATCTATATCCAGCACACATCAGTGAGAAGGGTCAGGCCGGGAGGAAACAGGATTAGCAGTAGACAGGAAATCAATAATCAATATTTTCTAGGGAGTTGTGTCCGGTTGTAGTTAAGGAGCTGATACAATCTCAAGCGGGAGGTTAGGCCTACTGTTGTAGAAAAGGGTATGAACACACAATAACCTAAGTCACTGGAGCAAACCAAAGCCAGTGGTGTGAACAATAGGCCAAACCCCCATCACCACTCATTCACATAGCCTATGCTCACTGTAGTCCAGATTATCCAACATGGACGGCCACACAATGAATGTGAAATTAGATCATTATTGATTTGAACAGGGATGTTCTTTAGAGGTTACTCTCTTTGTTCTCTTTTGGGAAAGGAAGTGTGCAGCACACTATTGGGTAAATCCATATGAACTCATTTCAAAAGCTTACAAACAGGGTTGTCAAACTATTTAATAATTTCTTGCACAAAAATGTTTTGAATATAAAAAAAAATCTTTTTTTTAAAATCTTTAACGTCAATGATCTAAAAACGTGTAAACTCCGATTTTGTTCATACGTTGTAGCTTAGACCCTACTTTAGATCCTCTGAGGTTTTAGTGTTGTGCCGCCATCGGTTGAGACACAACATGCTGTTGAATACAGGGTGGGTGTCATTTCAATCATAGAAAACAAATCTGAGAATGGACCTATCCCTTCAGACTAGCTGTAGCTGGTACACCATTCAAATGTCAATTCAATTGCAATTTTAAGTTCTAATTACTACCACAAAGATGGCCGCCGGTCAACCCACCGTCGAATGTCAACTGGTCATGTCTATAATATTATCTATCCTTCAATGATTTCAATAGATTTCCTATGGAGGACTGATAGTAGCCTAAAACGTAAAACAACATATCCCATTCAAGTCAACATTCTCTGATATGTGGACCTCCAACCATCTTTGTGGTATTATTTGAAAGTCTAAATGTCTTTTTGATTCTCATTTTAGTACATTTATCAGCCAAAACATGACTCCCACCCTGTATTCAAGAGCATGTTGTGTCTCAACCGATGGCGGGCACAACACAAAAACCTTAGATTATGTCAAATAGGGTCTAAGCTACAACATATGCAAATATGTAATAAATGAAAAAAGAAATTATAAAACAGTTTGACAACCCTGTTTGTAAGCTTTTAAATGATATCAATCTCAACAGTTTATCTTTTACAGTGATGAAGATATGGATGTCTCATTGTATGGTGGGGTATGGAAAAATAGGTCAACGTTATGCACCTTTATCTCTTGAAGGTATTGATATTCAGGTCCAAAAAGTCACTTTCTGAGCACTTCTACAACAGGCAAATGTGTATGGAAGATTTAGTTCAAATCAAAAGGGGTGCTGTCAAAAAGTGAGTGAACTCAAATGGATTTACCCCACTGTAAGTCACAAAGAGGTAATGACAGAGAGAAGACATGATTGAGGGGCTAAAAGGGGTGGTGACATTTTTTGGCCTGGATATGCATGGCTAGGTTAGATGGAGGGGTTATGCTATATGGTGGGAGGTTGAGCACAGGAGGTTGGTGGCACCTTAATTGGGGAGGACAGGCTTGTGGTAATGGCTGGAGCGGAATAAGTGGAATGGTATCAAACACATCAAACATGGGTTCCATGTGATTGATGCCATTCCATTAGCTCCTTTCCAGCCATTATTGTGAGCCGTCCTCCCCTCAGCAGCCTCCACTGGGCTGGAGTGGGTCTTACTTTAAACCCATCAAGCGGCCTTAACTGAGACATACTACAATAACCCTGCATTGATTGAGGAAATGGACCATGGATGGATTTTTTTTTTTTGTTGCTATCACTGCCAGACAGATGGTGCATAATGATCAAGACATGGGATGTTTGCCAAGAACAACTCTCCAGTACTGACACCTCTCTGGATCCCCCTGAGCGCCAGATGTTCCTCTTATCTCCGAACCAGACCAGACTGTTAGTGCAGTTGGACTGCTGGGAAGAGACCTGCCTATCCATCGCAACTCAAGACCATTTTCATTAAAAACGTATCTCCTTCCAGTTTCTAAAACATACGTGTGGAACAGCTGGCAGACAGAACGGATGACAGGAATGGATATAGACTATCACTCATAACATCTTCAGAGGTGAACAGGAGGGGAGAGTGGATTATTCTGCTGGATGGGTGTTTCGTGTTCTTGTTGTGGAAGAAGACATGCTGCCCAAGTCAAGCTAAGCACTGCAAGCAATACAGGAAATATGACTGAAAGCGTAACATTAAGAACTATTGAATTAGGCCTACAACTAGAGGGCTTGCTAAGCTGCGGTCAGTAATATTGACTTTGACGATGAATTCTAGGTAAAGCTCCTTTTTAATGGACATGTGAGGAGGGTACAGTACGTTGTGTACTAGATTGACGTGAAGAGGTTACCTCAATACAGGGTAACAATGACCCCTCACAAGTGGGCGGACAACGCTGAACTCTCTGTGCCCGATTAGACGACTGACATTACGGAGAAGACAAGGCCACAGTCTTGTTTGCCATACAGTGGACGGAGGCCACAGGATCGATTCCATTCAACACTGGGCTTTTTGGTTGCATCACACTGTGTGACATTACTCAATGTTGCCCAGGCTTCAAAGAACAGGCCAAACACAGGGATCAACATGCATTCTGTCTGTCTGCATGCACTGTATCCATGACAGTGGAACTGTATTTTATTGTGATGGAGGGAGCAGGTCACATGAATGACCTGACACACTCCCTGTATCCTGGGAAATGAATCAGTCAGGTCAGCATGATGGTAGTGGTACCACTTCAAAACTGTAAATATGGGCTCTGTGACAAAGCTGATCTAACACAACCTCTAGTCTAGGCCTACCTTTGTGCACATAGGCCTGCTCATTCCTGCCTAAGTCTGCATGTTACCATGTGTATCAATCTTGGATAGGATTCTAAAGTGGAATATGGTTCTTTTTTTGCATGGATAGACCTTGCCCTGGCCCAACTCCACTTCATTTTCCTGCTGCTGAACCCATAGCCAGCAGTGAGTGTATTCATGAGCTGGTGTTCAGGGCAAAATCAGGAAGGTGGGTAACTAGGGTGACAGGGAGTCGTGTAGCCAGCCATACCTCTCTGTGGTGAGGAATGAAATGGATTCATCAACTTATAGCTGCCACTTGTGTGTTGCCCTTCACAGCAAACTGCACCATGATTTATGCTGGCTATGTAGGTTATGCTTAGTTATAACTATGTTATAACTAAACTCACTGGTCACCATAACAACACCCACCCGTAGCACGCGCTCCAGCAGGTAGATCTCACTGGTTATCCCTAAAGCCAACACCACCTTTGGCCGCCTTTCCTTCCAGTTCTCTGCTGCCAATAACTGGAACGAATTGCAAAAATCGCTGAAGTTGGAGACTTGTATCTCCCTCACTAACTTTAAGCATCAGCTATCTGAGCATTTCACCGATTGCTGCAGCTGTACACAGCCCATCTGTAAATAGCCCAACCAACTACCTCATCCCTGTTTTTATTAACTTTTTTTGCTCTTTTGCACACCAGTATTTCTACTTGCACATCATCATCTGCACATCTATCACTCCAGTGTTAATTTGCTAAATTGTAATTACTTCGCTACTATGGTCTATTTATTGCCTTACCTCCTTACTTCATTTGCACACACTGTATATAGATTTTTCTATTGTTATTGACTGTACTTTGTTTATTCCATGTGTAACTCTGTGTTGTTGTTGTTGTTTTTGTCGCACTGCTTTGCTTTATCTTGGCCAGGTCGCAGTTGTAAATGAGAACTTGTTCTCAACTGGCCTACCTGGTTATATAAAGTTGAAATAAAAAAATAAAAAAGTTAACTATGTTATAACATGTACATGTGTCATAGTAAGCAATCAGATTCAAATACAATTTCTACTTTGTGTACTCTCAAACGTGTTCCATACAGGTTAAATGCTTGATTACTTTTTATAAAGATGTAGCTTCAGCCTTTATGGTGTCTCCCTATGTAGCAAAATCCCATCTGACTGACATATTGGCTGTTATTTAGTAGTCACGAAGATGAGAATAATACATAGGCTGTGCATAGATGCGTATGACAAGTCTTAACAACGCAGTATAACTGCATCATAGGGGAGGAGGGGGCAGACAAATAATATTAACATGGTAATACTAATAATGCATGCAGATAAGGTTACTTACACGTCCGTTGCAAGTCAGATCCTCCTTGTTGCGCAACTCAAAAGATTCTTCCTCCTCTTTCTCCCCATAGTCACGTCCGAGCAAATTGAAACCCTGCCTGCAGCACAGAAACCAACAAAATCCTTGTACAGGCATTCAAATCGGGTAAAGTCAGGTGTTTTCGACGATTCTGGTCGTAAAGTCAACATTCAACGTCTGGCCTCTGGGGGTACGCGTGTACGTCTCACAGTACGTAACTAAATCCAGAGTCGCGTGAGGATAACATCCAAGTTGAACAGCTTCTCTCCATAGACTTCCAGGGGGAATATGACAAACAGACACATACGCCAAGAGAACTGTCCAACACTAGCCTATAGAAGAAACATAGAAGCTATCGAAGAGTTCAACCTGGTGAAAATTAGTCTGAAAGTTGTGTCAAATATGTCCTTCCAAAAGTCTAGTTGTTGCCTTGTTTCCCGAGACTTTGCTCGTATCTGAAGTCGTTGCGCAAGTTATCACAAGCTAACTAAAATACCAATGTATCTACTTTCAAGCCTAAATACCACTACTGGCTGGCAAAACCATGAATATTGTAAATAAAAGCCGTCTAAAGAAATCAATATGAGGAGCGAAATTCGTGTTGCCTGCTGCTATTCACATACTACAGTGTAGTAGCTAAACTAAAGGGTAGGCAGGCGATTATGACTTACTTGACTTGAGTTTGAACAAAAGCGTGCCAGAGATCAGCCAGCCTTGAATGGGCGGGTCGAGCCGTCCCCTCATGTCGAATACGAAATGTAACTGGCTGGACTATAACACGCCCAGAAAAGGCACGCCTATCTTACACGCCCCCTCTTCCAACAGACTATTGCGTCACATGCCTCTTTGATGACCTACGACTTTAGCATCCTTGCCCATCATTCTTGAGAAAAAAAGTTTTCTTACCACGTCTACTTCATGTTTGTGTGAAGGCTACTGTAAATACTGTGTTGGTAGGCCTAAGCCAGTACCTTTGTAATTGTGTATTTTCATGCTGTTTTTTTTCTGGTTGATTTAGCGTGTGTGCATGTGTGTTGTGCATGCTAGTGTGTGAGTGTGTGTGAGTGCCTAATGGTGATGTTAATACAGGTATTTGCCCTCGGAAACACAAGAAATGCCTCAATAGGAAGCAGATGGACTCTGTCCCTTTATTCTCTATTCCAGTAAACTCCCTTCAATGACTTCACGGGCAGTTGTGGTGATCACTGATCACTAATAGAGAGAGCTCTTCTTCCCAAATGTTGTTAGAAGAGATAAGCCTGTCTGTGACTTTGTTCGGGTTTGTACTACAAGAAAGCATTTTTCTCTACTTGTGATATCAGATTGAACTCATGAGTGTATTACTTGGTGGTTGGAACTTCTTAATCATGACTACCAGATTTGATCCGATTATATCTACATGTGTTTTTAGCCAATATAAATTTGGCAAATGATACTTGTTGTTTTGTTCCAGAGTGAATATTGATCAGTAATTACCATATAATATAGCTGCGACACTAGACTAATATACTAGACTAGTGTATGAAATTTGCTTTGAGAGCAATTCAGGAGAACTAGAAAACAACTAACACCTCCAAACTTCTATCCACATTCCCCTGACTCACATAGGCCTACAACCTCTTAAAAGGGTCCACACGCACACAGTCGTGAAGAAGGCGCGACATTGCCTCTTCCCCCTCAGGAGGTTGAAAATATTTGGCATGGGACCTCAAATCCTCAAAAAGAGCATCTTGACTGGCTGCATAATTGCTTGGTATGGCAACTGCACCGCCCTCGATCGCATGGTGCTACAGAGGGTGGTGTGGAGAGCCGGGTACATCACTCCCTGCCATTCAGGACCTCTATATCAGGCGGTGTGAAAGAAAGGAAAATTGTTAAAGACCCCAGCCACCCAAGCCATAGACTGTTCTCTCTGCTTCCGCACAGCAAGCGGTTCCGGAGAAACAATTCTAACACCAACAGGCTCCTGAACAGCTTCTATCCCCAAGCTATAAGACTGCAAAATAGCTAACAAAATGGCTACACAGACTTTCTGCATTGACCCTTTTATTTTTATTTTTGCACAGACTCTATGCACACTCACAGGACTTTACACACCCACTCACACTGAGACACACAAACACACACACACATTCATACTAACTCTACACACACGCACACACACTCACATACAATCATTAAATATGCTGCTGCTACTCTGTTTATCATATGTCCTGATGCCTAGTCACCTTACCCCTATAAATATCTACCTCCATGCACACTGTAAATATGGTATTGGCACTGACCCTGTTTTTAAATACTGACCCTGGAACTGACCCTGTATATAGCTACTGACCCTGGAACTGACCCTGTATATAGCTACTGATCCTGGAACTGACCCTGTAAATAGCTACTGACCCTGGAACTGACCCTGTATATAACTACTGACCCTGGAACTGACCCTGTATATAGCTACTGACCCTGGGACTGACCCTGTATATAGCTACTGACCCTGGGACTGACCCTGTATATAGCTACTGACCCTGGAACTGACCCTGTATATAGCTACTGACCCTGGAACTGACCCTGTATATAGCTACTGACCCTGGAACTGACCCTGTATATAGCTACTGACCCTGGAACTGACCCTGTCTATAGCTACTGACCCTGGAACTGACCCGGTATATAGCTACTGACCCTGTATATAGTTACTGACCCTGGAACTGACCCTGTATATAGCTACTGACCCTGGAACTGACTCTGTCTATAGCTACTGACCCTGGAACTGACTCTGTCTATAGCTACTGACCCTGGAACTGACTCTGTCTATAGCTACTGACCCTGGAACTGTCCCTGTATATAGCTACTGACCCTGGAACTGACCCTGTATATAGCTACTGACCCTGGAACTGACCCTGTATATAGCTACTGACCCTGGAACTGACTCTGTCTATAGCTACTGACCCTGGAACTGACTCTGTCTATAGCTACTGACCCTGGAACTGTCCCTGTATATAGCTACTGACCCTGGAACTGACCCTGTATATAGCTACTGACCCTGGAACTGACCCTGTATATAGCTACTGACCCTGGAACTGACTCTGTCTATAGCTACTGACCCTGGAACTGACTCTGTCTATAGCTACTTCCCCTGGAACTGACTCTGTCTATAGCTACTGACCCTGGAACTGACTCTGTATATAGCTACTGACCCTGGAACTGACTCTGTCTATAGCTACTGACCCTGGAACTGACTCTGTATATAGCTTACTTACTTGTTCGTGTTCTTCTTATTTCTATTTGTCATGTGTTTTTGTCCTACTTTACTTCAATCGATAGTACTATATTGATATATTGATATTAATTGCTGCGTTGTTGGGAAAGAGGTTGTAAGAAAGGCATTTCACTGTATTTGTGTCAATAAAACTCTTTCTACACTACAACACTCCACCGCTGTCCAACCCAAACTCTAACTCTTATACTGTCCTTCTGACGCCCTCAAACACACACACACGCACACGCACACACACACACATACGCACACACGCACACACATACACACGCACACACACACACATACGCACACATGCACACACACACTCCCCAATCCCCCCCACCTTCCCCTCTTCCACTTTGCTGAGCACTCTGTAAAGGTGCCGTGGTAGAAGGCAGAGTGACTGGTGCTAAATCCAGACACGTGATATCTCTCTAGACCCCTCGGCGCTCACTCTCATTTCTCCCTTAATATCCCTTCATTTCCCCTGCGCTGCTTGGAGCAAACTCCCCCGTGCATTCATGCTCAGCCGGCCTTAACTCATTCTTGACTGTAGGGACATTCATTAGGGATCGCTGTGTGCTGCAGATGTGCCGCTCTTGGCTCAATCCCTTTAGCATTTCTATACGCACGCACGCACGCACGCACGCACGCACGCACGCACGCACGCACGCACGCACGCACGCACACACACACACACACACACACACACACACACACACACACACACTACTGTCTCCCCCCATGCTCTGTGAACCCCCCACCTCTTCTGTACCCCATAGTGCTGTGAGGGATGAACAGCACAGCAGCTCAATAAAAGCCTTTGGATGTCACTGTTCTGCCGAGTGCCAGCTCCACGATGCACAGTGTCATGTACAATAAGCTCTCTGCCTGCCTCCCTCCCTCAGCCCCGCAGGCCACCCCCAGCCCCAACACTATGATGGGGAGAGGAGAGGAGCTGCTCACTGTTTTACAACTACTGTACCATGACACAGTCAGAGCGAGAGAGTGGGAGGTGGCCTGAGGTGCGGGCGTGAAGTTTTTGTTTTGTTTATAGTGAGTATGTATGTGAGTGTATGGATGTGTTTTTCTCTGAGTATGGAGAGTTTCCCCAGCAGCTCTCCTCAGTAATTCTTCCCTTGTCTTGAGTGAACGGCCCTCCCCCACCTCCCCTCTATCTGTATCCATTCTCAGTTCTCTCTCTCTCTCTCTCTCTCTCTCTCTCTCTCTCTCTCTCTCTCTCTCTCTCTCTCTCTCTCTCTCTCTCTCTCTCTCTCTCTCTCTCTCTCTCTCTCTCTCTCTCTCTCTCTCTCTCTCTCTCTCTCTCTCTCTGGGCCAGATCCTCCCCCATCTCCCAAAACAATACCCCAGAGGCCCAGCTCCCACAGACCTGCAGTAACATATGTTTTATTTTTAGAGCTCGCTCAGCCCACGCCAACGCAATAAAACTGAAAAAAAGAAAGGCCTCTCCCTCCATACGGTTTCTGAGAGTTGAAGTTTCACAGAAGGGAATGGCTGTTATTATGATTACCGTCATAGATCAAGAGAATTCATAGTCAAAGTGTCAGATTAGTTTTTCTTTGTTTGCTGAAGGAAGGAGCACCCAAAATGTTCAATATTCCTCTTTCTCTGTTTGCATCACTGTGCGCCAACACAAAGCGATTGACCCCATTCATTTACAGTCTCTTTCCAAACTGTCTTACTCTCACCCAGCCCCCTTCTTTCTTTCTCTCGCTTCCCCCATCTCTCCCCTTCCCCCTTCTGTCTTCCTCTCCCCCTGCTCTCCTCCTTCAGGCCCCCCTCTCTCCTGCCTCTCAGTTTCCCTCAGTTGAGATATGATGCTCCATTAACGCATGCACACACCCACTCACTCAGGCAGGCTAACCTGATACGGGGGGGGGGGGGGGGGGGCTCTGTGATGATGGGGTGGGGGTCCTGCTTGGTTGGTATGTATGAGATCGGGATAGACTCTGTTATCCCTGGAAAAAGACCATAGGTGTGTAGGAGAGATTGCTCTAGTATTTGTAGTCATTTTTGGGGAGGAGGTCCACACAGGGAGACAGACGGGGTAGGGGTTGTCTTCTAAAGCCATAAGCATGTCTCTTACTCTTGGTTCCACTCCTTCTCCCGCCCACTCACTAACTCTCTCTCTCTCCTGGTTGGGTATTAATCAAATATTTCCCCCAATCATTTCTGTTGGCTGATCCCACCCACTTCCTGTCTTCCTACCTCTCCGCTCCTCTCTTCTCCTCTCCACGGCCGCCCCCAGCCCGTTTGTTGACATTGGTGGTTTGGTGTTTCCAAGGGAGACGTTTTGTAGAATAGACCCAAGTCACACATGTCAGGCTGATGGGAGACAGAGCAGAGCAGGCCCTGTTGTTCTCAGTCTCTCTGTGCACCATCCAGTTAGATGTGGGATTACTGCACACGTCTTATGGGGGTGTACTTGACTGATTATTAACATCAACGTTTCCGTGAAGCTTTAAAAGTCAGTGTTAGTGGACCCTACGGTCTTGTCAGGGATTGGAGCGGTTGATAGGTTAGGATTGGAGAGGGGTAGGCCTACTTATTTATTGGTACAAAATTGTGGTATTTACTTAAAGGGGCAGAAGTTGAATAAAGTTGGATCCATCTCGATTTTCAACAGCAAACAATACATGGCCAATAACTGAAGCGACGACTGGTCGACGCTGTGAAAGGAGGGAGGGGGGTTCCTTTGGAAGGAGATCTGTCTTTGAAGAGTTGGCTACAACCATCATCTTACAGATTCAGTCCCAGTGTTCAAAGGTCAGGGGTCATCTCATTCCTCTGAAATAGGGATTTAGACTATCTACTTTACCCTATTGACCTCTCAACCCAGTCTCCTACAGGATTTCCTGAGTCCCCACTGGGTCAAGCATTGAACTTAACCCCCCATCTCGTCTCTCCACCCCTCACCCTACTGCTGTTAGGTATGGTGGAGGTTTACGCTGAGGCTACAGTTAGTTGGTGAATAGAGGGGTGTTGCGCTATTGGCCCATATGTATTGGATAGTGGATAGTGGAGCCCTTTAACTACAGTACCTGACCGGAAGAACCCTCTGAGGAATATCCTGCTGTATATATATATATGTAACCTTTATTTAACTAGGCAAGTCAGTTAAGAACAAATTCTTATTTAGAATGACGGCCTACACCGGCCAAACCCGGAAGATGCTGGGCAAATTGTGTGCTGCCCTATGGGACTCCCAATCACGGCCGGTTGTGATACAGCCTGGATTTGAACCAAGGTGTCTGTAGTGACGCCTCAAGCACTGAGATGTAGTGCCTTAGACCGCTGCGCCACCCAATACTATGTGACAGAAAGGCCATGTAATGGGAAAAAAGAGAATTAAAGGAATGACGATGTGGACTGTGAGTGTAATCAGTGTATGTTGTGTGTGTGTGCATGTGCATGTGTAACGCATGCTTGTGCGTGTGTGTGTTTACAGCAGGTCTCCCTGGTCAGCCTGAGGGGTCATGTTAACTAGCAGTGGAGGATCATGGGGTTTTGAACCGTTGCCACGGGCCCATCTGTTCCCAGAGAGAGAGGGAGCCTGTGGCGGAGCAGAGGGACCGGTGTCAGGGCCAGGGCGAGAAGGGGAAATATTCCCAGTTTAAACTTCTGACCCCCTCGCCCAAGTTAACCCACAACCCCTCTCTGGCTCCAGTACAGTATTAATACCCCTAGCACTACCATCCTGTTACACTGAGCACACCTGCCTGTCACACCAGTACACCCCTCAATCTGGACTGGAAGAGACTTTGTGTTATACTGTGTTACTGGTACACTGCTAGCGTTGTGTCGAGAGATGGGAGTTTACTGCGTGAGGAATGTTTTGCTTTAAAGAGCCTCTTCTGTTTAAGCAGGCCACTGTGGTGTATGTCCACAGGAGGACAGGAGCTGAACTGACTGGCTGTGTGCGTATTGACTGAGCATACACAAACTAACCAAGCGTTTTGCTACCTCATCCTCTGGACAATAAAACAAGGGACAGTTTAGAACTTACAATAGAAATCTCTGGCCCCACCCTCCGCCCCTTCAGCCAGAGTAGGGGACGTTTAATACTTTTCCCTGGGTTCTGTTGAACTCTTTTAGGAGTCTGGAGACATTGATTTATCTCCTTTTAAACGATATTCTCCTGAAAAATAAAAAAGCTAATCTGAGTTTACAAAACATGTTATCTTTCTCTGAGCTGAGTTACAGTAGGCGTATACAGTGCTGTAAGTATTTCGGATTAAGTATAAGGTTATACCAAGGGCACCGAAGACGTGCGTGCCCTCAATAGAATTACATAACAGGACTTTACACCATTACCCCCCGTTACTCATAGATAGATGAATATTCCATAGGCACTAATTCCTCAACTGACCAAAAAATTAAAACAAGACAAGAAACAAAAGCTTAAGCTCCCTTATCATCGACTTTAATCTTTAAACCAAACAACAGGCAGGAAAGAACTTCACAGCCTTGAGAGAAAACGAGGGAGAAAAAACAGGGAGATAATAGATAGGAGATAGGAAAGGAGGGATAACGGGATAGGACAGATGCTGGGCTTGCGATGAAGAGGTAGAAGACAAAACAAGGAAAAAGCCAAACAAACAGTGAGGAGAGACAGAGGCCAGAAGCCCTCATATTGCCTGGTATTTTCACATTAAAGGGAAAAGGCTGGAGAGATAAGGCTTGATGGAATGCACACTGCGCAGTTCAATACAGTTACACTCCGTCTATTCTGTCCTCGGGCAAGGCTCACTGCTCGAAAGCCAAAACAGCGTTTCAAATTGTTTTTTGGAGTTAGTGTGCGTGCATTGCCACTCTTCCGTGCATGGTGGACATTGGAGAGGTAGGAGGCAGTAAAACTGAGGTTTGTTGAGAATCGAGGGAGGGTAAAAGGCTCAGTGTTTGGGAGAGAGGAGAGAGGGTAACTTATTGAGAGTTAAGGGACTGGGCAGATGGCCAGGGTCCTTGAACTATTTTTGGCTCTTCGACTGTGTGCTCAGTACTCAGAAAACAGAATGTGTGGTACTTTGCCAAAATAAAACTCTGGACCGACCTGTGTGTGTGTGTGTGTGTGTGTGTGTGTGTGTGTGTGTGTGTGTGTGTGTGTGTGTGTGTGTGTGTGTGTGTGTGTGTGTGTGTGTGTGTGTGTGTGTGTGTGTGTGTGTGTGTGTGTGTGTGTGTGTGTGTGTGTTTGTGTGTGTGCATGTGCATGTGTGTGTGAGCATGCATATGTGTGTGTGAGTGTACTGTAAGTGTGTGCGCGACTGTGTGTGTGTGTGTGTTCGTGTCTGCATGTATACACGCTGGGGGAATGTGTTGACTGGCAGTCACAACAGAGCGTTGCTGAATGATGGACATGTCAGAAACATTGGCAGATTCAGTGGAAACCCTTTGCCATGCGCGACTAATACGATGCCTGTGTATCTGTAGTTGGTTTTGCCCTAGTTTCCTGTGTTTAGATATCAGCCTTGAGAAGGGCTCTTAGCAATACAAGCAGTATAATTATTGAATATGGGGAAAAAAGTGGCCACTGCTGTACCTCGAACTTAGCAAAGAACCTTCACAGAGGACCTTTGCAAACTTCTGCTCCTTTGATTTGGCTCTGCCTGTGGGAGTGTTTAGCTCAAGGCAGTAAGGTTGAAAAGCACATCAGCATGTCTTCCATGTATATACTGTAAGTGTGTGTGTGTGTGTGTGTGTGTGTGTGTGTGTGTGTGTGTGTGTGTGTGTGTGTGTGTGTGTGTGTGTGTGTGTGTGTGTGTGTGTGTGTGTGTGTGTGTGTGTGTGTGTGTGTGTGTGTGTGTGTGTGTGTGTGTGTGTTGTCTCAGGTTCTGCTGAGGCCCAGATCAAGACTGTTGCTAGGCGCTGTGACCTCCAAAAGCAACAGTTTCCTGGGCGGAGGGTGAACCCTGCTATGTGTGGGGCAGTATTTCATTACTACACCCTCCTCCAAACACACCACATACCACCGCCGTCTCCTTCAGGAACCGCTCATGGGTTAATTCTGTAAATGCTAGGAGCAACATCCATCTCTTAACGTCCCCACCAATCAATGCTGATGGCCTTATTTTTCTTTGGCTGACCAGAAGAGTCAGAATGGCCACCATTCACTGTGAGGTCTCTCTCTCTCTCTCTCATCATGCAGGAACACAGACTGCTGTGTCAGACATTTAACACAGACTCAATGTGGGTTTGACCTCCAAACAACTGGTGCAACACAAGCCTGCTTGGATTAAAGAAACATCACATGATTTAAAATCATATTATGCCACTAGTCTGCCTGCCCTGCTAGGCCTGAGAGAGGAAAAGCAGCCAATCCAGAGAAGCACTCCCCCTCCCCCCACACACACACCCGTGTGCTCTGGGCTGAGTGGGGGCCATCTGCAGCGCTGAGAGGACAGGCCGTACTGCCAGAGGTACTTTACTGGAGCTCAGCTCTCTGCTCCAAGGAAAAGGAATCAGCACTGGCCCAGGGTGAAGGACTGTAGGACTGTCTGGCCAACTCTGTGTGTGTGTCTCAGTGTGTGTGTGTGTGTGTGTGTGTGTGTGTGTGTGTGTGTGTGTGTGTGTGTGTGTGTGTGTGTGTGTGTGTGTGTGTGTGTGTGTGTGTGTGTGTGTGTGTGTGTGTGTGTGTGTATGTGTGTGTGTGTGTGTGTGCGTGAGTGAGTGAGTGAGTGTATCTAGAGTGGTTCGAGGGGGTTGGTGCAGGAGATTCCAAGTAAATATGTTTGGTGAACCCCTGGATCACCTCAAGCCTTTCTGCTTTGAGTCTCATTACAGTTTTTTAACAATGACTTTGGCACTAATTTCAGAACCTTGATGTCATTTTTCTAAACTCTAGACACAAAACTCACAACCGGTGATAAAAATGCACATTTTTCAAAACTTTTTCCAATATCTTGGATACAATACACATAAAGCTAAGATCATTTGTTCAATGAACTAAAATCACCTGTTCAAAATGACACAACTTAACATCAAAGTATTACCATTTCAAAATGCAATTCACACTGTTGCATTACTCTTAATGCATAGCTTTATGGAAACTATATTCCATGTTTAGATCATGAAAGTTTCAGGATAACGAGATCCATTGACACCAATTACTGTGGAACATGAACCAATTGGACTACATTATCTATGGATGTAATATTTCATCATCATTCTTTATCAGACACTGTTTCTATGGTCCCATGTACCACTTTTCCAGACCATGTTTTCAGATTTGACATTACTGTACACTCACCGGTCACTTTATTAGGTACACCTATCTAGTACTGGGTAGGACCCCCTTTTGCCTCCACAACAGCCTGAATTATTCAAGGTGTTGTACGTTAAGAGATGCCATTCTGTACACCACTGTTTTAAACAGCTGTTATTTCAGCATTTGTGGCCTTTCTGCTAGCTTGAATGAGTCTGGACATTCTCCTCTGACCTCTTTCATTAACAAGGTGTTTTTGCCCACAGACATGCTGCTCACTGAATGTGTTTTGTTTATCGCACCATTCTCTGTAAACTCTAGAGACTGTAGTGTGTTAAAATCCCAGGAGGGCAGCTGTTTCTGAGATGCTGGAATCACCATGTGTGGCACCAACAATCATACCACAGTCAAAGTTCCTTAGATTACTCATCTTGCCTGTTCTAATGTTTGGTCGAACAACATCTAATACTCTACATATTGAGTTGCAGGCAGCCACATGATTCGCTGTTCGAAGGAGCAGGCTATTTGCGTTAACATGTAGATTAACCTAATAAAGTGGCCGGTGAGTGTATGTATGCAGGCCCTTGTAATTGCTTTTCCAATACTGCCAACTCGTTAGCGATGATTGATTTCACATTGTGGTACGACTTCCGCCGAAGTTGGTCCCTCTCCTTGTTCGGGCGGCGTTTGGCGATCGGCGGTCGACGTCACCGACCTTCTAGCCATCGCCGATCCACTTTTCATTTTCCATTGGTTTTGTCTTGTCTTCCATCACACCTGGTTCCAATTCCATCAATTACATGTTGTGTATTTAACACTCTGTCCCCCCCCCCCCCCATGTCCTTGTCCGTAATTGTTTCTTGTAGTGCTTGTGCACGGTATGCTGGTGATTACCGGGTTTTGTTTGACCCATTTCATGTATTGTTCTGTTGACGGTGGTTTATGTTGATTAAATGACACCGTTGTAAATCAGTTTTTGCTCTCCTGCGCCTGACTTCTCTGCCGCCAGTACGCACCTCATGTCACGTTCCTGACCTGTTTTCTGTTGTTTGTTATGTGTTTAATTGGTCAGGGCGTGAGTTTGGGTGGGTAGTCTATGTTATGTGTTTTCTATGTTGGGTTAATGGGTTGCCTGGTATGGCTCTCAATTAGAGGCAGGTGTTTGGCGTTTCCTCTGATTGAGAGCCATATTAAGGTAGGTTGTTTCACATTGTTTGTTGTGGGTGGTTGTCTCCTGTGTCTGTGTCTATGTTGCGCCACACGGGACTGTTTCGGTTTGTTTGTCCGTTCGTTCGTTTTGTGTAGTCAGTTTTCCTGTTCGTGCGTTCTTCGTGTATATGTAAGTTCGTTAGTTCAGGTCTGTCTACGTGCGTTTGTTATTTTGTAATTATCAAGTGTATTTCGTGTCAGTGTTCGTCTTGTCAAATAATCATTATGTATTCATCACCCGCTGCGCCTTGGTCCACTCTCTCACCGAAAGACGACCGTTACACCTCATTACAACGAGTATATAGTGAAATGAGTCATATCCACGTACAACAATATAGTGATAACATGGAGCCGTCAGGTGATCCAGGTCACAATAGAGGTCAAGCAGTGGGAGGAGGAAGACAAGGAATACGCACTAGTCAAAGGAATGGCAGGGGACAAGCACCCCTTCTGAGAGGTGGTCGTGGGCCTCGTTTGAGAGGTGTGGGGGAACGTGGTAGAGGACAAGGCCACGGACCAAGACAGCGGCAGCAACAGCAAAGAGTGTCCAATGAAATCCGAGCAATAGTTGTAGACCATGTTGTAAATCATGACATGACAATGACTGAGGCAGCTACAATGATTCAACCAAACCTCAGAAGATCAACCGTGGCCTCAATCATCAGAACTTTCCGCAATGAGAACCGGTAAGTCTTCAGCATGCACTAAACATTAGGCTACTCTCAATTGTCAAATGACTGTATATTGCATGCCAATGTGTACCACAGAGTAGGTGATGTGACTAAATGTGTTCTTACTGTCATTTTCCCTGCAGAATCAAGACTAGGCCAAATAGGGGAGGCAGAGGAAAAATTCTGACTGACCAACAAGAGCGGGCTGGTCAATTTGGTTCGGGACAGAAATGATATTCGCCTTATAGAAATTCAGCTGCACATCTTGGACAATGACGACATGTTCAACAATGTGGAAGCCATAAGTTTGTCGACTATTGCATGCATGCTGAAAAGGCACCAGGTATCTCTAAAACAGCTAAACCGTGTGCCTTTTGAAAGAAATACAGATAGAGTGAAGCAACTGAGGACTGAGTATGTTCAGGTATGTTCAGTTTCAAGATGCCTGTTGTGAAAAATTCCCCCAAAATTCTGCATCATTGTAATCAGTAATTCTCTTTCCAAAATGTATTTTTAGAGGGTGATGGAGCTGGATGCTGATGAAAACCATCACAAATTCCTATTTTTGGATGAGGCAGGCTTCAACCTGGCCAAGTCAATGAGGAGAGATCGAAATTTCAGTGGCCAGCGGGCAACCATCCAAGTACCTGGACAACGTGGGGCCAACATCACCATGTGTGCGGCTATTTTGGGAAGATGGTGTGGTGGGACGCAGACCTCATATTGGATCATATAATGCAGCTCTCCTTGTAACCTTCCTTGATGAGCTAAATCAGGTCTTTGGAGCTGATGGCGTGACTTATGTAATTGTGTGGGATAATGCCAGGTTCCACCATGCTCAAACGGTGCAAGCATAGTTTCAGGCCCATCCACAATTTACCACCCTGTACTTACCCCCATACTCTCCTTTCCTTAACCCGATTGAGGAATTTTTCTCCACATGGAGGTGGAAGGTATATGATAGGCGCCCTCACGAACAAGCCACCCTTCTCCAGGCCATGAATGACGCATGCAATGACATCACGGCAGACCAGTGTCAGGCCTGGATTCGCCATGCCCGAAGATTCTTCCCAAGATGTTTGGCTAATGAAAACATCCATTGTAATGTGGATGAGAACCTGTGGCCAAATCCACAAGACAAGGTTGATGGAAATTTAGAAGTACAGTAATCAATTCTTTGTTTTGCTTTTTACAGTAAGCCAGGTGAGGAACACTGCAGTTCACATTTGACTGTCGTTTTTTCTTTTTTGTAGCTAATTATTTTTGCTTGACTCAAAGAAGCCTATGTTGTGATTTTATTGTATTTCATCAATACATTTCAGATTTTCTTCAATGATTCCACTGTGTCTGTAGTATTCTCTCTACTAGTCCTTTTACAGTGATGTATTTACGTGTAGTACCACAATGAAACATATATCACATATTTTGTACTACAATATTTAATGATTGTACGAACAACTACACAGTGAAACTATCGGTATCTTGTGTGTGGGTAATCTAAATGAATGTTTCTATGGTATTTCATGATAAGTCAGTTATTTGAACCAATGATTCTGCAAGTGCAAGGTTTCTTTAAATATATGAATGCACAATGCAATGTTATCAACATTGGACAGCCTGTGTTACAAGTGATGACCGTTTTGAGTTTTGTGTCTAGAGTTTTGAAAAATGACTACAAGGTTCTGAAATTAGTGCCAAAGTGATTGTAAAAAACTGTAGTAACTTTGAGGATGAACACACAGTGTTAGTGAGACCAAACCAAGTGAATCACAGGGTTTCCCTCCTCATTGTGTCTGTTATCTAAGATCTTGTTCCACAGGCACAAGGTGTCCTTTGTGGACAAACTCCACTGGAAACAGTCTCGTACTGTATACTCAGACTCACTGTTTGTGTTGTGCTAAGTTGAATTCCCATCACTCAAACCAGTCCTTTCTCACATTCGGTCACCTGATCCCATCTGTTTTCCTTTACCCTCTCGTCCCAGCTGCAATTGTCAAGTGCTACAGTCAGCAATCAACATCAAACAAAAAGAGAAGACAGGGCAACTAAAAGAGAAGACAGTGGGCAAACAAACTGGCAGACAGACTAAACATGTATGGCTTGTCTGGCGTGTGGGGAAATATAGGACTAGGCAGGGGGAAGTGTGCATGAGTCTGTGTGTGTGTGTGTGTGTGCGCGCAAACGTGCATGTGTGTGGGATTGGCAGCAAACAGTGGGAACAAAAGAGCCTCAGCTCTTGCTCCAGTAGGGCACAGCTGTTGGTATTTAAACTCAGTGCAGGTGCTGCCGTCTTTGTGAAGCTACCAGTGCGTGTCTCCATCGTCTCCTTGTGTTTGAGTGTTTGTTGGAGATGTGTGTGTGAATTGTTAATATTGAGCTAAAGAAATAAATGTAACATGCAGAAGACTTTCAGCTTTGCGAACACATTTGGAAATGAACAGAGCGTGTGTGTGTGTGTGTGTGTGTGTGTGTGTGTGTGTGTGTGTGTGTGCCTTCATTAGCAGCGTGTTGGTGGAGGCCCAGTGACACCCAGACAGTGTTCACACTCCCCAGTCACGTGACCTGAGTGAACCTCACCATGCTGCTGTCATGGCACTTCAACATAGTAAAGTGGAATGTGATGATAGAGCAGTGAATACTGGCCAAGACTTATTATAACCCTACCTCTACTGCTCTGGCTGAAAAGACAAAAAAGGATTAGTTCCTCTCAGTGCCATTGGGGAAACTTTACTTAGGGGGAAGTTATTTCATGTAAGAGGAACTTCACAAAGCATTTTCAGGAAGTTGCTGGATATGCACTTGTGAGATATCTGTTGCATTGTACACACGTCATGAACTGTAAAGAAAACTATTACAAAAGCATTTTTAGGATGGCTGGGAAATCACTCTTTTAAGCGTGTTTGCTTGCTTATTTTGTTTGTCTATGTCCACTCTAAGTCCTGAGTGTTGGAGCGGGCTCTGCTCATTGTAGCAGCTGTCCAGGAGGCACCTGTTGAGCTAACAGTGTGGCTCGACCAGGAGCGGGGCTGACACCAGGTGGGATCCCAGTCTGGATGCCCCCTGCTGGGCATGCTCTCAGCTGGGACTGAGTCATCCTGGTGGAGGTCACACAGGTGGATGGACAACAGACCACCAGTGTGTGGGGTCCTTGTGGCTCCCATGGGTGGGGGCTGGAGAAATGCCTGTCTACAAAAAGCACCCTGCTATCATGAGTAGTACACTTCAACATCATAAAGAGAGACATTCCGTTTTCTCTGATGGAAACACACACACACACACACACACACACACACACACACACACACACACACACACACACACACACACACACACACACACACACACACACACACACACACACATACACAGGTCCTCTTCAATTTACTATAACTTCATTGTTTGCTTGTCACACAGTATACACATATAAATGAAGAACGTGCTCATCATACCACGTTTTTCCTTCCATCCATCTTCATGACATCTAGCACTCATCCATGATCAGTGAAACTATCTCTAGGGAACATTTGGGTGTGCGTCAGGACTTGTCTGCATCCCCAGTTGTGTATTGTGTATGTTTTTGTGTGTGCATTTGGTATTTTTGGTATTTTATTAGGATCCCCATTAGCTGTTGCGATAGCAGCAGCTACTATTCCTGGGGTCCAGCCGAGGCCTACATTTATGATTGACATAATACAGAATATTAATAATCAAACATTTATGATTTACATTTGGATATATGACATTTGCATTCAGTAGCATCTACTGTAGGCTATCAGTTAGACATACATATCAGTACAATACATATCAGCACAATACATACCAGTACAATTCATATCCGTACAATACATATCAGTACATATATATCAGTACAATACATATCAGTACAATACATACCAGTACAATTCATATCCGTACAATACATATCAGTACATACATATCAGTACAATACATATCAGTACATACATATCAGTACAGTATATATCAGTACAATACATACCAGTATATACATATCAGTACAATACATACCAGTACAATTCCTATCAGTACAATACATATCAGTACATACATATCAGTACATACATATCAGTACAATACATACCAGTACAATTCATATCAGTACAATACATACCAGTACATACATATCAGTACAATACATATCAGTACAATACATATCAGTACAATACATACATATCAGTACAATACATACCAGTACAATTCATATCAGTACAATACATATCAGTACATACATATCAGTACATACATATCAGTACAATACATACCAGTACAATTCATATCAGTACAATACATACCAGTACATACATATCAGTACAATACATATCAGTACAATACATGTCAGTACAATACATGTCAGTACAATACATACCAGTACATACATATCAGTACAATACATATAAGTACATACATATCAGTACAGTACATATCCGTACATATATATATCAGTACAATACATATCAGTACAATACATATCAGTACAATACATATCAGTACAATACATACCAGTACATATATATCAGTACAATACATACCAGTACAATACATATTAGTACATAACACAGGAGGTTGGTGGCATCTTAATTGGGGAGGATGGGCACGGAGTAATGGCTGGAGTGGAATCAGTGGAAAGTTATCAACAACATCAAACACATGGTTTCCATGTGCTTGATGCCATTACATTCGCTCCGTTCCAGCCATTATTATGAGCCGTCCTCCCCTCAACAGCCTCCACTGGTACATACATATCAGTACATACACACAAAATATTTAGGTAAAACAGGCGAGAGGTGCTGTGAGGTGTTGCTTTATCTGTTTTTTAAAGCCAGGTTTTCTGTTCACTTGATTTGGGAGCTGTGAAAAGAAATGTATGGTGGGGTAAGTGTGTGTGTCAACACATTAATGTTTCCTATAAAAACAAGAAGCGAAACTTACGAGAGAGACTGGCATGCATAGTATTGGGCCAGCTACAGTTTTTCTAGGTTCTTCTTTGCAGCACCGGACCATGTGTGTGTGTGTGTGTGTGTGTGTGTGTGTGTGTGTGTGTGTGTGTGTGTGTGTGTGTGTGTGTGTGTGTGTGTGTGTGTGTGTACACAGATTGTGTCCCTTGCCTTGTACAATGGCACCCCTATGGAAAATACACACTCTCCAATGGGGGCTGGCCAAATTACAATCTGGTAAAAAATTCCCTGTGGGAAAGGAGACATAGTGTGTGTGTGTGTGTGTGTGTGTGTGTGTGTGTGTGTGTGTGTGTGTGTGTGTGTGTGTGTGTGTGTGTGTGTGTGTGTGTGTGTGTGTGTGTGTGTGTGTGAGAGAGAGAGAGAGAGAGATAGAGAGAGAGAGAGAGAGAATGAGTGCGAAAAGTGCTAAACTATAAAAATGATCATTTTAGGAATATGTAATACTTATGAGAAAGGTCATTTGGGATTTTGAAGTAGCATATTGACCCAGTAGCTATTTGCACATTATTCATCCAGTGTGTTCAGTTTTCATACATTTTCTAGTGTCAGTAAAAAGGCACATTTTCGAGGGGGAGAATAAAGTCTAGTGATGAATAGACAAGGTGAGATGTGGACAGCAGCAGTCACAGCCTGCGTCCTTCAGGGACTGAGCTTTAACATTGAGCCTCAGGTGACATCTGGTGGTCAGTTGATGTATAACACAAGAATGCAACGAATCCTAGACTGACATTATTTACAACACATAATATTTTCAACTCATTAATGCTATACACACAAATGAATACAAATGAATACATTGATCAAGTAAATTGTAGTCAATTTCAGTAGGCAGAATCATTGCCTTCAAAACGTATTTTGGAATGTTGATTGTTTCATATGACGTCCTTGGAGCAACATTAAGTTATGATGTCTGTGGGACATTTAGGTATGATGTCTGTGGAACATTTAGTTATGATGTCTGTGGGACATTTAGGTATGATGTCTGTGGGACATTTAGGTATGATGTCTGTGGGACATTTAGGTATGATGTCTGTGGGACATTTAGTTATGATGTCTGTGGGACATTTAGGTATGATGTCTGTGGAACATTTAGTTATGATGTCTGTGGGACATTTAGGTATGATGTCTGTGGGACATTTAGGTATGATGTCTGTGGAACATTTAGTTATGATGTCTGTGGGACATTTAGGTATGATGTCTATGGGACATTTAGGTATGATGTCTGTGGGACATTTAGGTATGATGTCTGTGGGACATTTAGTTATGATGTCTGTGGGACATTTAGGTATGATGTCTGTGGGACATGTTGTTATGATGTCTGTGGGACATTTAGGTGCGATGAAGCTCTATGAAACGGTTTGTTAAGCTGTTGATCCATTACTTTCAATAACTATTAAGGCCTGTCATGTAACATAGACTAGAGTGTAAAGTCCCGATGGTATAATTAATATCCACTGGGCCAGTCATAGACCAGTATACTACACTGAACAAAAATATAAACGCAACATATAAAGTGTTGGTCCTACGTTTCATGAACTGAAATAAAAGACCCATATGTTCAAAAAACGTATTTGTCTCAAATTTTGGGCACAAATTTGTTTACATCCCATTTCGTGAGCATTTCTCCTTTGCTAAAATAATCCATCCACCTGACAGGTGTGGCATATCAAGAAGCTGATTAAACATCATGATCATTACACAAGTACACCTTGTGCTGGGGACAATAAAATACCACTCTGAAATGTGCAGTTTTATCACACAACACAATGCCACAGATGTCTCAAGTTTTGAGGGAGTGTGCAATTGGTATGGTGAATGCAGGAATGTCCACCAGAGCTGTTGCCAGATAATTTAATGTTAATTTCTCTACCATAAGCCGCCTCCAACGTCGTTTTAGAGAATTTGGCAGTACGTCCAACCGGCCTCACAACCACAGACAATGTGTATGGCATCGTTTGGTCGAGCGGTTTGCTGATATCAACGTTGTGAACAGAGTGCCCTGCCGCATGGTGGTATGGGCAGGCATAAGCTACGGACAACGAACACAATTGCATTTTATCGATGGCAATTTGAATGCACAGAGATACCGCGACAAGATCCTGAGGCCCATTGTCATACCATTCATCCACCACCATCACCTCATGTTTCAGCATGAGGTGAAATGTCCCAGTTCTTCCATGACCTGCATATTCACCAGACATGTCACCCATTGAGCATGTTAGGGATACTCTGGATCAACGTGTATGACAGCATGTTCCAGTTCCCGCCAATGTCCAGCAATAGAAGGCGGTGACCCGTTCCTGTAGGTTCATGCTCTACAACATTCGCAGAGTACGACCCTGCCTCACGCAGGAAGCGGCGCAGGTCCTAATCCAGGCACTTGTCATCTCCCGTCTGGATTACTGCAACTCGCTGTTGGCTGGGCTCCCTGCCTGTGCCATTAAACCCCTACAACTCATCCAGAACGCCGCAGCCCGTCTGGTGTTCAACTTTCCCAAGTTCTCTCACGTCACCCCGCTCCTCCGCTCTCTCCACTGGCTTCCAGTTGAAGCTCGCATCCGCTACAAGACCATGGTGCTTGCCTACGGAGCTGTGAGGGGAACGGCACCTCCGTACCTTCAGGCTCTGATCAGGCCCTACACCCAAACAAGGGCACTGCGTTCATCCACCTCTGGCCTGCTCGCCTCCCTACCTCTGAGGAAGTACAGTTCCCGCTCAGCCCAGTCAAAACTGTTCGCTGCTCTGGCACCCCAATGGTGGAACAAACTCCCTCACGACGCCAGGTCAGCGGAGTCAATCACCACCTTCCGGAGACACCTGAAACCCCACCTCTTTAAGGAATACCTAGGATAGGATAAAGTAATCCTTCTAACCCCCCCCCCCCCTTAAAAGAGTTAGATGCACTATTGTAAAGTGGTTGTTCCACTGGATATCATAAGGTGAATGCACCAATTTGTAAGTCGCTCTGGATAAGAGCGTCTGCTAAATGACTTAAATGTAAATGTAAATAGAAGAGGAGTGGGACAACATTCCACAGGCCACAATCAACAGCCTGATCAACTCTATGCGTAGGATATGTGTCGCACTGCATGAGGCAAATGGTGGTCACACCATATACAGACTGGTTTTCTGATCCACTCCCCTACTTTTTTTAAGGTACACTACATGATCAAAAGTATGTGTACACCTGCATGTTGAACATCTCATTCCAAAATCATGTGCATTAATATGGAGTTGGTCCCCCCTTTGCTGCTATAACAGCCTCCACTTTTTTTGGGACGGCTTTCCACTAGATGCTGGAACATTGCTGCGGTGACTTGCTTCATTCAGCCACAAGAACATCCGTGAGGTCGGGCACAGATGTTGGGCGATTAGGCCTGGCTCGCAGTTGACGTTCCAATTCATCCAAAAGGTGTTCGATGGGGTTGAGGTCAGAGCTCAGTGCAGGCCAGTAAAGTTCTTCTAAACCAATCTTGACAAATCATTTCTGTATGGACCTCGCTTTGTGCACAGGGGCATTGTCATGCTGAAACAGAAAAAGGCCTTCCCCAAACTTTTGCCACAAAGTTGGAAGCACAAAATCATCTAGAATGTCATTGTATGCTATAGCGTTAAGATTTCCCTTCACTGGAAGTAAGGGGCCTAGCCCGAACCATGAAAAACTGCCCCAGACCATTATTCCTCCTCCACCAAACTTTACAGTTGGCACTATGCATTCGGGCAGGTAGCGTTTTCCAGGCATCAGCCAAACCCAGATTCGTCCATTGGACTGCCAGATGGTGAAGAGAATGCATTTCCACAATGGTGGCGAGCTTTACACCACTCCAGCCAATGCTTGGCATTGCGCATGGTAATCTTAGGCTTGTATACGGCTGCTTGGCCATGGAAACCCATTTCATGAAGCTCCAGATTATTGTGCTGACGTTTGGAGGACAGACGATTTTTACGCGATACGCGCTTCAGCACTTGGCGGTCCCGTTCTATGAGATTGTGTGGCCTACCACTTCGCGGCCTAGACGTTGTTGATCCTAGATGTTTCCACTTCACAATAACAGCACTTACAGTTGACTGGAGCAGCTCTAGCAGGGCAGACATTTTACGAACTGACTTGTTGGAAAGGTGGCATCCTATGATGGTGTCACGTTAAAAATCACTGAGCTCTTCAGTAAGGCCAATCTCCTGCCAACGTTTGTTTATGGAGATTGCATGGCTGTGTGCTTGATTTTATACACCTACAAATTTGAAGAGGTGTCCACATACTTTTGTATATACAGTGGATATTGTGAAAGATGTCTACAATGATCACACCATTGACCACACACATGGGATAAAAATTTGGCCAATTTGATGTTCAGTCACTTTTAATGGGTAGTACAAGTGTATTGCCTAATGTGAAAACAGTGTAATGTACTGTAATTTACAGTACCGTAGCATCTACATTCAAATAGCAATTTCGAAACATTTATCTTACTTTTTGCTATTGCTAACGGGCTGTTAAAATAACTGCATTGAGAAGATATCATTATGTTGTGTTTTGGTGATTAAACTAATGTACTCATTATATTTCACAGTAAACGTATATGTTGTATCAATGGTTGTGTGGTGAAAGATGTCCAAACAAAATGAATGCACAATGAAAGGTTTTGAATGTAAGACTGGCTGTGTTACAAATGTTAACAGTTTGGAGTTCTGTACGAAGAGTTTTGAAGATTCACCACAAACTGTAAGAAGAGACAGGTCAAGGTCACCCTGGAAACAGATGGTAATCAAGATGGATGTTGCATTCAGTTTGACCCCTGACCCCAACCTGAATGTATACACCTGTGTGTGAATGAGAGAGATTAACACTTTCTAGTGTGTGTGTGTGTGTGTGTGTGTGTGTGTGTGTGTGTGTGTGTGTGTGTGTGTGTGTGTGTGTGTGTGTGTGTGTGTGTGTGTGTGTGTGTGTGTATGCTATTTTTTTTCATTGATGACTTTTAGGTTTTTTTCTAATCTACCTTGGCCGTACAGCCCATAACTCTATTTTTCTCACTGTTGTTGACCAATCAGCGCTTTGCTGAGTGAACCAATCCAAGCAATGTGACATGCATTTTAAAACCACAATGATTATTCTTTAATACAAGCAATTAGTGGGAAGAAAAACAACTCTAGACTAATACTCCTCCCCCTCCTCCTCATCTTCTTAGAGAGTATAGGCTTCATATATTCCATTTCCAAAGGTATATAGTATGTTTTGATATTGCTGGGGGAGGTGGAGGCAGAGAGATTACAAAATGCCAATCTGATTTGATTGAAAACGCAAATCCCACACTCGCCTTGACGTCCAATCTCACCCCATCCCGGCACTGACACTGCCGCTGCCCGCTGTCCCATAAACCCACTTCTTAATCCCAAAGCCTTTTTAGTTTATGGCCATTGTGCCACGCATTTCATAGATAAATCCCCCAGTCAATCTTACCAACCCGCCCCCACCCTATCCTCTCTGCCTCTGCTTGTCTCAGCATCAGCCACAAACTGGCAGTCAGTAACCTGGGCTACACATGATCAGTCTCTTGTAATTTTGTTGGTACCTATTCAGGGCCCTATTGTAGGTCAAGGTCAGTCCTCCACATAACTGGTTGTGGTGTAGCCTCTTGTACAGCACAGTATTATTTTCGACCACATAACTAGGGAGCAACGGCAGACATTATAAACGTCAGAATCGTTGTCAGACTTTTGGTCTCAGGGGAGTAAGAGGCTTTTGACCAAATTGATGATGCTCTCTGATAGGCTCAGTGCGCCTATGACCAGTGCGAGGCCGTGAGAAGTACCGCATGCCAAGCCCACTGATATAATATGGGAGATGCCAAACTAAAGCAGTATACGAGTGTAACGATGCGGGAAAGGAACAACCGTATTCTACGACGGTAAAACGAATCGCATAAATCCTGGGTCACTAAGCTACTGACTAGGTATATTTGCGGAACTATTGACAAGAAAGTCAAACGTATAGGGTTCAAATTATCTACTGGGAAACAGAAGTAGCTTGCTCGACAAAAAAGTTTTTTTTCTCTCCCACCCCTTCCTTCCCCTGGACCAAAAACTACGCGGAATTCTGGAGGATCCACTGAAGTCACAGTGTCAAAGCACGCGTTGCCAGTATTTCACATCCACAAAGTGATCACAATGATCACTTGGAAATGTGTCCCCTATATGTGACCTTAATTAAAAACAATTTACATAAAATATAGTCTAGCAGTGCGCGCTCTCGGTGAAGCGCAGCATCAGCACCAGTAACTGATGCGCGTCCCCGCCCCGGCAGAGGCTACCCGAGATCCCGGGAAGAGGAGTTGAAACGGCGCTAGTTAAAGTTGGGAAAAGGGGGGTGAAAGGATGCTACCGTGCCCTGTGGATAGGAGAACACAATCTACGATCTAATTAACATAGCATGTGCGGAAACGCGTGTCCTCTGTAAAGGATGATTTGCAAAATATTGAGCATAAGCCTTTTATTTTGGGGTGTTCAAGAATGCTCATCACGTAAGTCTTGTGAAACAGTAACGGTCATTTATGTCAGTGTCTTGTCCTTCGTTAGCCTATTGCTATCATATTAATTAAATAGCCTAAGCCTGTATATGCATCATATTGATAACAATATTGACATAAAAAGGGATTCATTGTAAAAATGTGAATCAAGAAAGAAGTGGCAAAAACCTCTGGGCAATAGGTGCATCTAGTCTTTGAAGGGCAGAACATCTGATTTGAAATGACCAATAATCATCAAAACATTGTATAAGGGTTAACGATGGCTGTTATGTTTTACACAGTTGCATAATCTATATATTTTTGCTTTGAATTCTGAGGAAAGTCAAGTGGCATGTTTCCTGAGGGCGCGCGGCAGTTACAGTCTCGTACTGGGCTTTCTGCATTGCAGTGCTTTCTCGCGCCAGCGTGCAAGTTTCTGCATCGCATGGTTCATTTCCCGCCCACCTCTCTAGCACTCTGTAATGGTCATGACAAATAACCACTGTGTCGTAGAGAATATCCCAAACTGTATGATAATGATGGCACTGAAATGTGGTTTATTATCTGTAAAAGCTACAGGGTGCTGTGGGATGATGGAATAATTTGAGCCGTGTCCTAACCTGCCGGCTGCGTGCGGGACCACCCCACTGCAGTACTTTCGCAGAGTGTGTGCTCATCACCTGTACGCGAGCAAAACGTTCCCTTCATCTAGGAACACGCATGACGCGGCAAAAATACCTAACAGGAATTCCGTGATCAATGATGTACATCGTTTTTAATAGTCGCTTTTGATGTGGTTGTACAGCAGGGTATAACATGCAAGGTCGTAGGGAGATGGATTTGAGATGCATGTGGAGAAACACTTGGTGGTGTGTTTTTCCATAAATCACTGTCGAAACAATTACCTCAGAAGATCTGAATTAAAGGCTGCAGCAGTGTGATTCACCAAGCAGTTTTTGAATAGATAGGGTGGGGTGGAGGGGGAGGGGGAGGGTGGAGGGAGAGAGGGGGGACGTGGGCTAGGACCACCTGACACCATGATATATGAATGTACCATGTAAAGGTCTAAACTTATGAAAAACATTGTTACTTCACTTCATATCACTGCATATAGTACAGTAAACAGAGCAGGTCGTTTGTCTTTCTCTCTCTAGGCTATATTAGGGATTACTAGTGAATACTTAGTGCCCCAGTGCCCTCTTGGTGCTGTGGTGGTGTTAGCCTACTGTAAGAGGATCACACAGGCAGGCTATCCTGCGCTGCTGGACTATCAGATAGAGTGATTAAGGTGGGAATTAAATATCTGGGGCATTTGGGTGTAATATTGTGGTGAGTTGTACTGTATGTCCATGTATGGTACATTTGGTTGTATAAATACGTTGTGAACACTTGTTATGGTCATGTGGTGCGACATGTATTTTTTGTTGTGGTCTCACATGGATTCCATTTTGGGTAACTAGGTGGTGTTATGGAATCCATGTGTGTGTTGGGGTAACCACACTGGTCAGTTTTTCTAGATGTGTTTATACCAGTAGAGTATTTGGCATTTTGTTCTGTGGTCTATTGTGTTACAACTGTATGCCTTCAGTATTGAGGGAAGTTGGTTGTAAATACTGGCTATTAGGGGTGTAGTATCGCACTACGGTGTTTGGAACCTGACTGGTTTACTGTGATGGTGTTGTGGTGATTTACCCCCTGCAGTTTGGCCTCCAGGCCTGTGTATCTGGGTGGTGGCAGGCATATGAGGCAGTGCCCACGACAGGCTGTGTCAGGCAGGCAACCAGGAATATACTCTACATCTGCTGTGGATGGGATGTGAGGTACACAGTGGAACTGAGCCAGATTAGAACGGAGACTCCATTCCTGGGACATTCTCATCTGGGGTGGGGCTAGCACACAGCATTGCTGGAGCACTCCTACTATGCTACTGTCTGTGCAGCTGCCCTGCTGTGTGTGTGTGTGTGTGTGTGTGTGTGTGTGTGTGTGTGTGCGTGCGTGCGTGCGTGCGTGCGTGCGTGCGTGCGTGCGTGCGTGCGTGCTTGCGTGCGTGTGTGTGTGTGCGTGTGTGTGTCACAGGGGGTTGGTGGCACCTTAATTGGGGAGAACGGGCTCGTGGTAATGACTGAAGCGGAATCAGTGGAATGGTATCAAATACCACATGATTTCCATGTGTTTGATTCCATTCCATTTGCGCCGTTCCAGCCATTATTATGAGCCGTCCTCCCCTCAGCAGCCTCCTGTGGTGTGTGTGTGTATGTGTTTATTACTATGAAAATGGGTAAATATCTGTTTGGGTGTGTGTGCACTGATGTGTGTTGTTCTGTCTTGGTGTGCTGCCCATGCATCTCCAGTCCTCACAGAGACTAGTTGTGTGTGTGTGTGTGTGTGTGTGTGTGTGTGTGTGTGTGAGTGTGAGTGTGAGTGTGAGTGTGAGTGTGTGTGTGTGTGTGTGTGTGTGTGTGTGTGTGTGTGTGTGTGTGTGAGTGAGTGTGAGTGTGAGTGTGAGTGTGTGTGTGTGTGAGTGTGAGTGTGAGTGTGAGTGTGAGTGTGAGTGTGTGTGTGTGAGTGTGTGAGTGTGTGTGTGTGTGTGAGTGAGTGAGTGTGTGAGTGAGTGAGTGAGTGAGTGTGTGTGTGTGTGTGTGTGTGTGTGTGTGTGTGTGTGAGTGTGTGTGTGAGAGTGAGTGAGGGGAATTGATATGGAGGATAGAGGTGCACCAGTGTGGAAACGTTGTTCTGTTCTATTCTTAGACAGATGCAGGATGCTGTGGGATGATGGTCCTGTATATGAGATGTTTTGGGGCTTTGATGTCTTTCATATTTAGCTTCTTTTTTTTTTTGTACTTTCCCTCAGTCCTCCGTGTCGCCAGGCAGACACTCCCCACTGTGAGGCCTGACTTTGACTATGAATAATTCAGTCTGCACTCTAACACGCACCAACCTGCCTTTCACTCTGTGTGCCACACAACCCCAATACAAAACATTCTGGCATTTAACATTAGAATTCTTGGCTCCTAACCATACATGAAAAAGCAGAGATATTCATCACACTGTACATCATTTATCATGGGCCACTGCATGATGTGTCCGGAGGAGGCTGTTTCAATATGCACAGCAATTGTGATGTGTCAGCCCAGACAGCCCCAGCCTCTTGCAGCCTCTCCACCCTACAGTAACACTAGACTGATGCGTTAGCATCTCTGATAAGCCACTTATAGCCAACTGAGCCAAGCCATTCCCTTAATGATAGATCGATTGAGAGAACCCCTGGTGGTGGTGGTGTAGAGAGAGAGAGAGAGAGAGAGAGAGAGAGAGAGAGAGAGAGAGAGAGAGAGAGAGAGAGAGAGAGAGAGAGAGAGAGAGAGAGAGAGAGAGAGAGAGAGAGAGAGAGAGAGAGAGAGAGAGAGAGAGAGAGAGAGAGAGAGAGAGAGAGAGAGAGAGAGAGAGACTATGTACAGACTCAGTGAGCATAGCCTTGCTATTGAGAAAGGCGGCTGTAGACAGACTTGGATCTCAAGAAAAGACAGGCTTTGTGAACACTGCCCACAAAATGAGGTGGAAACTGAGATGCACTTCCTAACCTGCCAAACGTATGACCATATTAGTGACACGTATTTCCCTCAGATTACACAGACCCTCAAAGAATTTGAAAAAACAAACCCAATTTTGATAAACTCCTACATCTATTGGGTGAAATACCACAGTGTGCCGTCACAGCAGAAAGATTTGTGACCTGTTGCCACAAGAAAAGGGCAACCAATGAAGAACAAACACCATTGTAAATACAACCCATTTTTACGTTTATTTATTTTCCCTTTTCTACTTGAACTATTTGCACATAATATGACATTTGAAATGTCTTTATTCTTTTGGAACTTTTGTGAGTGTAATGTTTACTGTTAATTTGTATTGTTTAGTTCACTTTTGTTTATTATCTACTTCACTTGCTTTGGCAATTTTAACATATGTTTCCCATGCCAATAAAGCCCTTAAATACAATTTATGAGAGCGAGAGAGGGAGGAGAGAGAGAGAGAGAGAAGGAGAGAGAGATAGAGGGAGTTAGAGAGATGGGGGTAGGAGAGAGGGTGAGAGAGAGAAGTAGCATGATCGAGAGAGAGGGGGTGAGAGTGAAAGAGATGGAGAGAGAGAGGAGAAAGAGAGAGGGAGAAAGAAAGAAAGTGAGAGGGAGAGAGAAGAAGAGGAAGAGAGAGCGGGGGGTGGAATTGTCTGGATAAGCTCTGGGTACATCTTTTAGTAACTGCGACACAGCGACACCCACTCGAGAGATAAAATGAGAGGAAGAGAGAGAGAGAGAGAGAGAGAGAGATAGAGGGAGAGAGAGAGAGAGAGAGAGAGAGAGAGAGAGAGAGAGAGAGAGAGAGAGAGAGAGAGAGAGAGAGAGAGAGAGAGCGAGAAGAGGCATGCTGAGTGAGATGGAGGGATAGGTGATGTAAGGAGAGAGAAGAGGGTGGAGGGAGGTTTGGAGTCAGATGGAGGGGGGAGAGGAAGAGAGAAGAGCATCCTTTCAGTAGGGGGTGGGCGTTGAGTGGCAAGGCCTGGGTTAACCTAAAGCAGTCCTATTGGCTCTCTGCTTTCTCTATGCCTTTACTACCTGTAGTTCTTCTCCACCCTCTACAACCCTCTACACTGCTCACCACAGAAATTAACAAAAATCTATGTACCTTAAACTGTAAGTACACTTTAACTTCTATTAGTGTAGGGTTAGTTATAGGCTTTGTTGTTGGAGCTGAATAATTATTGACTTGACTAACAAACTATAGGAAGCAGAGTATTGTACTTCATGACGTACCTCATTAACAGTGAGTTCTCATTCTGTAATGTCTGCAGGAGAGGATCAGGGGACATGGCCAGAAAGGTCACCCAGTCCAGACTCAGATACCCAGACAGAGACAGTATACAAAACACTCAAGGTCAAAGGCAGCACATGTCTCTGGCTCAGCTGATTTCTTTCCACCTGAATGGCCTTGTCCTTGGATGACAGCATTCAAGGTCCCGTGACAGATTGAGCTGTTTTGAGGGTGGGAAATGAAATAGAAGGCGTTTAGGCTCAGAGTGAGTGGCATAGTGTACTACTGACTGTTGTAACAAGGGTGCCTGTTCAGTTCAATGATGCTGTCTCATATACTGTGGGGTAGTATGGAGAGTACAGAGATAAGGTTTAATTCTTCAGCTGAGGTTATCCCCTGATAGTTGTTCCTGTTTGAGCTCTTCCGCTCCGACGCTCCTGTCTCCATTTATTTTCTCCCTATTCAAGAGGTGTTCTAAAAGATGAGTCTACACCCTCCCTCCCTCCCTCCCTCCCTCCCTCCCTCCCTCCCTCCCTCCCTCCCTCTGCAGGCGGAATACTAATTCTGCAAACGTCTCCCTTGGTTTCGACCTCTCTCTGTTGCTCCCTGTCTCCCTCCCTCCCTCATCGGTTTGACCTCAGAGAAGGCTGTATTAATAGAAGCTACAACGGTGAAACTAGTTTTAAACAACAACCGTGTAACAGAGAGGATTCCTCCAAGACATGAGGGTGGGGGGAGCATTGTTTTAGCCTCCCCAGGTTTTGTACTGTGAGATTTGGGTTTCTCTTTCTTTCCCCCCTTTGTCTTTTTCTCTCTCTCCATCTTCTCCGCCTTTTGGTCCAACTGTCCGTCGATCTATTCCTTTTCTACCTATCTACATGACTCTGAGCAGGGCGGAGGAGTAACAGACATGTTATGACATTGCAGAAGATAAGGCAGTGTTTTCTAGTGACCATGGCGAGGATATAGTGGGTTTATCTGTGCCAGTGACAAGATTAGGCAGAATTATAGTGATTCCTAATTGCTGAGGGTATTTATCGAGGAGGGGGGACGGCGGATGAGACAGACGGTTGATGAGACGATGAGGGAACGCCTCTGATTTATTTTGCTGCTATCTGTCCACTAGGCACCCATAGAATAACACCAGCTATCTCCCTGAGAGACAGACGAGGCCTCAGTCAGTAACGCCGTTCATTAACTGCATAGTAGTTCATGCAAACAGATGTATATGATCACACACGTACGCACACACACACACACACACACACACGCACACGCACACGCACACGCACACACACACACGCACACACTCGCACACTCGCACACACTCGCACACACACACACACACACACACACACACACACACACACACACACACACACACACACACACACACACACACACACGCACTCGCACTCGCACTGTTCATTTCCAAATGTGTTTGCAAAGCTGAAAGCCCTCTGCATATTCCATTTATTTCTTTAGCTCAATAAAAAGGGGACGGGTGGAGGTTATCTTCTTGATAACGATCATTCATCTCACAGGCACAGTGGAAAAATACTTACTGGCTTCTGATTTCATGCCTGACTCAATCCACCATCCATTACTGCTGAAATAAAGACATTGGTTAGGTCTCTGCATCTTTATCTGGGAGGATTGATGGTTAGATTCACCAGTACAGCTCCACCTGTTCTTAAGGAGCCATTTTATACTGTAGCGTGACAGATGACTGCACCATGCACTGTGCAGATGGGAGGTCATATTCTGGAAGGGTTATTACCGCACACCACACAAGAGGCCTAATTAGTCTGTGCTTTTGTTTTCCTGCCTCTGAATGTAATCAGACTTTTTGATTGCCCATAGCTTGTGGCCAGCTACAGGAGAGATTATGCAGTGCCTAATTAGTTGCAATCCAACGTCTGTCCCTTATCTGTGTGAGGAGAGGCACCACTAGACATGTTGGGTTCTGTTCAGCGGAAATCCCTGGTGTTATCATGTGATTTGAACAGTTTTGGAGAATGATGTATTGTGTAGTCTGAGTATTACTGTAATCTCTGTGTTTAACCGCCTCTTCTCTCTCTTTTGTCCTAGATGAATGTGTTGATCCCCTGGTATCTTCGCTCTATGCCAACTCCTTCTTGGCCTCTTCCAGATATAACTTTTTGTACTCGGCCAACTTTGCCAAATTGTATGGTTAGTTTTCTTTTTCTTAACTACTTCATTGATTCATTTTTTTGTTTTATGTCTTTATGTAGACCAGTTGGTGTTGTGTATGTGATTGGATGATTTATGTTGTGTATATTGCCTATTATCTACAGTAGCTCTGTGTTCTGTGTGATGAGAACTGTGTGTGCGTGTGTGTGTGTGTGTGTGTGTGTGTGTGTGTGTGTGTGTGTGTGTGTGTGTGTGTGTGTGTGTGTGTGTGTGTGTGTGTGTGTGTGTGTGTGTGCGCATGGCCAGTGTGAGAATATTACCTATATCTATGTGTGTGTTTAGTCTGTAATGAAGTCAGAGTGTGAGTTCTGGTTGATGACATGTGTGTGCGTTGCGTTCCTTCTCCAGGAAGCAGTGGCTGGTCCCCGTCCCCCCGGGACAGACAGCCCTGGCTGCAGATTGATCTGAAGAGGAAGTACCGCATCCAGGCCATCGCCACCCAGGGCACCTTCAATTCCTATGACTGGGTCACCAAGTACACCCTTCTCTATGGTGACCGCCCCGACTCCTGGACGCCTTACGTTATGAAAGGAGGGAACTCGGTAGGGAGGGGAGAGAGGGGGGGGGGGGTATTAAGGGATAATTTACTCAAATGATTTATTATTGGTTCTCAACTTGAAAGTTGTCTACAGGCTAGGAGTGACTGTTATGAAATTATGACATTTGAGTGAACTATCCATTTAGGTTGGGGTCTGTCAGGTCACAAAACAGTCATTCAAATGTAATCTTTGGCAGTCTTTTGTTTCAATTTCATTGAAATTCATTGAAATAACTTGGAAACAACGTTGATTCAACCAGTGTGTTCCCAGTGGGTTGTTTGATTTCATGTTCATTTTAGAAATGTTCACCACAGAGTAACAGTTAGAGACAACATTACCACATTATCCCTCAGTGAGAGAGTCTGACAACACTAATCTGTTTTCATCTGTTTATTAGTGAATGAAAACCTCTCTCTCTCTCTCTCTCTCTCTCTCTCTCTCTCTCTCTCTCTCTCTCTCTCTCTCTCTCTCTCTCTCTCTCTCTCTCTCTCTCTCTCTCTCTCTCTCTCTCTCTCTCTCTCTCTCTCTCTCTCTCTCTCTCTCTCTCTCTCTCTCTCTCTCTCTCTCTCTCTCTCTCTCTCTCTCTCTCTCTCTCTCTCTCTCTCTCTCTCTCTCTCTCTCTCTCTCTCTCTCTCTCTCTCTCTCTCTCTCTCTCTCTCTCTCTCTTCCACAGACGATGCCTGGGAACTGGAACTACCACCAGGTGAAGAGGAATGTGTTCCACTATGCCTTCACAGCCAAACACATCCGCCTCCTGCCCCTGGGGTGGAACACAGAGAATGGAGGCAAGATTGGCGTCAGGCTGGAGGTGTTTGGCTGTGCTTACGGTGAGGACATCCTTCAGAATCAGTGTAACTATCATTTGCTGTAGGAGTCTTCTTCGAAATCTCAAGATAGCACACTCAACAGTCGTGCAACTAACACAGTTAACAGTCAGTAACTAACCTCAACAGTCAATTGAGTCAACCCTCACAACTCAATGACACCAACGTCAAACAGTATCTATCAAACATCTATCTACACCATATCACAGGAACACTTTTGAGCCTCTCAACCATTTCAATCTTCATAGGATCACAAATGTGCCATTCAACCTCTAACATCTAACCACTTTCCCCTTCTCTCTCGGCCAGACTCCTACGTGATGCAGATGAACGGGGACGACTCGGTGGCCTACATGTTCCCAGGGAAGAGGTTCCGGACCCTGCAGGACCATTTTGCCGTGAACTTTAAGACCCTGGAGCAGGATGGGCTGCTGCTACACAGTGAGGGAGTCCAGGGGGACATCTTGACCCTGGAGCTGAGGAAAGGACGCCTCGTCCTCACCATCGGCCTAGGTAGGATCAGCTGGAATGCATGGGGTAGAGACTCTAAACTGGTCAGAGTGCTGTATGCCATAGACGGAGGACAGATAAGAAGCACTCTGACCTGTTGGTCTGTGAAGGATCAAATCGAATAAAATGTTTATTGTCATAAACACAAGATACAGGATACAATGAAATGCTTAATGGAACATAAATATTCATGTTGTGGGGTGATTATACAATCTGATAGGCTGGGATATGATTTAGGGGTTCAGTTTCCTAGATTAGATTCAATTCTCTTTACTGGATGAGAAACAGGGCGTGAATATCCCTGTCAATCCTCCAATACTGCTGAAGCAGACATTAGGCTTCTGTATCTGTGAGGAGAACTCAGGTTGGTATAGCCATTACTTCAGCTCCACCTTCTCTAAAGGAAACATTTATAGAAAAATGTGTACACGAGTAACTTTAAGTCGCTTTGGATAAAAGCATCTGCTAAACGGCATACAGTATAGCTATAGCTTGAACTATAGCGAACTATAGCGAAGTATAGCGAACTTGATTATTGAATGAGTTTTACATCGTAGTACTCCCATCATCCTATCAAATTCTTACGTCATTCATTTCGGTTCTCCTATTAAAGGAAGCAGTACGGTCAACCAGGTGGACGGTCGGACCACAATGACCGTTGGCAACATACTAGATGACCAGCACTGGCATTACGTCACCATCAAGCGCTACGGTCGACAGGTCAACTTCACAGTGGACGCCCACACTGAGACGGCCATTAGCAAAGGAGATTTCACCTACATAGACCTGGACACTCAGGTTGGTCGTAGAACTAGACATGTCTGGACATGTTTTTTGTTGTTGAACATTAGAAGCTAGTGGGCCTGGAGAGTTTGGAGTCAGGCTTGTGACAGTGGTCCATAAGGACAGGAATGAAGTGGTCATTGAAGGGGTCAATGGTCATAGACAGAGATCAGTTTACTATTTACCTGGCGCCTGCTAGTCATTCAGGGTGTACTTTGTTGATATACACATGATCTGTTCCTAGGCCGTCATTGAAAATAAGAATTTGTTCTTAACTGATCTGCCTAGTTAAATAAAGTTTAAAAAAAACAAACAGCAAATAAATGTGTGCCTTTGAGTATAATATTCCATTGATCATACGGGTACATTTATCTAATTTATTCATCTGCTGGTACTCTCCTAGATGTATGTGGGCGGAGTGATTGAGCCCAATGTGCCCCACCTCCCAGAGGTTCCTAACTTCCGTGGCTGCCTGGAGAACGTCTTCATCAACGGGATCAACATCATCAACATGGCCCAGGACCAGGAGCCTGAGATACGCATCCCTCGGCAGGTGTAGCTTCTCATCAGACTTCACCTCTGCATCACGTACTCGTTTACCAACACACACACACGATTTACCTGTGACCTACAGTGATGTAGCTAATCTTTCTTCGTAGTTTGTTGTAAATGCAATTATTCATTCCTCGTACCTCGTGTTCTTTTCTCTCAGAAGAAGATGCACTATGCGTGCCGTGACATCCTGTGGAAACCCATGACCTTCGCCGGGCCCAACAACTACCTGCAGGTGCCTGGGTTCTTCAGGAAGCCTCGGATGTTTGTCAAGTTTAAGTTCCGTTCCTGGGACTACACAGGCCTGCTGATGTTTACACGCTTCGCTGACGACCTGGGAGCCTTGGAGCTGGGCCTGAGTGAGGGACAGGTCAATGTCACACTCTTTCAGCCAGGCAAGAAGAAACTACAGTTCGCAGCAGGTGAGCCAAAATGTGGAACTGAACTCACCCTCACTCTTCTACAAATTCTAAATAATGTGCAGAACATTTGTTGAGAAGGTAGAAGATGCAGCTTTGGCAAATTAATACTGGATTATGTTGCATTCATACTGATTGCTCATCCATTACATCTAAAGCTGTTCTAATATTGTTCCTGTTTGTTCTCCTCTTCAGGTTACCGTTTGAATGACGGTTTCTGGCACACGGTAGACGTAGCAGCCAGGGACAACCTACTGTCCATCACCATAGATGAGGAGGAGGGCTCTCCGCTGAAAATCACCAACCCCTTCACTGTCCGCACAGGGGACCGCTACTTCTTTGGAGGTGAGCTGTTGACCAGACCTGGGGTACGTCCCAAATGGCACCCAATTCCCTTTATAGTGCACTACTTTTGCTCTTATATACCAGAACACTGTTCATCTACATCATTTGTTTTATATTTAATGAATTATTTATTTTACTTTTTTTGTCATTTGGCAGACACTCTTATCCCCAGCGACTTACAGGAGCAATTCGGGTTAAGTGCCTTGCTCAAGGTCACATCAGCAGATTTATCACCTAGTCAGCTTGGGGATTTGAACCAGTGACCATTCCGTTACTGGCCCAACGCTCTTAACCGCTAGCCACCATTTTGATGTTCTCACTATCAAAATGACAACCCAATAGGAACATATCTTCACATCTCCCTCTGTGCTTTGATCCTCAGGGTGTCCGAAGACGAACAACACGATCAGGAAGTGTGAGACCAAGCTGAACCACTTCCACGGCTGCATGCAGCAGATCTTTATCGACAACGAGCCGGTGGACATCGACATCATCCTGCAGCGACGCTGGGGACGCTACGCTGAACTGTTGTTGGGCACCTGTGGTATCACTGACAGGTAGGGGTCATCAGAGACAGATAGAGCAGAGGGAGGGGTCATCAGAGACATATATATGGAGGAGGTTAGCTGAGGGGCAGGGGAACAGACTAAGATACTATGGTGAAATGGTTTGTTTGCAACAGGCTAGGACAGGCCTGGGCAATTATTTTCCATGGAGGGCCACATTAGAATATATTTTTTGCCATCGCGGGCCAGAATCATATTACAGGATTATACATCATGTGTATGACTGTGTTGACAGATATATCTACTGTAAATCACGTCCAGATATGCTACCTATTTTACTTTCTTAAACATGCACAAAAATAAACCACATCCATGTTCTCCTTTTGGTAGGTATTTTCTTTATTAAACAGACAATGAACTACACGGAGGGAAAAGTACACTGTGCATTCAGCACCACGGACAGGACTCTTGTTAACGGGTATGCACAAAAATACAACACAGAGAGAGAGCTCAACATTACATTTAAACTACTCAATCAGTGTGAGGAGTGAAGTCTCTGATGGGCATTGACTAGAGCAGTGAAGTCAGGTATAGTTTCTGTCGCTATGTGCAGGACTGCTGAGAGGTGAGAGTCAGTAAGAGATGATCTGTGCCTTGTTATATTTCATCACTGAAAATGTCTGTTCACATACATAGGTTGACCCAAACAGTACAAGCATCTTCTGAGCATGACTCCTAATCTTTGGAAAGTTTTGTTCATCAAGAGATGCATAGAACCTCGCCAGTGACATTGTTTTGAGTAGTTCTCCAATCACTGCATCAGACTGAAGATCGATAAGCTCAAGTTGCAGGTCAGTGGGAGCGTTTTCCCCATTGAAGGTGAAAGGAGAGGAAACCAACAGCATGTCATTTACCAACACTTTGAAATCCTCAGAACGACGAGAAAACTCACCGTTCAAAGCATGCAGCAGCGATGTACCGGTATACTTCTCCCGCTGGTCATCTGATAAGGAACAGACTAATAGTGTCAGAAGGTGGGTGAGATTGTTGGCTTCTACTTGGCGGGTCAGGAGGAGTAATTCTCCCTAGAAGGCTTTGACAAGGCTGTACATCTGATGTGCAAAAAGGCCCTTCCCTTGTAGTTTGGAATTCAGTTCATTCATGAGGCCATGATGTCCACGGTGAAGGCAAAATCAGCCAATCATTCTTTATCTTGCAGTTGAGGGAAATCCATCTCTGACTTCAGGCCCCACACCCTTTTAAACACCTTCCCCAAACTCAGCCATCTCACGTTTGTGTGGTAGGGGAGATCTGCATGACCCGACTCTGCCTCTGCCAACAGTGCGACAAACTGCCTGTGGTTTAAAGATTTTGCTCTTATGAAGTTGACCACTTTAGTGACTGTATCCACAACATGGCTTATTTTCAGAACACATTTACAGAGCACCTCCAGATGAATAATGCAATAATTTTCTGATCTGGGTTCAGCTCAGCTACTTGATCTTGTATCCTTTTCAAAAGGCCAACGTTTTTTCCTGTCAAGTTTGTGCACCCATCAGTGGTCACACTGGATAACTTTTCAAAACTCAGTCCCAGCTTTGCCACATACTTATTAACCTCCTCCAATAAATCTTTCCCTGTGGTTGTGCTCTTCATTGACTGCACTGAAGCAAGCTCCTCTGTAATTTCAAAGTCTGGGCTTATGCCTTGTAAGAATATCAACAACAGCGTCGTGTCACGTGCATCACTGCTCTCGTCCAGGGCCAAGGAGAAATAGGTGAAATCCTTTACCTTGTCTTTCAACTGCTTTTCATATTCTCTGCGATGTTCTCAACACGCCGTGTCACTGTTCGTCTTGACAAGGAAACATTTTCAAGCAGCTCTTTCTTGTCGGGGCAAAGTATTGCTGCAGAGTCAATTAAACATTCTTTAATGAATTCACCCTCAGCGAATGGCTTGCTGTGTTGAGCAATTTTGTGGGACAGTACATAGCTAGCTCTCGCAATTCTGTCGTTTGCTGAGTGCAGTTTTGTGACAAGTCCTTGCTGCTTTTGCAACGGAGAAAGCAACTCTTTCGATGCACGGCAAGTGCTCTGCTCAGAAGACATATTCCTATATTTCTCTGCATGCTTCGTCTGGAAGTGTCGGGACGAGTTGTAGTCTTTCAAGACAAGCATACAGCTTTCCCTGATACCTCAATAAAGACATATTTCGATGTCCACTCTTGCTGAAACACCCTACATTCATGGTCTACTTTCCTTTTCTTTGAAATCTTTGAAAAACATATATATATATATTTTCTAACTAGCTACTATTTGTAACTGTGACGTGTGTGTCAGCCTGTCAGTCACTGTCTGTCCTCTTGCAGTTGTTATTTATACATGCCTTCAAAATAAATGTCCCACAAGCAGTGGGAGTTAAATCATTACACAAAGACGAGTATTCATTGGGCTTTTAATTTGAATAACAAATACGTTTTTCAAAACTTTACTATCGCAAATTCTTTACGTTATCTGAGCATGATTCCGTGGGCCGTATTGAATCAGGTCGTGGGCTGCATACGGCCCCTGGGCCGGCCTATGCCCAGGCCTGGGCTAGACAGTAGTAGCACAAGGGCAAAGGTTACATACAGTATCCATGATGAATCCATGGGTAAACTGATTGGATGCATTCTAAACACTATACTCAGCCTTGTAATATCAGTACAGAGATAGTGTTGGAACGTTCCATCCTGATTCCTGATGGACCAATGTGACAGACAGAGTCGAGGCTCATTGCTATAGGAGTCAAGGCTCATTGCTATAGGGATGAATCATTCTGAGAAGGCCTCTCATCTCAGCCCCCATGGCAGACGTGGGACTTATAACACTCAGACCTCCAGGAGATTTAGTACCGGCTGATGACAGGGGCTATGCTCAGTTGAATGCACCTGTCTGGACAGCGAGGATTATTTACATCAGAGTAGGATCCATGTTACGGTATAAAGTATTTTGACGGCCACGCCACATGTAACCTCTCTCACTGCGAAACGTTTGCGAGATCAACATTTTAGAAAAATGTCAATGTAAGACCATCACATGTAACACTAAACTTCAGTCAACAGTTTTCTACACTCACTCCTTTCTCCTCCTCCACTTCTCCCCTCCTTTTATATGAAAAAGATTCGGAGGGAGCGCCAATTTCTCTCCAAAATCATGTGCAAAGGCCATTGTGTTCAAAACCATTGTGTACTAGTTTGTATTCTTGTCACATGCTTACATCAGTATGTTACATATTCATCTGCTTTATGATTTATGATACTTTCTCGGTGCCTGCTCTGTTTCACGAGGGTATCAGCATGACTATGTATGTGGCGCAGTCAACCTTGGTGGTTCGGAGTCTTCCTGGTTTCCTGGTGTTTCAGAGTGTTTTCACACATAGTTTTTGATGTATAGTTCGAATCAGAGTTCGATTATTTGTTACGTTGTATTTTTTTCATTTGGTTCGGTTGGTTTCACATTGCCAAATATCAAACAAACTAACATTCCTAACCAAAACCACGTGTCCATGTAACCATTTATTTATTGGACAGAAATGCATCTCTGATTATCATCAAGCATCACTTGTGTGCCCCAATCTTCATATTATTTTCGCTTTGGTCTTCCAACAACAGGAAACAGCGCAATAGCCCCTCTAACTACAACGTGAATAGCCTATTTTCAGTATCCTACTGTATATCCCCGTTATAGCTCCCGTCTCCCCTAATCTGCATCGGATGCGCTCATAAATGCGCTGGTATTCACAGAATGTTTCAAATATCTCAAGTTATGATGCTGTGTGCGTTTCATCAAATTCTCGCAGTCAAACAACCAATAATACTGCCCGACTCTGTTTTTTCCCTGTTTGGTCTGTACTGCATTCTCACCTGCAAGAACCGCACCATTGTACAAATGTAATCGGACCGAGACCACCCTTTTTGAGCAAACCACAGTGCATTGTTTAGTGTTCTCCCTAGTGCGGATAGAGTATTCACACAAGTCCAAACTATCCTAACTAAGGGACACCAGTCCAAACTATCCTAACTAAGGGACACCAGTCCAAACTATCCCAACTAAGGGACACCAGTCCAAACTATCCTAACTAAGGGACACCAGTCCAAACTATCCTAACTAAGGGACACCAGTCCAAACTATCCTAACTAAGGGACACCAGTCCAAACTATCCCAACTAAGGGACACCAGTCCAAACTATCCTAACTAAGGGACACCAGTCCAAACTATCCTAACTAAGGGACACCAGTCCAAACTATCCTAACTAAGGGACACCAGTCCAAACTATCCCAACTAAGGGACACCAGTCCAAACTATCCTAACTAAGGGACACCAGTCCAAACTATCCCAACTAAGGGACACCAGTCCAAACTATCCCAACTAAGGGACACCAGTCCAAACTATCCTAACTAAGGGACACCAGTCCAAACTATCCCAACTAAGGGACACCAGTCCAAACTATCCTAACTAAGGGACACCAGTCCAAACTATCCCAACTAAGGGACACCAGTCCAAACTATCCTAACTAAGGGACACCAGCCCAAACTATCCCAACTAAGGGACACCAGTCCAAACTATCCGAACTAAGGTGGAAAACACACCAGAGTTCAATTTAGGAGTTATGCAGTATTATTGGTTGTTTGACTGCGAGTATTTGATGAAATGCACACAGCATCATAACTTGATACAGTAGCAGTAGCGTAAAAGAGGGGTTGGCGGGTGGTGGGTGGCGGGACACAATGCAGATAGCCCGGTTAGCCAATGTGCGGGAGCACTGGTTGGTCGGCCCAATTGAGGTAGTATGTACATGAATGTATAGTTAAAGTGACTGTGCATATATGATAAACAGAGAGTAGCAGCAGCGTAAAAAGAGGGTTTGGTGGGGTTGGGGTGGGCACACAATGCAAATAGTCCAGGTAGCGATTTGATTACCTGTTCAGGAGTCTTATGGCTTGGGGTAAAAACTGTTGAGAAGCCTTTTTGTCCGAAACTTGGCACTCCGGTACCGCTTGCCATGCGGTAGTAGAGAGAACAGTCTATGACTGGGGTGGCTGGGGAGACTAAACTGGGGCTATAGGCGACTGAATAAAGGCTATTCACAACACAGTGAGATCAGCTATTGCGCTGTTTCCTCCCTCATGTTGTTGGAAGTAATACGAACATTGGGGCACACAAGTGATGCTTCATGATAGTCATAGATGGATTTAACGTGAGCATTTATTCCCAATTAACAAATGACATGCATGGACACGTGGTTTTGTTTAGGAATTTGTGTTTGGTTGACATTTGGCAATGTGAAACCAACCTGACCAAATGGAAAAAATACAATGTAACAAATAATCAAACTTTGATTCAAACTATAGATCAAAACTATGTGTGAAAACACCCTTAGACCCTGAGAATCAATATTGAGACCAATATGTGTAAATTATATGAAAGACCTGTAAAGTCATTTATCAGTTGACGCTAAGGGCTGAGGGGCTGCAGACAACGCCCACCCCAATCAGAGCCGACCACAGCCCTTAAATCTTCCCTCAGACAGTAAATAAAACCAGAGGACTACAGAAAAGTGAGAGAGAGAGAGGGAGAGAAAGCTATTGAGTGACCTAATCCTCTCTCAACCCTCTCATGTCCTTTCATACTCTCTCACCCCCCAAATAATGTTTACCGAACAAAATACATTGGGTATACCAGACATTAGGAACCCCTTCCTAATATTGAGTTACATCCCCCGCTCCCTTCCCCCTCAAAACAGCCTCAACTCTACAAGGTGTCGAAAGAGTTCCACAGGGATGCTGGCCCATGTTGACTCCAATGCTTCCCATAGTTGTGTCAAGTTGGCTGGGTGTCCTTTGGGTGGTGGGCCATTCTTGATACACACGGGAAACTGTGAAAAACCCAACAGCTTTTCAGTTCTTGATACAAACTGGTGCGCCTGGGACCTACTACCATACCCTGTTCAAAGGCACTTAAATATTTTGTCTTTCCCATTCAACCTCTGAATGGCACATACACAATCCATGTCTCAATTGTCTCAAGACGTAAAAATCCTTTGATAACCTGTCTCCTCCCCTTCATCTCCACTGATTGAAGTGTATTTAACAAGTGACATCAATAAGGGATCATAGCTTTCACATGGATTCACCTGGTCAGTTTATGTCATGGAAAAATATGTTTTGTGTATTAAGTGTACAGAGCATTCAGAAAGTATTCAGACCCCTTGACTCTTTCCACGTTTTGTTATATTACAGACTTATTCAAAAAAATTATTAAATAATTTTTACTCCTCGTCAATCTACACACAATACCCCATAATGCAAAGCAAAAACAGGTTTTTGGAATATTTAGAGAAAAATAAATACAATTAAATATCACATTTACATAAGTATTCAGACCCAACTTTGGCAGCGATTACAGCCTTGAGTCTTCTTGGGTATGACGCTACAAGCTTGGCACACCTGTATTTGGGGAGTTTCTCCCATTCTTCTCTGTAGATCCTCTCAAGCTCTGTCATGTTGGAATGGGAGCGTCACTGCACATCCCCACAGCATGATGCTGCCACCACCATGCTTCACCATAGGGATGGTGCCCGGTTTTCTCCAGACGTGACTCTTGGCATTCAGGCCAAAGAGTTCAATCTTGGTTTCATCAGACCAGAGAATCTTGTTTCTAATGGTCTGAGAGTTTTTTAGGTGCCTTTTGGAAAACTCCTAGCGGGCTGTCATGTGCCTTTTACTGAGGAGTGGCTTCCGTCTGTCAACTCTACCATAAAGACCTGATTGTTGGTGTGCTGCAGAGATGGTTGTTCTTCTGGAAGGTTCTCCCATCTCCACAGAGGACCTCTGGAGCTCTGTCAGAGTGACCATCAGATTCTTGGTCATCTCCCTGACCAAGGCCCTTCTCCCCTAATTGCTCAGTTTGGCCGGGCAGCCAGCTCCAGGAAGAGTCTTGGTGGTTCCAAACTTCTTCCATTTAAGAATGATGGTGGCCACTGTGTTCTTGGGGACCGTCAATGCTGCAGAAATTTTTTGGTACCCTTCCCTAGATCTGTGTTTCGACACAATCCTGTCTCGGAGGTCTACGGACAATTCCTTTGACCTCATGGCTTGGTTTTTGAACTGACGCGCACTGTCAGCTGTGGGACCTTATATAGACAGGTGTGTGCCTTTCCAAATCGAGTCCAATCAATTGAATTTACCACAGGAGGACTCCAATCAAGTTGTAGAAACATCTTAAGGATAATCAATGGAAACAGGATGCACCAGAGCTTAATTTTGAGTCTCATAGCAAATGGTCTTAATATTTATGTAAATAAGGTATTTCTGTTTTTTATTTGTAATATATTTGCAAAAATGTAAAAAAAAAAAAAAAAAAAAAGGTTTTCGCTTTGTCATTATGGGATATTGTGTGTAGACTGTTGAGGGAAAACAATAATTTAATCCATTTTAGAATAAGGCTGTAACGTAACAAAATGTGGAAAAAGTCAAGGGGTCTGAATACTTTCCGAATGCACTGTACATGCCCCATTTCACTTTTACCCATACTCCTGCATGGTATGCTCTCTAGATGTACTCCAAACCCCTGTGAACACGAGGGCAGATGCATCCAGTCCTGGGATGACTTCATATGTCTGTGTGAGAACACAGGCTACAAAGGGGAGGTGTGCCATATGTGTGAGTATTTCCTGCGAGAGCCTAATGTTGTTTGCGAGTACTAATGACAGCGTATTGTCGTAACCTCACCAGTGTAACAACCAGTTTGTTGAGGCCTATATCCTGCGGTAGTGTGAGACAGACCCATGTCATCATTAAAACCTTGCTGGTGTAAGTTAAAATACGACTTCTCTCTTCCCCAACAGCGGTCTACAAAGAGTCGTGTGAGGCCTACAGACTTACTGGCAAATCCTGGTCAGGGAATTATACCATAGACCCGGACCTGAGCGGACCCTTGAAACCATTCGAGGTGTACTGCACGATGAAATGTGAGTAACTGGCTTTTCAAATGTATTTTATACATTCATAAAATGTACTAGTATACAATTATATTATACCATCTGACCAACATGACTCCATGGTGCATATCAAACATAGCGGTAGTCAGTGCTTACAGTACCTTTCAGAAATGGACTGTTATTGAACATGTTGAGGCAGAGACTCTGATATGAAACTGTGTTCAGGTTGAGGTGAATGTTGACTGTATGTTCCATGAGGAATGAAAAGGCAACAGCAGAGGAGACAGCAGGGCCATCTGTTGGATGTTGATCATGTAATAATGAACTCAAACAAGGACAATGGAGAACCAGTTTGGGGCCAGATCAGTAATTGGTTGTGGGGACAGAGTATTCTCCATCCAATCCTATCCAATTAACCAAAATCTATTACTGTAGGTTCCATGTAAATCCCTTAGATTAGTCAGGGTCTACTGTGCTAGAGCTTTCTGTGATAATATCAGATCTCTGGACACAGCATGGCACAAAAACAGATTCCTCAGTAGTAGATGTGCTTTCTCTCACGTTGTCTCTCGCTAGTTGTCTCTCTCTTTCTCACTTACACAATCATATATTTTTACCCTTTAATGTCAACCCCGTCCTTGTCTCTTGACAAAGCCGACAAGGCATGGACGATAGTGATGCATGACCGTATCGACGGCATCAAGGTGACCGGTAGCACGGTGGACCGTCCTTACATAGGAGACGTCAACTACTGGAATGCCTCCTGGGACGATGTCTCAGCACTGGCCAACACCTCCATGTACTGTGAACAGTGGATCGACTACTCCTGCTACAAGTCACGCATCCTCAACACGCTCAGTGAGTAGGAGTGGTTAGGAAGGTAGCTACCGAAAGCACCTGAATCTGTACCTATTTGTATATTTATCATAGAACATTTCAATGATCACATCATAATAATCATATTACTTTGCTCTATTGTCATGTCATTCAGATGGGAGACCGTACAGTTTCTGGATTGGTCGAAATAACGAGAGTCACGAGTACTGGGGCGGGGCTTTCCCTGAGAGTGGGAAGTGTGGCTGTGCTATCAACCAGACCTGCACTGATGCCAGGTTTCACTGTAACTGTGACGCTGACTACCGCCAATGGTGAGAGAGAAAGGATTTGAAAGACTCTTTTCTATAACATTTAGAAAAGTGTTTTCATAGATTGATATACATTACTGTACAAATGGAAACTGTTGTGCAGGTACTCAGACAAGGGCTATCTGATGTGGAAGGACCACCTCCCAGTGAGGAAGGTGGTGGTGGGGGACACCAACAGGACCGGGTCAAAGGCCCACATCAGCCTCGGGCCCCTACGTTGCCACGGCGACAGTGAGTTGTAGTTAAACCATTCTGCGGTATATCATTTGTCAAATGATTGTTTATCGTGGTTCTGGTTTGGATCTCATGGCCTCTTTGTACTCACAGGGAGCATCTGGAATACCATATCGTTCACCAAGCCCACCTACATCGAGTTCCCCACCTTCAGGCCAGGCAGCACCGTGGACATCTCCTTCCACTTTAAAACCTACCGCCCCCACGGAGTGTTCCTGGAGAACTCAGATGACTGGCTTCGTAACTTCATACGCATTGAGCTCAACAGTAAATTACCACAGATTACCTAGTGTGAATCACAGGAAATGATTCATATAATATACACTATTTAAAAGACACTTTTCTCCAAAGTGACTTACAGTCATGCGTGTATACAATTTACATACGGGTGGCCCCAGCGGGAATCAAACCCACAACCTTTGGCATGGTAAGTGCCATGCTCTACCGACTGAGCCACATAGGACCAAGGCAGGAAACATCATTTCCGAATTACAATTTTTGAAAGGTTTTGTTGCAGTGAGACTTATAATAACTTGATGAATGAACAGGTTTAGAAATTATATTATCAATATTTTCCGGTATTTATTTATATAATATATTTCATCCCTCATTCTGTTTTGTCTCTTCTTCATCCTTCTCCCAGCCACCCAGAACCTGATCTTCATATTCATGGTGGGAGACGGCATCCTCAACGTGACGCTACGCTCGCCGGTGCCTCTAAACGACAACGAGTGGCACTTTGTCCAGGCAGAGCTCAACGTGAAGTTGGCCAGGATCAAAGTGGACTACCAGCCATGGGCTGTGAGACGCTTCCCTGGCCAGACCTTTGTCACCATGGAGTTCACCCACCCTCTCCTCGTGGGTATGTCACCTGGCTGCTGGGGCTGGGGAGGGCGGGGTGGTAGTCGACAAGGATTTTGGACTTCTCCCATTGGTTGATGTAGTCCACTCCTATGAGTTTAAACAGCACTACAGCACGGGAAACAGATGTTTTTTTGTTTGTTCTTATAACGAACACTTATTTATTCTTCTTAATCCAAAATGCTCAACTTTGCAATGTGATGATTAACTGACGGTGTCCCAATATATCCAGGCGCAGCCAATCGCACGCTGTGGCCATTCCTGGGCTGCCTCCGAGGGTTACGAATGAACGGTGTGACCCTTGACTTGGAAGGCAAAGCGAATGAGGAACAGGGTATACGGCGGAACTGTACGGGCCAGTGTCTGAACGCGACCATACCGTGTCGAAACGCCGCCCAGTGTATCGAGGGCTACGCAGCCTACACCTGTGACTGCGGCAACACTGCCTTCGACGGATTCTACTGCCACAAAGGTGAGCTCTACACAGGTTGGGTTACCTCGGTTTTTCACGGAGCCCCAGAATCACTAAGACTGCCTTAAGCACACTGGGTTACAGTAACAAAAACCTTGATTTATTTTGACAGTGTTGGCGAAAGTAACCACAAAGTTTCATAATAGAAATGGGCATTTAAGCTCAACTTGATCCTGTTTGTAACCCCTTAGACATTGGGGCCTACTTTGAGATAGGCTCGTGGTTACGCTACAACATCAGAAAGAAGCCTACGACCAATGAGGAGTGGTGGGCTAACTGGCTGGACCCCCACTACCACAACTTCAGCCTGGGCTACAACGACACCAGTGATGAGATCGAGTTCAGCTTCAGTACCTTCCAGACGCCGGCTGTACTGCTCTACATCAGCTCTTTCGTCCAGGACTACATGGCTGTCATCCTGAAGAAAGATGGTAGGAACGCTCGGCAGGGAGGAGCGCTTTAACATTATGGGTTATCATGGTTAAGATTCAAGGCAGAGAGTGTTCGAATTGAACCGGCTTTTGAATGAAGATTTTACTGTCACTAATTGAAGTTGGATTACTGTATGTTCCACAGGAGGTTGCTGAGGGGAGGACGGCTCATAATAATGGCTGGAAGGTTGCAAATGGAATGGCATTCCACTGATTCCGCTCCAGCCATCCCCACGAGCCTGTCCTCCCCAATTCAGGTGCCACCAATCTCCTGTGGTATGTTCTTTAGTCATCCAATTTATTTGAGTGGAAACACAAAGCAAGATAGGACTTGGACAAAAATATATCACTGTACTTTACAATATTTTTATACTTTTTTTCTTTAACTAGGCAAGTCAGTTAAGAACAAATTCTTATTTACAATGACGGCCTACCAAAAGGAAAAAGGCCTCCTGCGGGGACAGGGGCTGGGATTTAAAAAAAAATATATATAGGACAAAACACACATCACAACACTACATAAAGAGAGACCTAAGACAACAACATAGCAAGGCAGCAACACATGACAACACAGCATGGTAGCAACACAACATGACAACAACATGGCAGCAACACATGACAACACAGCATGGTAACAACACAGCATGGTAGCAACACAACATGACAACAACATGGTAGCAACACAACATGGCAGCAGCACAACATGGTAGCAGCACAAAACATGGTACAAACATTATTGGGCACAGACAACAGCACAAAGGGCAAGAAGGTAGAGACGACAATACATCACGCGAAGCAGCCACAAGCCACACTCCTCACAATAGTTCATGGAAATATAATGTTTTAATGCCTTACATTATGAACTGTGGAGTGAATTGTTGCACCATCCATCCACAGGAACCTTAGACATGAGGTATAGGTTGGGGTTGATTACCCACAAGTACCAGTTGTCCTTCAGGAACCTGGCAGATGGATACCCCCACTACGTCAACATAACCAGACACAACAGGACCATCAAGACACAGGTGCACTGATGCTCCACCCCAATGTCTACACCTGTTAACACTACCTACCTCCTTCACCACAGTTTAAAAGTCCATCACAAATCAGGATTGTCTGGTACCACATCTCTTGGGTTGTAAAGTTGTGTGCATTTGTGTATTTTCAGTCTTTGATTTATTTGTTCATGTTGACATGTTTATGGTTGTGTGTGAATACCAATGTGTTTGTGGTGATGTGTGTAACTCCTAGGTGGACTACATGGAGCCGATAGTGGAGAAGATCACCCTAGTGGAGGACGGCAGGTTTGACTCACCCAAGAACATCTTCCTGGGGAGAGTGATGGGTAATTTACATTTCACCCCCCCCCAGCTGAAACATTTCTGCTTTCCTCGTGAGAATTGATTTGGTCACACTTTATTTGGATAGTCCAGAGAGTCCATCTGTAGGTACTCTACAGATGGTCATACTATCAACAAACTATCTGTTGATAAGCAACTGCTTGCTAAGGTTATGGTTACGGTTAGGGTTAGAATAATGGTTAGGGTAAGAGTTAAGGTTAGGGTTAAGTTTAGGGTTAGGATAAGGATTAGGGTTAGAACTAGGGTTAGTAGATAGTTGAAATGTTACTGATAGTCTGTAGAGCAAGGTTTTACAGATGGACTATCCAAATAAACTGTTACCCATGGAAGTAAGGTATCAGTTGTCCCACTAAGTTTGGGAATTAGTTGAGGTGGATGTGCACATTGTAACTCCTCTGTCCCTCTCTAACCCCCTCAGAGGTGGGTGACATTGACTATGAGATCCAGAGGCATAACAGTCCTGGTCTGGTGGGCTGTATATCTGGGGTGAGGTACAACATCTACGCCCCTCTTAAGACCCTCTTCCGGCCAAATGAGACGGAACCGCCGGTCACCGTGCAGGGCTTCGTCTCCGAGTCTAACTGTGGGGCCTTCCCTCCTGTCCATGGATATGTCCCCTGGGAGGCGGACCACTGGTTCACTTCTATAGGTGAGACGACATATCCCAGAAGCCATCAGTAAATCTACTTTACATGGGACTACATATCCCATCAGCAATTATGACCTAGTGATGATAATATAAGTTCCCCATAATAACATAATTTATGTATTTTTTCATTTCAGAATACATCTATATCCACGATGACCTAGGCCTGTTTTGGTTGACAGGTAAGTCTTTACTGCTTACGATTCACAATAATGTGAATAATTTCTCATGAAACTATACTTTGATGATTTCTGTGAAATCTATTAATGTAAGTCTATCGATGTAAGTCTATCTATCGTCTGCCATCTGTGAGTCCTGACCTTAGTTTACCTCAAGATTCAGATTAAGCCTCCTCTCACTCTCTCCCTCTCCCTCTCTCTCTTCCTCTTGCTACCTCTGTCTCTCTCTCTCCCGCTCTTTCTCTTCATCTTGCTACTTCTCTCTCTCTCTCCCGCTCTCTCTCTTCCTCTTGCTACCTCTCTCTCTCTCTCTCTCTCCAGCTCTCTCTCTTCCTCTTGCTACCTCTCTCTCTCTCTCTCCAGCTCTCTCTCTTCCTCTTGCTACCTCTCTCTCTCCCCTACTGACACAGATCGGCAGTAGTTGAAATTCTCATTTTCATTTTCCTAAAATCCCCTAATCCTAAAATCTGAGACCATCAGATTCCAGAATAGGCTTTACGTCCTCACGATAAAAGCAAAAAATGGGACATGTACCAGAACGAATGCTGGAATGTAAGAAGGATATTTTCTTGTATCTGTTGAATATGAGAGGCGAAGGAAGCCCAGGATTAGACAGCAGCTCAGAGAGTCTGTAGTCTGTACTCTATCCCTGTCTGAGATCCTCACCCGGATCAACTATATTTAGAGCTGCCCCTCCCTCCACTATTCATCACAGATATATGCTTCAGCTTAATGTCCTGGATACATCTGTACAGGGGTGTTATGGTAACGCAGAACATGTGAGTTTGATTTCTAATGTCTGGGCTGGTCCTGCTGTCCCCTAGCCGACCTCCTCCAGTTATTAGACATCATTTGAGATGGATGGCACCCTCATAACAATATGTGGCTGTATAAGAAATGATACCGCTTGTCTCTAAAGGGAAGTTAAGTTAGTTTGGCAGAGAACCAACTGAGTCATAATGATATTGATTGAAAGGGATATTTGTACCATCCATCGAGATACAGGTATATCTTTTCACAGTGGCAATTCCAACGTGAATCATAGAACCCTACTGTGATGAACAATGGATTTTCAGCTGTTTGCTACACACCGTTTTTTAACCACACCTTGACTGTGTGTGTTTCTCCCTCTAGTTGTTGTCATCGCGGCCGTGATATTGCTGTTCATAGGTCTGTACAGCATCTACATCTATCTGTACCGGTACAAGGGCAGCTACGACACCAACGAGCCCAAGAACTTCCTGGAGTCCCCTGGAGGCAGCAGCTCCAGGCCCCTGACAGGGACCCTGGAGAAGAAGCGATTTCCAGAGATAGAGGAAGACTTTCGGAGTGACTAACCTCAGGCTGGGGAACGGTGGGAGGGAGGAGGGGGTGGGAGGGATTGAAGTGGGGCGGTTTTGGGGCTTACAACAACCACAATACCTGTTTATGTTTTATAATTCCTGATTCTTGATTTACTTTTCGGTTTTGTTTTCCTTTCCCCAGGTATGTGTTATCTTAAGCCTGGTGCTCGACGTAGTGTTGTTTGTCTAATGGGTTCATAGTTTGCAGGCTTCGGAGATCAAATCAAGCCCGTATTGAGTGAGTGACGACCGACCAAGCTCACACTGTATTGAAGGGTTGACCAACTGAAGTGCCTCGACAGAGCAAAACGAGATCAGAAATAATCCTATCAGTTCATTCAGGATTTGAGACTTAAACTGAGGGAATTAGATTTCACATGCAGTAACACGTATTCAGCAGCCTCTTCTGGTTTGTAGGTCTGTTATTGAGATCACTTGATAGATCAATGCCATCTACTGTGTAACTCTTTCCGACCATCCACTCTTGCAGCCATTTTGATAAAGACATCCAAACTATCCCACTCGCCCCATCCTTTGACTAGTGAGCCAGGATCCACCACAGAGAGATGCTGCAACTGTGCAGCAACAACAACCGCAGCAACAACATCAACAACAACAAGCACAGTCTGGCATCTGCAAACAGTCTTTCCTGCTTAACACCAATTGAAGAAGCTATAAAAAGCATGGAGCTCTAAGCTTTGACATGACATATCTAAAGAATAATGGAAGGCATATAAACATATATTTGTTGTATTGCAGCCTATGAAATTGCATACCTATACAAAAGAGGAACATCTATTAATGGTTAGTTTCATTAGATAGCAGCTTGGCCAACTACAGTATGCTCTGCGATTCCTAGCCGATTCCCAACCAATCAATTAAGCAGTCATGTACGATCAACAAAACATACGGAATACATGTGACATTTGGCTTGGAATATAAGCCGATCGCCATATTCTTGTTCAGAATCCTCAGAGTAACATATGAAATGGGTGGGTAGCGCCAAGAAGCCATGGTAGTTTGAAGTTTCCCAAAGGTGGTGCTATTGTGAGACTGACTGTTGGTGCACCGCAGAAAACGGAATGGAGATGTTGAACCTAACCAGGGACAGGACTCCTTATTGCTATTAATCCTCATTCCAAGCTTCGTTTACTGTTTGACTTCCAGTAGCGAGTGAACATGCGGCCGAAATCTGGGTGCTATTTCAGATTCAGAGGCCCCGGCGTGGAGGGGCCCCTACCAACAGCAGCCCTGTCGACCAGCCTGGTCAGGAATCATTACAAATGTCTTTCTGGAAAAGAGCTGCTCTGCATGAACATCCGGACATGCAAACACACTCACACACACACTGGCATATTGTATAGAGGACCACAACAATGTCAATGCCAGTCTTGTACTTCTTCTCACCACACTAGACTATTTTTGCATCTGACTGCTCTGTAGGACAGTACTGTGCTGTGCTGTGCCACCCCCGCCGCTGTTGCTTCTTACCCACTGGGCACTGGTTGAATCAACGTTGTATCCACACTATTTCAATGAAATTACGTTGAACCAACGTGGAATAGACGTTGAATTGACGTCTGTGCCCAGTGGGTTGGTGCTTCTTATGGTGCTTCTCTTTCTTTAGGTCCAATGATATTTCCCTGTCTGGAAAGTCACGATTTCAGGTTAGATGGTGGGTGAGGTTACGGTCAGGGAAGATTTTCCCAGTAGGTGAAACGTCATTGGACCCATGTAATGTGTGGCGTGGTAACCAAAGCTTGTCTCTGACATCATCACCCAGCGCCCTTTGAAGCTAAAGCAGTAATACATCATAGAGAAAAGAGAGAAAACATAAGAGCATTTTGAAAATCATAAGCTATGCACATATAGAGCATGATGATCGCACCTTGCAATGAAATGCAATAAAATCAGCCGCTTCCAGCGCAGATCACCTAAAGATATTTTTTCTGTCTGTTCCGTTCGCAGTAACTTGCAGCAGTTAGGATCCTAGACATAATATGTATACGTGAATATATGAATAAGGTGTTTATCGACTTTTTCATTCCTATGGTTTGTATGAAAGAGTTGAAAATGAGGCTGAGAGGTTTGAATGTAAATCCTAATTATGACCCTGTAATATGGACAGGCTCTGCAGCAAGACGTGCTCTGCTCCTCTCTGTGTGTGCTCTGTATGGTATGAACACTCATTACACAGAAAACTATTCAGCATAGCTTTCTCATGTGTTCAGGATGTGGACAATACAGTACCCTCCCGATGTTTCAGTAGAAAACATCACAGAACATATTTCAACATCTTTGGTTTAGCCTGTTAAAGAGGACAACCCGTTAAGACTAGATGGTAAAAAGCATTACAATTACAATCAATTATAAGATAGAATTGGCAATGGACCATTTTAAATAGTATTAATGTTAGCATTGGGCAATTAGAGTAGTAACATGTTCCACCTCTGGAGAAATAGGAATGTGTTTTTGTACAGAGATGAACATTGACCTCTTACAGAGCTCATAGTAGACCAGTCAACAACCTGGGTCAAATGTGCTTTGAAGCCTTTTAGGGAAATAGTCGACTTATTGATATATTATGTACATGTCTACGCTGCGATGCATTTATTTGAAATGGACTACAGTACATGTGCATCCTGCCTAGCATCGCTGCGATGCCACACCTTAGCTAGTCCATCCATGCGTGGTCCCTGGAGTGTGTGTGATTGAATGTACAGTAGACGGGTTTTTTTTTGTGTGTTCACAGTTCTGTTTGTCACCTAACCCTTCCTACTGATGATGAGGACAGTCTCTGCACTGATGATGTGAATGAGCCAACTCACTTGTTGTCGTCCACCAATAGCAGAACAGTGAGCAGATAGTGATTGGGTGCTGTCCAGACAGGCTCCTCCCTACTCGGATGTTGCTCTACAGTTTTTGGTAATCAGGACCTACACTGAAAAGAACAGGAAGGCCAGAGCATTGTTTATGCTCCCAATTCACCGCTTTATTGACAACGTTTCGATCCGAATCTTCATCAGGTCAAAATATCAGCATTTTTAAGGATGTGTGTATGACCACAAACTTGACTACACTGTGTGACACCCTCAGCTCTTAGATCTGTGCTGATTGGCAGTCTATAGCAAGTTCCCTACCGTACACTCTTAGAAAAAAAGGTTCTTCAACTGTCCCCATATGAGAACCATTTTGGGTTCCAGGTAGAACCCTTTCCTGTAACCAAAAAGGGTTCTTCAAAGGGTTCTCCTATGGGGACAGCCAAATAAGCATTTATGGTTCTATATAGCACTTTTTTTTCCTAAGAGTGGAATATCAACTTAGCCGCGGATCAACTTGGCCATCCCTATAGGGTGACCGCCAGGGTGAGCAGCTAAGGTTCTCTGTGTAAAGGAGACTCAAATGTAATAAGGGGTTGAGGGAGTGAGCACAAGGGTGAAGGAGACGAGGATTCTGTCCATCCTACAAGCAGGGTGTCATCATATGACAGACTAGTATTGTTCCCTACAGTGGAGGAGTGGCCTACAGACAGAGCTAGGGCCAGGCTAGAGGGAGGAGCAGGCAGGGGAGTCTAAGAGGGTCAGACCCCTCTGCGGGTCGCTACCCTATAGAATCTTGCAAGAGGAGGCACCAGACAGTTAGTGACTGTATGACCTAATGTAGCAGGTGTAAAGTAAATGCCTGAGCGGGGTCCCCACATCTGGTTTTCTGGGGGATAAGAAGCTAGGTTGAAGATGCTGTATCCCTGAAAACCGGATGTTTCAGGTTTCTTAAAACCCTGCTGAAGGTGGTGACCGACTGCAGGACTTGGTGTTTGTGACCACACTGAAATCGTGGAGTTTTTTTTTTCTCCCTTTCTGTTATGTTGGTTTTGTTTTGTAATAATTTCACTGTAAATGACCATTACTATGTTAATCAAAGCAAAACCAAACTGACACTTCAATAAAGAATTCTGAAGGAAATTCAAATGGTGTATTTTCCCTTTACCTGTTAACAAAGGCACAATGTGTCTGTCTGGTGTACAGTCATAATAAATCCATGTTGGTATAGAGACAAATTGGAACACCTAAGATGAAACCAGTGGGTAAATTAAGTTGGTGTTACCTGAATCCAAGCTCGTGGTATTCAAAAAGTAAAGTAGGATATAGTAGCTAGGGTTAGGGTTGTGGATTAGTGTTGAACCGGGATGTGGACATCAAACTAGGGTTAGGGCTGTAGTTGAGGCTAAATTTAGGGTTGTGGTTGAGGCTAGGGTATGTTCAACCCTGACTCATCCTAGCCCCCAAATAGCACTCCCCCACTTCCACATTTAAACCCTGGAGGAAACCAGAATTATCCGAATGACAATGGTACTCAACGACAAGATGCATATTGTAATGTATAAAGTTAAAAGTTTTATTTTCATAGGCATAAGTTGTACATAACGATAAATTCCATATAGTTTCAGTCACCTCGGTGCAGAAAGATCTCATCTTGTCGTGGGTGTAAATGTTTTGGACTTAAGGATAAAATCCTGGGTGAATATCACACCTGGATGTCAGTTCCACAATTCACTTTTATATAGTGTGACAACGTGATCAGATGGATGGTTATATGTACACAACATACAGGTGGGGCACTTGAAAATTGAAATTGTCAAAAAAACATAATTTTTCCTATTTTATTTTCCCGTGGCGAGTATAACCTTAAAATGGTTACCTGTAACACAGTCCTGTCCATTATATACAGTACAAACATCATAATGACAACCCTTCTCTTTCAGTTTAGATTCATTTGGCACTCGCAGCTAGTTCAGGGAAGACTATAGTGTTCATGGTTCTTATATATACGAATATAGTCTTTTTGGAGTTAGAAGAGCTGACGCTCATGTAAACTGAATGGCAAATTCTTCATAAAGTATACATATCACTGAGTACCAATGCCACAGGTGACTAGTTGTCAAACTAAAGGAGGAATGAGATCTCCCATCAACCACCACTTCAGAGTTCACATTCAGTTAGTCGGTTTCTCGTACGGTACGGCATATTTTTTTGAAGAACATTGATATAAATGCACAGTAAGTTATTTCACTATGTATGAAGGTGTGGTGTTGATGCTATAGCCACAGAGACAGGTCAGATACAGAGCTTTAGCATTATCGTGAGCTTAGCATTGCCTCCAAAAAGCTACCAGGAAGAGGCTTTTTCTGAGTAACAGGAAAGTTAGCATGACAGAATACTGAGTTCCTCCATAGAGCTGCATTTGAAAATAAAAGCTAGTTATCTTGCTAATGTGCTTACAGTTAATTTTAAACCAAAAGACAACACATGCGCTGTCTTGCACTGTTAATAGATACGCTGTAGGCTAAAAGCTAGCGTTGCTCATTGAGAGGACAAGCAACAGTTAATAGATGTGAGTACAGTAACAAAAATACAGAGAGAACAACACACAGCATGTTTTCATGTTGAAAATAACAACAATGCTGTGAGGCTGATGGTACAGTATAAGCGATACATTGAATATATACTGTAGATAGTAGATTTAGTTGCCATTCTAATTGCTTGTTTCGTTCCAGGAGCTTCACGTACACAGTTTCGCTAGGTGAGTGATAAAGCAGTGGGGAAGTGCGTCATACAGAGAGGAAGTGATTTCACTGATGTGGTAGCAGGAGGAAATTGTCAAAAAGGGAGAAGAAAACCGTTCAGCACTGTTGTCAATGGGGGACTAGTCAGTAACATAGATCATGGACTTTAATTCTCCTCCATTACGGTGAATGTTTCACAGAGGCCAATAGAGCTTCCGTTTGTTGTGGCACTGTGGGGAGGAGCAAAAGCATTACCAGGTGGCGGAGGGGGGGGTGGGGGTGTCAGTCAGCAAGGGGTCAGTGCGGGTGGTTGAAATGCGGCAGGTTAATGCTAGGCCATGTCGACTTCTCTCTCTATGCCCACATACTTCAGGGCATCATCCTGGCTGTACCTGTAAGGGGCAGGAGAGAGAGTCAGGACAGTGTGAAGCATCAGTGTAAAAGAAATGCAAGTCATCCCACAAATATCAGAGACAACCAAAGAAGGACTGCGATACCGTGTTGTATCGGAGGCTCCAGTGTTCCCATGGCCACAAGGCTCTACCTATAGTCGAAGAAGAGCTCCTCCCCCTGTAGGATAGCCCGTTTGGCAAAGATCCCGATGCGGTGGTCTCCGTTCACCATGACCACTGCAACAACAGCCATCACATCATTGATTTGTACACGTCACCAAACCAAATCATTCCACAAAACAGGCTTTGTATTTTTCTATGTGATCCTACCCTTAGCGTAGCAGTTTGGGTTCACAGAGTGATTCGCAAATCGGATTTTATTCCCTTTCCTTGTGGCGTCCACGACAAAGTCTGTTGAGACATTACAGGGACAGTGTCAGCTCAGCGATCACAGAACACAGCGACTGTGATGTCCTTTAAAGGATATTATTACCATTGTTCAGGTTGAAGAGGAAACTGGACATGTATTTGTCGTAGATCCTCCCCCGTCGGTCCGCCTCATCCTGCGAGATTAGCTGCAGACACAGACAGTTTCAGAGTGTGATGGTCAGACTAAATGTTTTATACATTAATACAAAGACATTCATACAAACGCATACTGATACGGTATAAACCCCACATCCAACTATACCCCATTACAGGATAAAGAAAGCTACGTTCAACAGTTTTATGTAGCCTCACCTCTCCACAGTACTCTGAGATTAACTCATTCTTCTGAACTGACTCTTTGATGAAGGTGCCCCACCCTGCCACGTTTGAGGGGGCCAGCAGGAGGTGCTGGGAGAGGTCAGAGGTTAGAGGTTAAAGTTGGCTGACATTTACGCAAAAATGACAAGACAACACCGGAATAATACAACTGTGCCTTTTATTCCTCAGCAAGTCATAAGTATGTTAATATGGGTTCTGACTCCGACCTGAATTCAGATACAGCACATCATCAGCTATCAAGCTAGCTTCTATTTTCTATTCCTTTGGACTGGAACATGACCCACTGGCCTACCTTCTTGAGCCCCCTTTGGATGCTGCAGTTCTTGCAGGAGACTACCTTGCTGTCCCAGTGGTCTGCGGCTCCACAGGTCATACACAGATCTGGGTCACATTCCCTCACCGCCAGGTAGCAGGGACACTGCTTGGTGTTGCACTGGGTCTTACAGCGGCAGCCCGGGAAACGGTTCTGGCCTGGAGAACAACGTAACACCCCAGGGTAGTGTTCAGAGTCAGACAGGGGAACGTTCAGCGGAGAGGTTGATAGTCGCTTTTAGAAACGGCATAGAAACATACTGCGGTAACAGTTATATGCCTCAGTGGACTAGAAAACTATTTTGTAACAGAATTCTCTGTGGCTGTGTGGCGAATGGCAACTGCATTTTCATTAATGAACGCTGCCTCAACGGTAAAAAAGCTGCTGCTCTGTAATGTAACTCATCAATCACTGACCTCTGCTGGCAGCTATGCTGAAATACAGCTGTGCTGAGAGTAATGGAAAGCCTTCCGGGCAGAGGAAGAAGGAAAACGAGCAGCAGACAACTTAAATGTCCCTCTCCTCTCCAACAGGTTTAGCTGGAGGACAATACTCCATAACCAAAGCAGTAACATTAGTCTTGTCTCTCCTCCTTCCTAAGTCTTCTTCCCTACAGTTTGTGTGGCTGTGTGTGCGCGCATCACCGAGCAGTGTTCAGTTGTAGCGGTCTGTCTCGTATAAATGTAGGGATGGATGTTGTAGCTCAGGCACTGTGCCTGTCACATCTCTTTGATTCCTCTCCAGGGCTGTGGAGCTCACACATAAAACCCTCCATACGCTGCTTCCTGTCAGAACCAGGGAGGGGGGAGGGAGAACTGTATTCCTATTAGAACACAAAATGAGCCAAAGCTGTGAATTCAGAGTCTCTCTCTCTCCATTCCTTCCTCCCTGTGGCCATTTGTGGAAGTGCGTGGGCCCAGCGGTTCAGGCTCATTTCTCCTGGGATGAATGTGTCAGAGCATTGTGAACACGGCCCCATGCTGAACAGATGCCCATGCCGCTAACCACACCCTGCCTGCCAGAGGACAGCTTATCCTGCGAACACACAGCGAGGAGTAGGATCGTCTTACACACTGTTCCACTGTCTATTATGGCCTGTCAAAAGGGCCTTTTTATCCACCGAGTAAAAGAGAGCTAGTCTTCAGCAGAATTGTCCTGTGAACACATTCCTATTCCCATTACAGAGTTGAGCTGTGAAACCTCTCGCTGTCAGTGCAGGTAATTGTAGTACACATTTACCACAGCCAGTTTAGTGGAAGGAATGTTCAGTACGTGTTGAAATATGTCTGTTTTTACACTTATATGCCTTGGACTTCTGCAAAGGGTCTGTACGAGTTGGGAAGTGGTGTGTGTGTGTGTTAGGACGTGGTGGTAGCAGTGGATGTGTGTTTGAGTAAGGTGACACTCACACTCGTGCTCACACTGGCAGAACTTCTCACAGAAATTCTGGGTCATCACACAGGGACAGGAGCTGTCACATGGCTGGTCCGGGTGGTCACATGGCTGGTAGTTGTACACCTGATTGGATGAGTTATCTAGAGAGGACAAAGGCTTTAATTATACAATGAGCAGATACATCATTCTGAATTAGTGTATAAGAAAGGCATTTGACAATGTTAATTTGACTATTTCAATACTTCAGTCAAGTGAAGAACTCACCTTTCTTGAGCTGTATCTTTGCCCATAACCTACAGAAAGAAATGAAAAACACTTTCAATAATCATGTCTATTTCTGTACAAAGGTATTTGAAAAAGAGCAGTTACTTTCATTTTCTGTACGGTTTAATCTTTTTCTCCCACTGATCTGTGTATCAGGGTCCATTCTCACTACATTCCTGAGGTCATGCTGCAACAGGGACTGGGAGTGAGTGAGTGTAAAAGTCGGCGGCCATCTTGCCTGTGCTTCCTCTTCTTCTTCTGAGGGGCGCTGCCACCATCCTCCAACGGAACACGATGGATCAGGACCTCTTTCACAGCAAACTCATACACCTGAAGAAGAGAGGGAACACACACATTAAACACACACATGCAGGCATATTTGTCCACGCATACACTACACGCATACACACAGATATGAGGCAACTATACACAACTATGCAGAATGTTGTGTGGTTCTGGAATTGGTCCCATTGTGTAGTTGAGTGTCTCTCAAATTAAGCTGGGAAGCGCATCGCTGCATGTGATTACTCCATAAAACACACGGCCCTCTCCTCCCCTATCAGAACCCACCACCATCTCAGCGTAATACACACACACACACACACACACCTCCCCGCCATCCCACTCCCCACACACACCCGCAAAGCCCCAAACCACTTCTGCCTGCCAAAAAAACAGATTTGGCTTCCTCCCTAAAACAGACAGACACATTACGCAGAGGGAGGGACTGGGAGGCTCGTAGCAGCGGTGTTTCCATCCAGCCAAACCACAGGCTCTCTGAGGGATAACAAGGCCATGCTATAGAGTCACACTGGCATTGTGTTGGGGGACGGGATGCTGCTGCAGGGGGCAAAGCTACTTTGCAATGTCTGTGGCGGATCTCTGTCGTCGCGCTTCGCCCTCTTTGTTTCTCGGTCTTTGTCTCTCCGTTTTGTTTTGGAGGATTGGAACGTGTCTCTCAATAGCTTTGTAAATCTGATCAGAAGGCCTAATATGCTCCCCATACAATACTCCCATAACTCCCCCATATTAGAGACACATAACATCCCCACAATACCTCAGCTCAGAAGGGATCCGTTTGCTATAAGCCGTCTGAGCCCGGAGACCGTGACAGAGTCTCGGAGAATAACAAAGATGTCATGTACATGTCGTAAAAGTCCTAATTTATGTTGTTTACATTCCATTTGTAATCATCCCAATTTCCCACACAGTATTATGTGTTACGACACTTGTATCAATGCCAACACACTACAACACAGTCACCGCACCACTTCGTTGTCTTGTCGGTCTGTACTAGTCTGTAATGTGTTGTGGTCATTTGTGTGTTGTCCAGGAGACTTGCTTTAATTGCCGTATCAATAGAGTATATGAACATCTGGTGGGTGTAGGATCTTGGTGGTTCACCTGTTTGCAGGTCTTGGTGCTGATGAGGCGAGCGATGGAGCAGAAGTTGTTGTAGTAGGTTCCGTGCAGCACTCTGAACAGAGACTCCTCAGCCCCACTCCACTGGACAGGAGGTCCCACCTGCTCCCCGTGCTCCTCCCCCGGGCACAGCTTGGTGGGGGTCTGACAGCGAGAGTTGCTCTCTGACCGTACCCAAAAACACACACATGCGCACGCACACAGACACACACACAGAGGGGGGGGGGCATTTGAGACTCATGCACATACACCCACTGCCAAAGGCAGAGAGCAACATGTTGCTTGGCAACAGGTTCAAGGCTGTGTTACTGTGACCACATGCTATGACTGGGGAATGCTTATTAGTCCGCTCATCAATCTGTTTTTACACATGATTTGAGCTAGAGGGGACGGCCGCTGGGCCACCAGCTTAAGTCAGTAGTCTATCTTCAAAATGAAGAGCTGCAGTGACATCACAGTACAGATATGAGTTCCTTCCAAACGGAATGCAAGAGAGAGAGACAGTAGAGAGAGTGAATGAGTGAATGATTAAGACAGAGAAAACGAGAGCCTGAGGAGATTGCTCTTTCTCCCTCCCACTGTTCTCCACATGAGTCTGTCAACAGAAAGAGGAAACCAGGGGGAGAGGCTGAGTGAAGAATCTATTGGTTTTGGAGCTGAAACCCATGGTTGGATTCTTGTGTTTGGAGAGCGAGTGAGAGTGAATGGTTTAAAAAAATATATATATATTCTTCAGCCAATGTTCTTCTTTCTGATGTACTGCATTCAGCACACATGAACCATTCTGGCAGATGAGCATTATGGGGAACTTAGTCGATCCATTCTGTCATTAATACACTGAGGTATGACAGATATACTGTAGTACCGTAGCAGCTGAGGCATTAGTGTTCTCCTACCTGAGAAGACAGGAAGCTGGTAGTCTCCTATTCATGGGTGGCATCTTTCGTCACAATATTGTTTTGAACGTTCGTTTTGGACTGATGCCGAACTGAGCATCCTACTCGATGTATTGTCAATGAGCGCTGATGAAAATGTAATCAAAAGTGCCCCAAGCTAGCACAGTGGATCTGGGCCGATTCCGGCTGAGAGTCCGCCTTCGGCAGTATTGCTTATGGCTAGGATGTGGGGATTGAGCTCGGGCCGATTCCGGTGTGAGTTATCTGGCCCAAATGTATTACTTGGGGCCCGGGCCGATTGTGGCTACTCTCTAGCAGATGATTACACGCGCTGCTTTATATAATTAACATTTCATTATTTATTTGTCCATATTTTCTCATTGTTTCTGTGATCAAAAAATACAATTAACATTTAAATTAAATTCTTTAGGAGTCCCGTGTAGTATTTTAGTATTGTGATACTTTGTGGAAGGCGATTGATAAGCATTATAAACTTTGTGGATGGAGCTTCCCGAGTGGCGCAGCGGTCTAAGACACTGCATCGTAGTGAAAACTGCGTTGCTACAGGCCGCGACCGGAAGACCCATGAGGCGACGCACAATTGGTCCAGCATCATCCGAGATAGGGGAGGGTTTGTTTGGCCGGGATGTTCTTGTCCCATCACGCTGTAGCGACTCCCGTGGCGGGCCAGGCGCATGCACGCTGACACGGTCACCAGGTGTATGGTGTTTCCTCTGACACAAAATGTTTTTTTTGTGGATGGGTATAATTTGTATGTATAAAATGTATAATAGTAATATTTCAAATTACTAATTTTGTATACATTTATTTACATTTGCGTCGGGCTGCTTCTGGGGGGATTCTGGTAAGATGCCGACAAAGTCGTCTGAATTCTGGTAGATGGAAACGGCCCGATTCTGGGTAGTCATTCATTTTGATTCCGGGCCGAGTCCGACACCCGATTCCGGGCCAATTCAATCAGTTCCGGACGCCTGGAAGAGGACTGCTTCTGGGCAGATTCCTCATTGCTAGCTAGAGAATTACAGTGGCTTAGAAACACAATGCAACTAAAAAAGAAGGCAAATAAATAAAAACCTTTTGTCATCATTTTGATGTCGCCAGATTAACTTTAGATGCATGACGCGACCGAGTGACGCAGGTGCAACCTATGAATAGTACTTTAAAAGCTAGTCTTCCCCATAGTTGTCTCTTAAAGTACTTACGGACCAGACAGACTAACATGAAAATCGGCCGTGCGCAGTGGGTGGCCGTCCTATCGCCTCTGACCACAAAACATCGGTCGTCATATTCTGTTCATTTCCCAACGATTCTACATGTTGAATTGCCACCATTTGTCGACACCCAGCAGGTGCTCTACTGATCTGTCTTGTCCCTTATAATGCTAGTGTTTCCCCAAGCTACCTGAGGAGCTGGTGGTCTCGTGGTCACTATCCACCTCCTTGGCCTCCTCAGTGGTGCCTGACGGGCCAGGGCAGCTGGAGCTGGGAGGGCGCGGCTGTCGCCGCCGCCGCCGGGGCCTCTGGGAGCGCAGCATCTCCTGATCTGCAAACTCTTTGGCCCCTTTCTTTAGAGGAGGGAGAGAGGAAGAGAGGGACGGAAATGAAGAGGTAGAAGAGTGTTAAAGGAGGGATGAATGGATCAGAGCGTCATCATTGGCTTGTCTGTCTGTTGTCGGGCAGAGTTAAACACAGAGGACACGTAGAGGATCTGAGCACACCTGTAGCAGAAAGCAGTCCGGACCACAGGGCTCTGTCTCCATGCGAATCTCCTTGCTCTTCCTCTTGTAAACATTAGGCGTAGCGTGAAAAGCTGGAAAGACACATACTATTAGTATACTGATAGTAACAATATACTGTATGTTAGTAGAACAGTAATACTAGGGACATAACACATTTTGCCTGCTGCACAGACCCTATGGACACTCTAGTCTAGAGCACCTGGTTAAATTGTGCTTAGGAGCATATAAATTCTCTCCATGGTTAAAGTAGGAAGAAATATATGTCATTGTTGTAAAAATGTGTGAGTCTGCTACATTTACTATTATCATATATTAAAATATTGAATTACTTTCACATATTTAATTAGGTTACATTATGCTAATTTCCCAATGGTGGACAGAATGTGTTACTACATTACACATACTAACGTTTTTACCACACAAGAATTGCAGGAAATACACATCCTTTTTACCTCAGATGGGTGATGTTAGTATTACAGTTGATAGTCATCATAATCTCATAAAATCAATTGCTTAAAACAGATCAATACCCATACTTGTTCTAAATAGTAGGCATTTTGGGAATGCAAAAAAAGAATGTTTGATAGTATTTTAAATGTTGAAAATGTTGTATGCTTTAAATGCCAGGATGTCATACTAACTTGGGGGTTTTCATCTAGTAGAATTCGCTACACACTATTGAGGAAGAGAATAATTTTGAGACTGACAACAGCTGATAATCAGATATTTTGGACACTGCCACGGTTTTTATCATACACGCCAGTCCTTTGTGGGACTTAGAACTCAGCTGTCATTTTCAGACCACGGTGGCTAGAAAAAAATTGGGCGCTCTGGCATTACATGTATTAATGGATTTGAGGGTTAAGCTATCATTCAAATGAAAGCCAACCCCTATTGCTATTAGAAACCGATGATGAGGTGGTGATTTGTTGAAATTATCCAGTCCAAAAAATAAATCCTTTTCCGTATTGGCCATCTACCAAAATCATTTTCTCACAGAGAAATAGTTTGATAAATGGCTACGACAGGTTGTCATCATTCGACATATATATGTTGTATAGCCAAGTTCATTGAGGTTTGTCTGGTAGAAGAGTGCTAATGGTACATATCGCCACGGTTAATGTCCCAGTTAATTGATTTCAATACAATATCGATGTGAGTGATTAATATGCGTGCGCTATTGATTAGTAGAACAAGCTCATCAATTCCATTCTTGAGTGACCGCTCGGTAAATATTAGTACGTGTGCAGTTTGTAAGGTGCTAATTTAGGGAAAGGGAAAAGGGGATACCTAGTCAGTTGTCCAACTGAATGTTTTCAACTGAAATGTGTCTTCCGCATTTAACCCAACCCCTCTGAATCACAGAGGGGGGCTGCCTTAATCGACATCCTTCAGTGCCCGGGGAACAGTGTGTTAACTGCCTTGCTCAGGGGCAGAACGTCAGATTTTTACCTTGTCAGCTTGGGGATTCGATCCAGCAACCTTTCGGTTACTGGCCCAACGCACTAACCATTTAGCAAAATACAAGTATTCTGAACATGTGTGACACGTGTGTGTAGGGTGTAACTTTTATGTATTGGTCTTCAAAATATCACAAGTATTTCAGCATATTGATTATGAATTTGGACATTTAAAACCGGTGTTTTGACACTCGGCCATAAATCAAAAAGCCGTGACAACAGGAAGCAGCAACAGTGTCATTTTCAATGTTTTTTTAGGGAATACAAACGGTACTTTTTATAATTATTTTAAAACTGAATTATACTTTATCAGGTAAAAACGACTGAATGAGCCCAAAAACGGGCTACGATTCATTGATTTTGATGAAATCGTGAAAATATGTAATAATGCATTTATTATAACACTAGAGACGTGTTGATTCCAGAGAGAAAAAAGAAAAACAGAAATCCAGAGGAAAAGCCACATGTTGACAGATGTCAATAGGTTAAAAACACAGAGAGAGTTAGAGAGAAAGCGAGAGTTAGAGAGAGATACAGAAAGTTAGAGAAAAGAGTAAACCCATAGGACACATTACGGTGGAGGAAGCAGTCGTATTTGAAGCAGCGCCTGCAGAACAACGTATGGAAGGAGTGTAAGGACTGCTCCCGCTGGACAGACTTGGCGAACGGCCCGTCTATGTTAGGGGTGCAGAGGGGGGGCAGCTTTACAGGGCTGGGGGGCTCCAGGAGGTCCTTGTACCTAGGGAGGTGTCATTTGGGGAAGAAGGGGATAAAACAAAACATAGCCTTACCATGCATAATATAACTTTGTATTAGGATTGTATTTTGTATGAGCATGGTATATGGCATGATATACAGTAGAAGTGGGAAACTAGAGTAAGTAGCCGTATTCTGACTCAAGTAGGTCTATGCCAGGGGTAGGCAACTAGATTCAGCCGCTGGACGATTTTTGTCGGAGAGGATGGTTGGGGGGCCGGAACATAATTATAATAATTTGTACATTGCAAATAGACCACAACTAAGCCCAGAAATAAATTGCATTTGGAAATAACAATAATTTCATACCTTGATTACATTGAGACATGATCAAGTACATTTTTTTTGTGTGGAAATACTTGGGAACAGATTTCCTAAATGAAACAAATATTTTGCTGAATTCCTGGTGATTTTACAGTCCTTTTCTTTTTTACGAAAAACAAAACATCATTATTCTTTGTTTTACTAAAAACTTTGGGGGGCCCTGTTGCCGACCCCTGGCCTATGCTCATTTGCAGGTGGATTTGGATGTGAGTGTTTAGTTTGCGGTATTTTATAAGAAAAAGGCCTTTACATTTAAGTCATTTAGCAGACGCTCTTATCCAGAGCGACTTACAAATTGGTGCATTCACCTTATGATATCCAGTGGAACAACCACTTTACAATAGTGCATCTAAATCTTTTAAGGGGGGGGGGGGGGGGGGGGGGGGGGGGTTAGAAGGATTACTTTATCCATCCCTTTCAGACAGGGATGCAACAACTTTTCTTTTGAGTGTGAGGAGAGAAGGCAGAGAGCATTATTAGCATCTCCCTGAGAGCTCCCATCTCCATGGTGAACACTAAGCAACGCTCGGCTAAGCACAGCACAGTTGTTGGGCACTTTTCTTACTTTTCCTTCAGCTCCTCCGTCGTACCCTTGTAGGGGAACATCGAGGCGATGGCCGTGAATATCTTATCATGCGGGATCTTCTTTTTGGCAGCCAAGTCCCTCACTAAGGAAGGTAGTGAGAAGAAAAGCAAAGAGCAGATAATTAGCAACTCAACCAAAACAACGACGCCGTAAAAGAGGCAGACGAAGCGGTCTTCTGGTCAGGCTCCGGAGACGGGCACATCGCACACCGCTCCCGAGCATACTTCTCGCCAATGTCCAATGTAACGTTCAATGCTTCACGGAAACATGGCTCACTCGAGACACGCTATCGGAGTCGGTACAGCCAGCTGGTTTCTTCACGCATCGCACCGACAGAAACAAGCATCTTTCTGGTAAGAAGGGCGGGGGGGGGGGGGGGGGCATGCCTTATGATTAACGAGACGTGGTGTGATCATAACAACATACAGGAACTCAAGTCCTTCTGTTCACCTGACTTAGAATTCCTCACAATCAAATGTCGACCGCATTATCTACCAAGAGAATTCTCTTCAATTATAATCACAGCCGCATATATTCCCCCCCAAGCAGAAACATCGATGGCCCTGAACGAACTTCATTTGACTCTATGTAAACTGGAAACCACATATCCTGAGGCTGCATTCATTGTAGCTGTGGATTTTAACATGGCCAATCTAAAAACTAGACTCCCTAAATTCTATCAGCATATCGATTGTGCAACCAGGGCTGGTAAAACCCTGGATCATTGTTATTCTAACTTCCGCTTCCGATTGTTATTCTAACTTCTAACTCCCCCACCCTCCCTTCGGAAAAGCTGCCCACGACTCCATTTTGTTGCTTCCAGCCTATAGACAGAAACTAAAACAGGAAGCTCCCGCGCTCAGGTTTGTTCAACGCTGGTCCGACCAATCTGATTCCCCGCTTCAAGATTGCTTCGATCACGTGGACTGGGATATGTTCCGCATTGCGTCAAACAACAACATTGACGAATACGCTGATTCGGTGAGCGAGTTTATTAGCAAGTGCATCGGCGATGCCGTACCCACAGCAACTATTAAAACATTCCCAAACCAGAAACTGTGGATTGATGGCAGCATTCGCACGAAACTGAAAGCGCCAACCACTGCTTTTAATCAGGGCAAGGTGACCGGAAACATGATCGAATACAAACAGTGTAGCTATTCCCTCCGCAAGGCAATCAAACAAGCTAAGCGTCAGTATAGAGACAAAGCAGCGTCACAATTCAACGGCTCAGACACAAGAGGTATGTGGCAGGGTCTACAGTCAATCACAGATTACAAAAAGAAAACCAGCCCCGTCGCGGACCAGGATGTCTTGCTCCCAGACAGACTAAACAACTTCTTTGCCCGCTTTGAGGACAATACAGTGCCACTGACACGGCCCTCTACCAAAACCTGCGGACTCTCCTTCACTGCAGCCGACGTGAGTAAAACATTTAAACGTGTTAACCCTCGCAAGGCTGCAGGCCCAGACGGCATCCCCAGACGCGTCCTCAGAGCATGCGCAGACCAGCTGGCTGGTGTGTTTACGGACATATTCAATCAAACCTTATCCCAGTCTGCTGTCCCCACATGCTTCAAGAGGGCCACCTGTTCCTGTTCCCAAGAAAGCTAAGGTAACTGAGCTAAACGACAACTGCCCTGTAGCACTCACTTCCGTCATCATGAAGTGCTTTGAGAGACTAGTCAAGGACCATATCACCTCCACCCTACCTGTCACCCTAGAACCACTCCAATTTGCTTACCGCCCCAATAGGTCCACAGACGACGCCATCGCAACCACACTGCACACTGCCCTAACCCATCTGGACAAGAGGAATACCTATGTGAGAATGCTGTTCATCGACTACAGCTCAGCATTTAACACCATAGTACCCTCCAAACTCGTCATCAAGCTCGAGACCCTGGGTCTCGACCCCGCCCTGTGCAACTGGGTACTGGACTCCCTGACGGGCCGCCCCCAGGTGGTGAGGGTAGGTAACAACATCTCCACTCCGCTGATCCTCAACACTGGGGCCCCACAAGGGTGCGTTCTGAGCCCTCTGCTGTACTCCCTGTTCACCCACGACTGTGTGGCCATGCACGCTTCCAACTCAATCATCAAGTTTACAGACGACACTACAGTGGTAGGCTTGATTACCAACAACGACGAGACGGCCTACAGGGAGGTGGTGAGGGCCCTCGGAGTGTGGTGTCAGGAAAATAACCTCACACTCAACGTCAACAAAACAAAGGAGATGATCGTGGACTTCAGGAAACAGCAGAGGGAGCACCCCCCTATCCACATCGACGGGACAGTAGTGGAGAGGGTAGAAAGTTTTAAGTTCCTCGGCGTACACATCACGGACAAACTGAATTGGTCCACCCACACAGACAGCGTGGTGAAGAAGGCGCAGCAGCGCCTCTTCAACCTCAGGAGGCTGAAGAAATTTGGCTCGTCACCAAAAGCACTCACAAAATTTTACAGATGCACAATCGAGAGCATCCTGTTAGACTGTATCACCGCCTGGTACGTCAACTGCTCCGCCCACAACCGTAAGGCTCTCCAGAGGTTAGTGAGGTCTGCACAACGCATCACCGGTGGCAAACTACCTGCCCTCCAGGACACCTACACCACCCGATGTCACAGGAAGGCCATAAAGATCATCAAGGACAACAACCACCCGAGCCACTGCCTGTTCACCCCGCTATCATCCAGAAGGCGAGGTCAGTACAGGTGCATCAAAGCAGGGACCGAGAGACTGAAAAACAGCTTCTATCTCAAGGCCATCAGACTGTTAAACAGCCACCACTAACATTGAGTGGCTGCTGCCAACATACTGATTCAACTCCAGCCACTTTAACAATGTAAAAATGTATTATTTTTTTAAATCACAAGCCACTTTAAACAATGCCACTTCATATAATGTTTACATACCCTACATTACTCATCTCATATGTATATACTGTACTCTATACCATCTACTGTATCTTGATGTAATACATGTATCACTAGCCACTTTAAACAATGCCACTTTTATATGTTTACATACCCTACATTACTCATCTCATATGTATATACTGTACTCGATACCATCTACTGCATCTTGCCTATGCCGTTCTGTACCATCACTCATTCATATATTTTTATGTACGTATTCTTCATTCCTTTACACTTGTGTGTATAAGGTAGTTGTTGTGAAATTGTTAGGTTAGATTACTCGTTGGTTATTACTGCATTGTCAGAACTAGAAGCACAAGCATTTCGCTACACTCGCATTAACATCTGCTAACCATGTGTATGTGACAAATAAAATTTGATATGTAATTGTATTTGCACTTTTTACCATGTAAGCAATCATATTGGAACGATAGCAAAGTCCCAAGCATATTGAGAAGGACTATTTGTCCATGTGCTCTGTGTATTGAGAGAGTACCAATGGGTGTTTGTCATACTGATGTGTTCTGATACTGAGTGACAGTGTCTGATGCCACAGTATCTCTCTATGTGAGTGTCACCCCCCCCCCCAGTTCCCATAATCGCTGGTGCTCTCTATGTGCCAGAGGTCAAAGGGCCTTGTAACCAGAACCTGGTCGTATTGTATTGGTGTTATGACCAAACATGTTCCCCCATCCACCCTGTCTGTCCCTGGGACAGTCTCTATGTAAACAATGCCAGGCAGTGCCACCGTGCTGGGACAGAGCGACCTGCTGGCTCCTGTACAACATGGGGTACAGTCACAGTGATCAACCTGACCTGTACCTGCTGTTCTCTCATGCCACTGATAAGAGTAAGAGGACAAGTCTATAGCAAATACAAATAAGCGTGCACATTTCCCTTCAGATAGTCCAGCATAGTAAAACCAGTGACTCATATAGAAAACAGCACGTATTGCCTTTTGTTAGATAAGCATCCAATCACATCTAGGAGACATGAGCAACTGTGTTAGTTGTGGTTCCATCTTTCAGTCAAAAGACTCTGGAGGACACTTACCCTCTATGACACTCCTCCTCTTCCTCCTGAAGAAGGCTGTGGGGCCCACCTTGGCCTCTTCAGTCCCTTCCCCAGCGCTCTTCCTCACCCCTTTCTCCTCCTCCTCTTTCCCCCCTTTCTCCTCCGCCGCCTCCTCCTCCTCTTCCTCCTCCTGGTCGGAGTACTGGCTCAAGGCCTCCACCAACTCCTTAAAGACCTCGTCGTTGATGAACCCTCCCTCTGGGAGACAAACCACACAGTCAACATGTCAGCACCTACTGATGACATCATGCAATATACGTCAGCACATATCCCCTAAACAATTAAGATTGCCCCAGCAGCACACAGCAACGCACGTACTGTACCGGTGACATCCTGGAGCATGCCTAACCCCCACGTCTCCAATAATATAACTCTGTGATAGATCAGACTGACAGTGTGGGTAATCGAAACAGGACAGAAATTATGATATCCCTAGTCTAGGTAGGTAGGCAGGTCACCTCTGTCTCCATGGACACCGTCATAGTTGTCGATGAGCTCCTCCAGGAAGGCCTCGTCCTGCTCCAACACCTCGTCTCCCATGTAGGGGATGTTATGGAGGAACGTCTCATCCTCCACCTAGGAAACCATTTTTATTTAATTGTTTTATTTAACGAGGCAAGTCAGTTAAGAACAAAATCTTATTTACAATGACGGCCTACCCCGGCCAAACCCGGACGACGCTGGGCCAATCGTGCGCCGCCCTATGGGACTCCAAATCACGGCCGGAAGTGATGCAGGTTTTTCTTAATTTTTCCCATGTTCTACAATGTAGAATAATAGTGAAGGCATCAAAACTATGAAATAACACAGATGGAATCATATAGTATCCAAAAAAGTGTTAAACAAATCAAAATATATTTTATATTTTAGATTCTTCAAATAGCCACCCTTTGCCCTGATGACAGCTTTGCACACTCTTGGCATTCTCTCAAACAGCTTCACCTGGAATGCTTTTCCAACAGTCTTGAAGGAGTTCCCACATATGCTGAGCACTTGTTGGCTGCTTTTCCTTCAATCTGCGGTCCGACTCATCCCAAACCATCTCAATTTGTTTGAGGTCAGGTGATTGTGGAGGTCAGGGCATCTGATGCAGCACTCCATCACTCTCCTTCTTGGTAAAATAGCCCTTACACAGCCTGGAGGTGTGTTGGGTCATTGTCCTGTTGAAAAACAAATGATAGTCCCACTAAGCCCAAACCAGATGGGATGGCGTATAAATGCAGAATGCTGTGGTAGCCATGCTGGTTAAATGTGCCTTGAATTCTAAATAAATCACAGACAGTGTCACCAGCAAAGCACCCCCCACACCAAAACACCTCCTCCTCAATGCTTTACGGTTGGAAATACACATGCGGAAATCATCCGTTCACCCACACCGCGTCTCACAAAGACACAGTGGTTGGAACCAAAAATCTCCAATTTGGACTCCAGAACAAAGGACAAATTTCCACCGGTCTAATGTCCATTGTTCGTATTTATTGGCCCAAGCAAGTCTCTTCTTCTTATTGGTGTCCTTTAGTAGTTGTTTCTTTGCAGCAATTTGACCATGAAGGCCTGATTCACACAGTCTCCTCTGAACAGTTGACGTTGAGATGTGTCTGTTGCTCGAACTCCGTGAAGCATTTATTTGGGCAGAAATTTCTGAGGCTGGTAACTCTAATGAACGTATCCTCTGCAGCAGAGGTAACTTTGGGTCTTCCTTTCCTGTGGCGGTCCTCGTGAAAGCCAGTTTCATCATAGCGCTTAATGGTTTTTGCGACTGCACTTGAAGGATCTTTCAAAATTCTTGAAAATGTTCCGTATTGACTGACCTTCATGTCTTAACGTAATGATGGACTGTCATTTCTCTTTGATTATTTGAGCTGTTCTTGCCATAATATGGACTTGGTCTTTTACCAAATAGGGCTATCTTCTGTATACCCCCCTACCTTGTCACAACACAACTTATTGGCTCAAATGCATTAAGGAAAGAAATTCAAAAAAATAACTTTTAAGAAGGCACACCTGTTAATTGAAATGCATACCAGGTGACTACCTCATGAAGCTGGGTGAGAGAATGCCAAGAGTGTGCAAAGCTGTCATCAAGGCAAAGGGTGGGTATTTGAAGAATCTCAAATATAAAATATATTTAGATTTGTTTAACACTTTTTTGGTTACTATATGATTCCATATGTGTTATTTCATAGTTTTGATTATTTACATTATTCTACAATGTAGAACATAGTAAAAATAAAGAAAAACCCTTGAATGAGTAGGTGTTCTAAAACTTTTGACCGGTAGTGTATACTGAATGTGTGTGTGTTGTCGGGAAAGCCCCATACCATGAAGTTCTGCTGCAGAGGGGACCAGGAGTACATGAAGGGGATTCCTGCCACGGTCGTCAGGGGCCGCATGGCAACCGCCTGAGCTTTAAACGCTGGGAAGCCAAACTCCACCATGCACAACTGTGATTGGACCAGAGACAGATGGGTGAGTATGACAAAGGAGGACAGACCAGCACTGGATTATAACCAACAGGTAGGCTACTATTACCCAAATGGATAAAAACAATGCTATATCCACTGACACTACTCTGAAATGAACAAGGAAACAAATACCAAGACACTAGAGAAGAGCATAGTGAGAATTTCAGGAACACAAGATGCTGCTCTGTCTGCCTCCAGGCTGTTTTCATCATAGGTTCTGAGAGAGTTTAGTTATTGACCTCAGTAAGGCAGCCTCATGAACCCTTTTTGGCAGCTCAGCATCTCCCTGAAAAGGGATGAAACATCACAGTCCTCTGTCGGCCTGATAGGAGAGCAGACCCTGGCCTGGTTAATGAGGCAGGAGTCAGAATGGGCTTTAAAGGGCTAGTTAATGGCCAAAATGTAGATTTCTCCTTAAATACACATACACAAATGTAAATCTTCTTCATGAGATGGCCATAAATAATAACGGGTAGTGCTGCAAAAATGTTGAAAGGTCTAGAACAAACCTTATAAAGGTGTACTCCCCTTTGAGGACACAAACTCAAGTACATTGCACAAAAATTATGAAAAATCTGATATTATTTTTTTTCCTATTCAACAAAAGTGGCACAATAGGGCTTGAAACAATCAAATTATAAATGACTTACTGTAAGATTTCACTTTTCTTATAACTGTAAAATAAATGTGATCATACAAACATTCTCTGGGCAATCCAGAGACACCATTCAAATGTGTGCAGACCAACAATGCCTACAACTCCTGGATTGCTGGTGCTATGTATTGGCCATTGAGAGGCTTTGAAGCCACCGGTCGGCCATATTGGCACTCCGCAGTAGGAGCAGTCCTCCATAGGAATGAAAGGAATTCTAAAGTATTTCAATTAAATCTTTCAAAGACAACATTACATGTATTTAAGTATTTGGTGCAGACTCGTTACAACCTCATATTTAAGCACTAAGTGATTTTGTCCATCTGTGACCAAGAGAAAGTGGTCTTGTTTCAATTCTCCAAAATTATTTTAGATTTTTTCCTGTTGAGAGCTATAAATCCATCTGAGAACATCAATGTGAGATGAAACTGCTATTGTTGCATCTGCTAGACACTCCCGTTTCATAAGAGCTATTGCAAGCGCAGCTACGAGGTTCACTGGCACAGGAAATCGTTGCTTTGTCTGGATAGGCCAGAAAATGTGATGAGTCGGCTCCTACTGTATGTCTCTCTATCCTTTTGTCTCGCTCACCTTTTTGCCAGGTAGCGCTCCACCTGGGGTAGACAGGGGAACTGACTGGATCCTCAGCTTGGACCACTCCTCGTTCAGCAGGTTGGTACGTTCCTCTATCTTCTGCCGGTTGGACATGAACAAGGCCTGGAAAAGACAGGAAATGTAAGAAGAGTTTGTAATACCTATACACACAATCTCTCTCGCTCAAAATCCTTACCTTGACCTCCTCTGCGTTTTTAAAGCGTTTCAGCTGACGGAGGCGCATGTACTCAGACTTCACCCTCTTCCTCCACTCCAACAGGCTACGGGAGGGTATGTTGGAGGCAGGACAAGGTGTTGGGGTTGGGATCAGGGCCGGGACTGGGTCTGAGACAGGGGCCTCTGGAGCCTCCTCCATGGTCCCGCACAATGATAGAAATGACTGGAGTTACTGGCACTGACACAAAGACAAAACACATGGAAGTGCCCTGGTCAATCATGCTAAAGAACACTTTTCTATTTCACTGATTCTTCAGGGTCAATTTTTGTGTTGTTAGAAGTAGTATTAAAGATGGATATCACTGTTGGTGTGAATGTGGTGTGTGAATTGCTTGTGACTAACTCCAAAAACACGTTTTACTTGGATCTGGGATGTGATAACATCAATGGCAATTGGAAAAGTAATTTTCCAAGAGCTTCCCGTAAGAGAAGTGATTCAGCCCCCCCCCCCCCCCCCCCCACACACACACACACACAGCCAAACGAAACGCATGACTCCAACTTCTGCATGCTTGTGCGTGAGCGAACCACCGCCCCCTTCTGTTAGCAAAAGCACCAAGGACTGCATTAAAAAGGCTTTTTTTTTTAAACACCTTCCAGTGCATCCTGGTCAGCGCTACAATGTGCCACTTATCATGTGGGACTAGAACAACGGAATCATAAAATAACGGGCCTATAATAAAGTGAAACCTCAAGCACGTCAAACTTGTCATATACCTAGACCATTTGGCAGTCTGAAAAACACGTTCTCCCCTACACATACAACATTAGTAAAAGTGGGCGTTTCTCTTCTGAAAACCAATATGAAAACAGAGCAGCTAAGTGCGTAGTACACTTTTCCAGGATTTCATAACCTCTTCTGCAGAATTCTATAACCCTATCCCACAAAAATGTTGTGGGATTGGTGAGAAGCAAAATAAATGTCGCGCTGCGTAAAGGCTTTTCGTTTTCAGGGCAAATGAGTCGTATCAACCGTACCAGGCATTAGCCTTCCATAGAATCCTACACCCTTAGAATCCTACACCAACAGTCGATAACAGAAGTCACATACGTTGATGCATCGCCTATCCATTTCAATTATGTTCGTTTTACGCAATGGACAGCTTTCACGCCCAACCAATAACATTATAATGTGATATCTCTAATGCGCTTCTCTGGGATGCGCGCACACATGTTCAGTTTTGATACAGTGTCGCAGTTAGAAATACCTTTAAGGATCCTCGTGTCCTCTTATTTGTAGCGACTTGAGCTCGCCACTACAGCGTTGAACTCCCCGTTTGAAATCCACCATAAAATACGGATTTCTTCGCTACGGACGCGGAGTAAATAATAGGGTCCGTGTATTTGTGTTCACACGCCGATGGGATCCGAAGATTCCTATGTCGTCCGCAAGCATGCTGAAATTGAAGTTGTACAGTTAAAAGCTGCGCACTTAACTGGCTCAGAGAGTGACGTCTTTATTATGATCACTCTGTGCTTGGTAGCTGGACTGGGGTAAAAAGCGTGCGACTTGAAAGTATATGGACATTTGGATAGCCCACATGTAGCTTATGAATGATTCTACTCACAAGGGCTACACGCCTACTATAAGGCTACTACTAACATTATTACTACTATCAGAATACTATTACTATTAGTCAACTATTACATAGGCGACTAAGCTACTATAGGCTACTAATAACTAGTGGATAATACTAATGTATCAAAATGCTACAGTTGATAGGTAGTCATAATAATGATGTTTAATATGTTTATTATTTGTTCATATAATGAGATAGAATTAAAAAAAAAAAAGTAAAATAGAACAAATGCCTATACCTATATGGATGTAATGCATTTTAATATGAGGGTCAGGTGATGGTATTTGGGAAGGTTATAGTAACATCATTCGTTCATCACCAACAACCTTTGCTCTCATACTTTAAGGTACCCTGTTGTATTTTTCCATAATTAATGTATAAATGTCATACACATTTATACAGGGGTAATAATAAACATATATTATCAGTGAGTATTGTTCCTCCGTCATTCATGGAAGAGGAAGCCTCCAGCCTCTAGTCTAGCGCATGTTGTTTTCCTTCTCTCAGGGGGCGGGTGTGCAGCGCGAGCTGGGGCTGTGGCACGCTACTCATAGTCACGTGATTCTCAGAGGAAGGAGAACTCGCCTGATCCAAACACAGACAACCCAGCGGCCCAGCCAGGCCAATGTTAGCTGTGTTCAACAGTCAGTGCTCATTGAACAGTAGCCTGGCCTACCATTAGAGTACGTACTGCTTTTTATGATACACTATGTCTGTTTAAATTAAATGGCAAATAACTGTCTGGAAGATAGAAAGAAAAGACTATGCAAAGCATAATCTATTATAGAGTGTTCATAAATACCATAGAAACAGTTAATAGATTCATATTACATCATGATGCTTTATAAATTAAGTACTGTTGAGGTAGGAGTGAAAACTAACAAAACTGATGGTGAAAGTGAACCCTGCTCTCTTTTTTTTTCCATACACAAGATGGCACTGTAGGGCTACTTTTATTAAAGTTCTCCATTATATTACAGTTGTACCAATATCACTATATTAGGCCTACAATTCTTCCAGGGTGTAGAATGACAAGTCTACGGCTGGTTTATGATCGGGCCATTGGGTGATTAAACAGGGGTGGGCCGAATGACAAGCAACAGGATGGAAAAGGATAACATAATCCACTTCAAAACACCAGGCCCAACCAGAATAAAATAGTGATTAAATAATGAAATCATCTTCAAAACACCAGGCAAACCAGAATAAAAGAGTGACTAAGTAATTAAATAATCTTCAAAATGTGTCTAGTTGCTGTCTTTTGACATAAACCATATGCTCAGTCTTTACTGTGTATCATCGGGCCTAATTGATAATTTATTGATCATTGATTCACATTTAGCACAGTATGTCCAGGCCACCTACAATGGAATAATTGTTGTGTACAATTAGTTCTGATTCTCACTCATAGTTACTGGCTGTGTATTCCTGGGGCCATTAAGCATCTCAGAGTAGGAGCGCTGACTTGCCTTTTAGATCCTAGATCAGCACTCCTACTCTGAGATGCTTGCTAAATACAGCCCCTGATCCGTAATTCTGACACTGCAGACAGTAAGGCAGTTTCAGTGCTCTTCTACGGTGCGTTTTTCTTTGCCCGCTCTCTCTCTCTTTCCTGGCACATCCACATTGGTGCTTGATCTGGGCCGTGGCGAGTTTACACTAGAATGTGAAACAATAGTCAACATGAGAAAGCAGGAAGATATGCTTGAGAGGGAGGCCCTTATCAGCGGAAAGTTCTTAATTGTGCTCTATGTAAACGGTGTGTGTAACTCTTGGCACCTGGAAAGAGGGTTTTAAATCGTCAGATGTGAGAGTGGAGATGGATCAGTTCAGAGGCCTATCGGTGTAGCTGGTGAAGTACATTGCAGAGTTATTAATCATCTCAAATAATTCTCTAATTGAGGTACTGAGCTAAGCGTTTTTTCGACATTCCTCAAAATATGCTTGTGTCTTGTAGCCCATTGAACATTGATTTGAGCCTCCCAATGGAATCGTTTGGTGGAAGCTGATCAGCTAGAGAGAGAAGAAGTGTAGCTGAGTTTATGGTGAAAATTCTACGATGGCACCAATAGTACAATTGATATGTGTTGCATTATCCCTTGATGGCTCTGCGCAGATTCAGATTAGCTAATGTACTCAAGTCCTTAAACGTTGGAGGTTTATTCAATCAGTTGTAAAAAGAAAAACAAATCATTGATCGGTGTTGAAATGTGGAAGTCATTTTGGCCCAGAGTCCTAGCAAGCTCAGTCCCAGCTGAGGCAGACAATACATCAGTGACGTGGATGAATGCATGATGAATGCGTCATTCTTTGTGTGTACTGGAGGGCCCAGCAGTGTCTCAATGTACTACAGCAGCTCTGTGGATATGCCAATGACAGCTTTGCAGGGGGTGAGACATTCCACGGAACTACTGCTGGGGGGAGAGATTTGTCATCAGCCATTACCTCACATAATAAATACAGAAACATAAAAACATATCTCCTCTCATCACCAGCTGGGACCTCCCCCACACACCTTGTGCTGACAGTGACAGAAAACCCAAATCATATTTGACTTATGTACACTTCACTGTTAGTGTTAAGTTAATAACTGTTTCCCTACAAACAAAGTGAAGTTGATATAAGTTTCCTTACAAACTTGATTCAGCTCCGTCTGTTTCTCACAAGGAGCTCTAGCCTTGAGACATAACAAAATAGCATCACATTTTTTTATTGACAGCTTGTGTTGTCACAGAGCATGTTGAAGCTATTCATTTCAGCCTTTGTGATCTCAATTACTGTGAATCAACATTGAGGATACATCTTAAAAATAGTTTTCCACTTCAAGCAAGCTACACTGAGTGTACAAAACATTAGGAACACCTTCCTAATAATGAGTTGCACCACTTTTGCCCTCAGAACAGCCTCAATTTGTTGAGGCATGGACTCTGCAAGTTGTTGAAAGTGTTGCACAGGGATGCTGGCCCATGTTGACTCCAATGCTTCCTACAGTTGTGTCAAGTTGGCTGGATGTTCTTCTTTGGGGGACCGTTCTTGATGCACACAGGAAACTGTTGAGCATGAAAAACCCAGCAGCGTTGCAGTTCTTGACACACTCAAACCGGTGCACCTGGCACCTACTACCATACCCCACAGCATACCCCGTTCATCTACACTGATTGAAGTGGATTTAATAAGTGACATCAATAAGAGATCATAGCTTTCACCTGGATTCACCTGGTCAGTCTATGTCATGGAAAGAGCATGTGTTCCTAATGTTTTGTACACTCAGTGTATATCCGGTCTATATGAATAGACATCCACACCTTTTTGACAGCTGAAGTCTAGCAGGCTGTATTTTTGTGTTTCAAAGAAAGATATTTGTGTAAAGAATGCAACTCAGAAAAATGTCCCTAGAGCGTACATATCCATTCTGGCTGGACTTGGAATTAGTAAATTGTTGAGCTGACATGATACTACTCTAACCCAATGATTTTAGGTCAATGTCAGATGAATTTGAGGGACCAGTTTACAACTAAACCATTTACTTCAGAGGCTGAAATATGATGCTTTAAACCACATATAGCAAAAAAAGATAGTCAATTTGCTCAAACCATTATTGAGATTGTTTTAACTGTTTATCTGGTCTGTGGTGATTTAAAAGAATCCACTGTCTGGCCCATTAATTGAAACATGACTGAAACTGGAAAGGAGTCAAAGGGGACTCTATATCATTAACATACTTTACTCAACCAAAACAAGAAATATAACTGCCATCTGTCAATAACAAAACCTTTTCCATAGTTGAACAATCCTCTATATTATCGTTCACCCAACTTCGGATATCTTGGTGTAACTGCTAAGGTGTTGGTTTGACAGTTGTTGGACCAGGGCTGTATCCTGGTCGGTGCTATGCCTGAATTCGCTACACTGGTTCAGCTTAAATAGTTCAGCTGCAATGTGATTTATAGTTTGCTCAACATTTGGGCATATTATTGTAGCTGAACCAAAATGAATCTCCAAGTTGAATTGTATGTTCCCTCAACCTAAAATTTAAAGTTGAGTGAACATACAATTCAACTTGAGAATTTATGCTGGTTTTGCTAATATGTAAAAATAAAGAAAGTCGCACACTCTAATTATGCTCCAACCGACATTTCAACGTCGTTGATAATATGCCCAAATGTTGAGCAAACTGGAAATTGTATTGCAGCTGGTTGCTGTGAGTATTTTAAGTTGAATCAACACATATAGAATAAAAATGGTTTTACAGTGTATTGGGACACATATTAGTCTGCAAATCAGTTTACTCACAGGATTTGAGCAAGTGAGAAAGGCTACAGGGTCATCAGCTAGTCAGCAGTCTATTTTCAAAACGAAGACCTTCAGTGACTACTGTACAGATGTCTGTTCCTTCCAAACTGAATGGCTAATAGAGTGTGAGGAAGCATAGAAGAGAGAGAGACACAGAGAGAGAGAGAAACTAGGAAAAAGAGTGTGAGGGAGAAAGCGAGAGAAAGAAAGAAAGAGAGAGAGAGCAGTTGAGTGAGAAGGAGAGAGAGAGAATAGGAGAGAGATGGATTGTATTGTAAGTGGTAGTGGGCTACAGTAGCTCTCCCCTTGTCTGTGGGAACCCGCCCAAGCCGCCCATCCTAGGAAACGAGAGCTTCCTGTTGTTTTATAGAGCTTTCCTGCAGAAAGGTTGAGATATGTAATCTGGGTCCACCAGGGAAGAGGAACAGAGCAGTGTCAGGCAGAAATGAAAGCCCCTAATCCGTCTCCCGTGTCTTCTTCTTCTTTCTCCTTTCTGACTCTTCTTCTCTGGGGTAAGTAGATGATTTACAGAGTACTATGTGTATATAAAAACGGCCAGAGGTATGGAGAAGTATGTTGAACTACTGAGAGAAAAAGTATGTAAAATATTGCCCTAGATTTCACCTCTTACAGTAAGTGGAATGCTTAGAAGCTCACGGTGAAGTAAGGGATTGTAGTAAGAGCTTGGCAGATCTAATATTAGATTCTTGTTTTAAGTAGCCTAAACTAAGTGATTTTGATTTGTTAAAAACATTTTCATGCTCCAATGTTGAAGAAACAGAGGTTAAATATAGGTATAATGATGTTATGGATCTGGTGTCTTTCTTGAAGATTTTAAGCAGATTGTTGTTCTAATTTATATGATCGGTTTTTACCAACAAATACACAAGATATGTGATTGAGATAATCACGGTCTTCCCAGAACACAATGTCACAATAACGGTTTAATAAGGAACACCTCAACTTTAGACTCAATTTCCCAGACCAGATCACTCTTCTTCAAAAAACAAAACAAACCAAGTTATTCAAAGACTAAATTAAATAGTTTGTGTTTGAGGAAATGGCTGAACTGTTTCAGACTTTATTCAGAGAACAAAGGGAGGATACACTCCCTGCCACTGACCAGCTCTCTCTCTTCATTTTGTTTCTCTTTCCCACTCCTCTCTTTCTGTCTGTCCTATATGTTCATCAGTCTTCTATATGTAAAAAATACACATCTGTCTACTCATTTCTGTATTTCTACTTGCTTGTGTTTGTCTTTGTTTATTTCGCTGACTGTGCACGTGTGAGAATGTGAGTGCACACCTTTCTGTAAAGAACTCTCCATTGACATTGTCCCTGTTTCGTGTCTGTCCCTGTAGCACTGAGCTCTACAGCAGCTGGCCTGATAGGACATTATGAGGCGCCACAAGTTACCACACCAGGTAACTGACTAACTGTTGCCCTCTTCTCGTGGTCTCTACATCAACTAACACAACTCATCTATGTCAACTAGTGTTAAATCCCAAGGGAACAACAACACATGTTTTTGTTAGGCTGTCTTCACTTTGACGGGGGTCCCCTTGGGGTCCCGTTGGGGTCCTGTGTGGCTCAGTTTGTAGAGCATGGCGCTTACAACGACAGGGTTGTGGGTTTGATTCCAACAGGGGACCTGTACAAAAAGTATGAAAATGTATGCACTCACTACTGTAAGTCGCTCTGGATAAGAGTGTCTGCTAAATGACTATAATGTAAATGTACTGATGAATACATTTACATCAATAGTTTGATTAAACAGCATGTTATTCTCATCAATTAGGTTTCACTTCACGGCATGACTCAACAACATATGCAAACTACCAATACCACGGTAAGTTACCAGATTAATTGACAACTTTTTAGGCAACAATTTAACACCTATTTCACAATATTGGTATTACACAACATAATGATCACAGATGGATTATGTTGGAAATGTTTGTAATGGTGTAACACCCCATTAATGTTCTAAACAAACATTACCATCGAGGTTTGTCCTTCGTCAGCTCTACCGCGCAACGCTTTGATGTGAAATGATATTTGAATCCATGAGGGACTCTGTTGGACAAGCACTGTAAACACATGGGTTCAGAACTGAACTGGCCAACCTCTTAAAAAAAAAGAAAAGACAACCCGAGATGCAGCTCTCTGCCAAGAGTCCTAGGCTTCTAGCATAACGTGAAGCCAAGACAAACCTGTGGGGAGGTCCCCAACAATGTGGGGTTAGCAGCAGCTGACATAAGGCCCATAATTGTCTGGGGTCAAAGGTTAACTGAAACCTAGTTACAGGCAGCCTCCCCACCTGGTCTGCACTTCCTGTATTTGTTCACCATTCGCCCCATGTGATGGATGTGTTCAAAACAAGAACTCTAGAGTTGTGAAACAACTGGAACTTTTGAGCAGCTAGTCCCCCTTCACTGTTCCTCACCCTACGATTTCCTTTTTCTCTCTCTCCGCTCCCCCCCAACTCACTCAACTCTGAGCTCCTCCTCTGCTGAAAAGACACATTTCCTGATGTCATTACTAAATCAAAACCGTTGCTCAGCGAACAGATGTGTTCAGGGGCCCAACCACATTGTGTAGCATAGATTGTCCTGAGAATACATCTTCTAAATCTTTTTAAAGTCACTTTAAATGTTATTATTTCATCCCAGTAATCGAACAAAGACTTATTTTTGAAAAACTTCCTTTTTGATAAGGAGCTTGAGATATGAATAATCGTTTTAGTGATGATGAAGAAGTGGTCTAATGCGTTGTCTTTGAAAAGCAGTATGAAACGGAGACAGTAGTCTGCTGAGGTAACAGTCATGCAGCTCCACATGGCTCAAGGTACTACATAAAGATCCAGGAGGAGTCCACCCATATTCCCAGGCTTATCCTATAGTGTGAACGCTGAAAGTTCTATTGTGTTGGAGATTTGCATTGCTTGCCTGTGGCTGTGGGGTAGATAGAGGGTAGGTCTTTGCAAACAGCTGGCTGACTCTAATAATGTCTTCCAGATAAGATCACATTAATCCAGATATGAATCCACAGCCGTCTGCACAGCACACCCGTGCGTAGTCATGATTACATCCACCCTAAACGCCCTGGTCCTAAATGTTTACTTATGTTTCCGATTTGGCAGAGGCAGCTCTCAAGGCAAATAAATCACAAGCTGCAAGTCGGCCAGGCCTTTGACTGTGAGAAATGGAGACTAAAAAGCAGAACTAGAGTTAAAGAGTAAAGGGTTTTCAGATGTGAGTCCAGCCCAACTTGGGTGTGCTCCCTTTTATTTGAGAGAGAGAGAGAGAGAGAGGACAGTCTTTTGAGCCTCCACCCCTTTAAAAGGCAAGACAGTCCTAAAGAAATGCACTGGAGAGGGGAAGAGCTTGCTGCCAAGGCGCAGGGCAGACAGACAGATCCTCGAGGAACATCTGGTAACCTAGCCGCGGGTAACACCGATCTGACATCTGGTAACCGAGGGTAATACCGCGTCTAGCTGCATTACAGCAGACAGCAGCTTTCACCCGTCTAGTTTCTTGTTATGCCTTGCAGGGCTCGGTGTTAGAAGTTCAGGATCAGTCTAGATGGTCGTCAGTCAGTAGGGGAAACTCTCCTATGTTCACTTTCTCTGACATGAAGGGAGTGCTTGTTTTCTTTGCGGTGCTCCTCTCTGTTCTTTCTGGTGAGTGTGTGGGCTCGGCCCGGGCGGCAGCGAACGCACGTCTCGCGTTGCCGGACATTCAGATTGAGTTGCTGACACGATGTGCGGCAGTAAAGATAACATTCATTGCATGCTTCGTTTCGATTGGGATCTTAAATGTTACTTTGATCATTTGAAAAACTTTTTTAGAAGATTTGATCATTCTTTAAAAAAGATGTTGAATGACACAGCTGTTCAGTCTGTCTGTTTGAGAGGCTGTTTTTAACAGACATTTCTGTTGTGATTACAACCATTGGTCAGTAAAATGTATACACATGTATTGTCATTTTCTCTTCTTAGACAACCTCGAAAAGAGAGGAGTTTCCAGTGGATTAGGTGGGCCATTATTACCTTTCTGACTCTACGTGTAGGCTATTTAATAGTGTTGAATCAGAGGTGACACTGCTGTTTCTGCTTGCTGTTAAATCAACATAAGATTAGACTGGGACTTGTTAGTAATAATGTGTAACCATGAATCTTCTAGACATTCTTACAATCCTTCATTTTAAGGATTCATTTTTGACGATTGCATAATTTTAAAGAACTGATTTTCTAACTTACAGTATTCTCTCTCTCTCTTTCTCTTATTGTACAGGTTGTGGGAATAAGTATGTTAACTGTGAAAACTATTGTGACATTTGTGTGTATTTTCACACAAGGACGGAGTGCTACGCGACCTTATTTAAGGAAACCTGCTACCGTCCTTTTGTAGGTGGCATGGAGTCATTAAACAACACAGACTGGTGCAACTGGAACAATGTGAAGAGGTAGGCCTAAATGCTTATTTTAATCCACTTATTATTCTGTTTAATTTATTTCTGATCCAACTTATCATGCCATCGGTCTTGCATTATCACATGCTTAGTTCAAACAGTAGTTTTGAGAAACCCAACACATAGTCAAGTGAAATCAGAGTTAACTCATTTATTAATGATAAATCCATACCATGAAACTCTTAATAATGTCTTTCAGAGCACTTAATGTTGCCCTCTCTTGTAATAATAGTACCCCTCCTATCCCTCTCTGTAGGATGTATAACACCTTCACCATGTGCACGGAGGAGATAGCAGAGTGTCTGCTGATCCCCTGGCCCAACAGGATGGTGGAGAATGAGTTTGTAAACATCCACTCCAGGTTCTTCCCGGACTGTCCCAACGAGGCGCTGAGCGACCCCCCGCCAAGCATCGTGTTCGCCCTGGTGATGACCCCCATCTGCCTCATCCCCATCATGGTAGTCCTGGTGGTGCTCAAGACCAAGAACGGAGATGGCAGCTCCTGATAGGATGTCCTGGATCAGTCCTCATCCACCCTTCCTCACCTTCATGTTCAGACTCACTCTCTCCATCCCCTGAGGATTCAAGACTGGGGCCATTGACTCAACTATTTTACAGAGAACTGCTTATCATCTTCCAGCCACTGATGATTGGCTTAGCTCTGTGGAGTCCTATCAAAACAATATCACAGCCCAAACACCTGACACATGACCTTTATGGATGCACTGATACAGAATGAGTTGTACCACATGAGCATCGTCCAAGGATACAGGGGTTCAAGAAAGGGTCCGTCAGTGTTGTGTAGAGTGTCAAGTCAACATCCTCAGGGTTGCTTCTTGAAAACTCATCTTCTCCTCATTCGTCGATGCTCCTCTAACCAAAAGTGGTGACAGCCATGTAAATGTTTCGACTTCCTACACACCTTAGGAAAGTATTTAAGATAGTAGCGTTCATGGACTTATGTCATTCTTGACAATCCATTCCATGACTATCTCCATCCTGTCCCAGATGTGAACCCTAACACCGATTATGCTAAAATAGTTACATTCTTTACAATATTTTAATTTTATATAGTGTAATTCCTACCCTCTGGCTGGGAAAACGTGAGTCTCGCATTGCTGGACATTCCAATTGAGTTGATAACCAATGACAAAGGCATTCTGTTTGAGGAATTCCCACTCTCCATTTACTGTACACTCAGAAAAAAAGGTGCTAACTAGAACCTAAAAGGGTTCTTCGGCTGTCCTCATAGAACCAATTGAAGAACCCTTTTTGGTTCCAGGTAGAACCCTTTTAATACAACCCCTTTGGGTTCAAAGTAGAACCCTTTCCACAGAGGGCTCTACATGGACCCAAAAGAGTTGTGCCTAGAACCAAAAAGGGTTCTCCTATGGGGACAGCCGAAGAACCCTTTTGGAACCCTTTTTTCTAAGAGTGTAGTTATCCATATAGGATCTCCATCATGTTAATTTCTGTATGTAACTACAGAACAAAATGTGATGTACCCTCTCACCTGGTAGCTTTCCTGTCCTTGAATGTGTTTTGTGTATATTGGAGAGCCCTCTTTGCCCCCGAGTGTAGGGTTAAGAATGTATGCGGTATGGGGTGGGTGTAGGAAGGCCATGATGAAGGGGTTTGGCCAAGCATCAGTCTGTGTTGGGGTCAGCAACTAGACACAATGGGTGGGTAGCCTACGCCCAACATGTAGTCTATAAGATCTGTTTCCAGGAATTGTCTATTTCCCAGCATTAAGGGCCCAGCGCCTCAATCTCTCTCTCTCTCTCTCCCTCTTGACAATGACGGTCCCCACTGTCTCCCATGATGAGCCAGTCGACGCATGCCTGAGAGTTTAATCAAGCACTAGATCAAAAGACTACAAACATTTGGTCTTCCCCCCGGCTCAGTGTAGCAGTGAGCACTGACTGAAGACAGAAGGAGAAACAAATGTCTATCTTTCCTCTACTTAAACGGTGTAAGAACTGTTTGTTTAATTTTTTATTATGTTGTCGTGAATGACACTGAAAGCATTGAATTGCATTCAGTTTCAGAAACAAAGAAATATGTACGCTTATGTATTGTATTTCTGCTCTTACTCTGGTCATAAGACTTACTGGACTTTGTACTGTCTGTGAGAGGGGTGTGGGTCTTAGTCAAAGCATAGCCTCTTTCCTTACACAATGTACTGTATATAATTTTATTTTGCAATTAAATATACTAAAGCCTAATGCCTAATCACTTGACTTTATTTTGTATGCTACGGAAATGGATTGCAGAAATAGATATTGTATTTTTGTGAAGTCTCCTAACTGGATCTAATTGGTTTAAACCCCTTGCCTTAATGGAATGCACAGCTGATAACGCCATGGATGATTCATCAAGTTTTTACTCATTTAGACCCAGTGCAGAGATGGGTGTTATTGTGAAATCTAAATAGACCCATTGCCCCTTCACCCTATAGGGCACTCTTGTAGATAAAAAAAAAGAAAAAAAAAAAAAAGTATTTACCTTGTCTTGTGACTGCATGGGTGCTATTTTCACCATTCTTTAACGCAGTCCTACAAGAGTCCATTGAAGCTGTTTTACTCACATAACATAGCTTGTGTGTTTCTGTGTGAGGTCTCCTCTCTAAGGAAGAAGTGACAGCAGCTGTGTAATCCCCACCCTTATTGTAACGGCGTTCCTCCTCCTCTTCATCCGAAAAGGAGGAGTAGTGATTCGACCAAACTGCAGCGTTGTAGTTCGACATATTATTTATTAAACAAAACAGAAAACACGACGAACACGAAACACTTGAGAATTTACAAAATAACAAACGCAGTCAACAGACCTGGACACGAACTTACATATAACGTGAAGAACGCAATAACAGGAAAACTGACTACATAAAACGAACGAACAAACAAAACCGAAAACAGTCCCGTGTGGCGTAACATACACTTACACAGACACAGGAGACAACCACCCACAAACAAACAGTGTGAAAACACCTACCTTAATATGGCTCTCAATCAGAGGAAATGAAAACCACCTGCCTCTAATTGAGAGCCATATCAGGTCACCCTTTAAACCAACATAGAAACATAAAACATAGACTGCCCACCCAAACTCACGTCCTGACCAACTAACACATACAAAACTAACAGAAAACAGGTCAGGAACGTGACATAACCCCCCCCCCCTCAAGGTGCGAACTCCGGGCGCACCAGCACAAAGTCTAGGGGAGGGTCTGGGTGGGCATCTGACCACGGTGGTGGCTCAGGCTCTGGGCGAGGTCCCCACCCCACCATAGTCAATCCCAGCTTACGTCTCCCCCTTAGAATGACCACCCTCATCTTACACCCACTTAATTTAAATGTTAACCTTAAGATAAGGGGCAGCACCAGGACAAGGGGCAGCACCGGGATAGAGAGATAGCTCAAGACCGAGAGGTAGGTCAGGATAGAGAGGTAGCTCAGGATAGAGGGGCAACTCCGGACTGAAGGGCAGCTCCGGACAGAGAGACAGCTCTGGACTGAGGGACAGTTCTGGATCAATGGCAGCTCTGGGCTGAGGGGCAGCTCATGACTGGCTGACGGCTCTGGACGCTCATGGCTAGCTGACGGCTCTGGACGCTCATGGCTAGCTGACGGCTCTGGACGCTCATGGCTGGCTGACGGCTCTGGACGCTCATGGCTGGCTGACGGCTCTGGACGCTCATGGCTCGCTGACGGCTCTGGCAGATCCTGTCTGGTTGGCGGCTCTGGCAGATCCTGTCTGGTTGGCGGCTCTGGCAGATCCTGTCTGGTTGGCGGCTCTGGCAGATCCTGTCTGGTTGGCGGCTCTGGCAGATCCTGTCTGGTTGGCGGCTCTGGCAGATCCTGACTGACGAATGGCTCTAGCGGCTCCTGACTGACTAACGGCTCTGACGGCTCGGGACAGACGGGCGGCTCTAATGGCTCGGGACAGACGGATGGCTCAGACGGCGCTGGGGAGACGGATGGCTCAGACGGCGCTGGGGAGACGGATGGCTCAGACGGCGCTGGGGAGACGGATGGCTCAGATGGCGCTGAGGAGACGGATGGCTCAGATGGCGCTGCGGAGACGGATGGCTCAGATGGCGCTGCGGAGACGGATGGCTCTGGCTGATCCTGTCTGGCGGAAGGCTTTGGCTGCTCCTGTCTGGCGGAAGGCTCTAGCGGCTCCTGTCTGGCGGAAGGCTCTAGCGGCTCCTGTCTGGCGGAAGGCTCATGGCAGACGGGCGGCTTTGCAGGCTCATGGCAGACGGGCGGCTTTGAAGGCTCAATACAGACGGGCAGTTCATGCGGCGCTTGGCAGACGGACAGTTCAGGCGCCGTTGGGCAGACGGCAGACTCTGGCCGGCTGAGACGCACTGTAGGCCTGGTGCGTGGTGCCGGAACTGGAGGCACCGGACTGGAGACACGCACTTCAAGCCTAGTGCGGGGAGCAGGGACAGGGCACACTGACCTCTCGAAGCGCACTATAGGCCTGGTGCGTGGTACCGGCACTGGTGGCACCGGGCTGAGTGCACGCACATCAGGACGAGTACGGGGAGAAGGAACAGTGCGTACAGGGCTCTGGAGACGCACAGGAGGCTTAGTGCGTGGTGCCGGAACTGGAGGCACTGGGCTGGAGACACGCACCATAGGGAGAGTGCGTGGAGGAGGAACAGGGCTCTGGAAACGCACTGGAAGCCTGGTGCGTGGAGTAGGCACTGGTGGTACTGGGCTGGGGCGGGGAGGTGGCGCCGGAAATACCGGACCGTGCAGGCGTACTGGCTCCCTTGAGCATTGAGCCTGCCCAACCTTACCTGGTTGAATGCTCCCCGTCGCCCGACCAGTGCGGGGAGGTGGAATAACCCGCACCGGGCTATGTAGGCGAACCGGGGACACCATGCGTAAGGCTGGTGCCATGTAAGCCGGCCCAAGGAGACGTACTGGTGGCCAGATATGTAGAGCCGGCTTCATGACATCCGGCTCAACGCTCAATCTAGCCCTACCAGTGCGGGGAGGTGGAATAACCCGCACCGGGCTATGCACACGTACAGGAGACACCGTGCGCTCTACTGCGTAACACGGTGTCTGCCCGTACTCCCGCTCTCCACGGTTAGCCTGAGAAGTGGGCGCAGGTCTCCTACCTGCCCTTGGCCCACTACCTCTAACCCCCCCCCCCAAGAAATTTTTGGGGTTTCTTCTCGGGCTTCCTCGCTAGCCGCGTACCTTCATATCTCCGGTTCCCTTGTCCGGTTGCCTCTGCTCTCCTCAGTGCCTCCAGCTGTTCCCATGGGAGGCGATCCCTTCCAGCCAGGATCTCCTCCCATGTGTAGCAACCCTTGCCGTTTAATACGTCCTCCCATGTCCATTCCTGTTTCGTGTTCCACTGCTCGAACTTATGCTGCTTGGTTCTGGATTGGTGGGTGGTTCTGTAACGGCGTTCCTCCTCCTCTTCATCCGAAAAGGAGGAGTAGTGATTCGACCAAACTGCAGCGTTGTAGTTCGACATATTATTTATTAAACAAAACAGAAAACACGACGAACACGAAACACTTGAGAATTTACAAAATAACAAACGCAGTCAACAGACCTGGACACGAACTTACATATAACGTGAAGAACGCAATAACAGGAAAACTGACTACATAAAACGAACGAACAAACAAAACCGAAAACAGTCCCGTGTGGCGTAACATACACTTACACAGACACAGGAGACAACCACCCACAAACAAACAGTGTGAAAACACCTACCTTAATATGGCTCTCAATCAGAGGAAATGAAAACCACCTGCCTCTAATTGAGAGCCATATCAGGTCACCCTTTAAACCAACATAGAAACAGAAAACATAGACTGCCCACCCAAACTCACGTCCTGACCAACTAACACATACAAAACTAACAGAAAACAGGTCAGGAACGTGACACTTATCTGGCATAGACAAGACTGTTGGGTGGACCTCTGTGTCTGTCTGGCTGGGTGGGGTGGGAAAGTGTGTTTGATGGCCCTCTTCCTCTCTAGAAGTCAGGTCATCCTCACCCCCGCCCTACTAGTGACCTCACCCACCTCCAGTGTCACTCTTCAGGTCCCAGTGAGTCCAAATCATAGAATTTGAATTCCTAGAATGGACACTCCCATGGTCAGAGGGCATACTGTATGTCCATTCTGTGAAATATATGTGTATGGTCATAGCACACCTGTCACGATCGTCTATGGGTGAGAGAGAGGACCAAGGCGCAGCGTGTGAAAAATACATTCTCTTTATTTCGAGAAGGGAAAACACGAAACGAACACTGAATACAAACTAAACAAAACAACAAACGACCGTGAAGCTCAATGACGTAAGTGCACAGACAAGCAACAAACGTTCAACATAGACAATTACCCACAAAACCCAAATGCCTATGGCTGCCTTAAATATGGCTCTCAATCAGAGACAATAAACCACAGCTGCCTCTAATTGAGAACCAATCTAGGCAGCCATAGACATACAAACACCTAGACAAGACACTGACCCATTAAACGTACAAACCCCTAGACAAACCAAAACACATACATTCCCCATGTCACACCCTGACCTAACTAAAATAATAATGAAAACAAAGATAACAGGGTGTGACAACACCTTACCATGCAGGACCAGCCAATTAGAGCTTCCCATGTTTCTGCAAGGACCCAATATGCAGAGATCTCATAATAGATGCAGATATATACATCAGCTGCTGGCTTCCCACCTCTCCTCCTTTTGCCTTTGCTCAGGTTTTTGCTCCAACACCAAGCCATTGTGAGGTGTGTGTTTGTGTCAGCGGTTGTAGGGGTCATTAAAGAGACATGAGCTTCAGTAGGTGGATGATTGGAGAACGATTGCGCTCATAGCCTAGAAGCTCTACAAGCCACCCTCACAGCAGCTGTGAGAGAATACAACAGAATGGGGCTGTCTGTTAACATCCCAAAAACAGAGGTCCTTTGTCAGGTCATCTGATCCTCCACCTGAACTACCAGCATTCTCCTTCTCAGTCTCCTCACTTGCCATTGTACCACACTTTAAATACCTTGGAAGCAGTTTTAAGCAACAGCAACCTGCACCTAGACACCAATGTTGCAGTCTACCAGGCAGTGTGTGTATCTACAGTCCTTTATGGGTGTGAAACACGGACAGTCTTCAGTCGACATTTAAAACAATTGGAGTCCTTTCACATAAAATGCCTCCAACGCATTTTGAAAGTGACCTGGCAGGACCGTGTTTCACACTTAGAGATCCTGCAAAGAAACAAAAGCAGGAGCGTTGAGGCGTCCATCACCTACCAGCAGCTAAGATAACTCAGCCTTGCCATCCGGATGCTAGAGGACCGCCTTCCGGGAAAGATGCTGCACAGACAGCTACAACTGGGCCGTCGCACTGGGCAGAAAAAGCACTCTAAAGGATCCCTTGAAGACCTCACTAAAGAAGTGTGGGGTAAACCCTGCCTTCCTTGTTGCCACGGACCATTCCATATGGCGTGGGCTCTGCCAACAAGGTGTGCAGTTGGCTGCGGAAAAAAAGGACTGAACGGGCCATTGTGTGCTCTGACTGTGGCAGACAGTGCATACCACATTTACATTTAAGTCATTCACACATCAGATTATACAGTCATCAGCAAACCCACAAGCAGTAGTAGATGTCTTCATCAAATGCGATGGACTACCTTAAGCAAAGTAAGTAAGGAGTCATTTAAGAGGCTTGCTTGGCTAGATTACTTGAAAAAGTGATTTCTTTCTTCTTGCAAAACATTGCCCTCTAGAGGTTAGTCTCTCAAATAACATTTCAAAGCTATTCCATCCAGATGTTCAACATGATTGAGACTTATTGACACTTACATTAATCTGATTTAGTTTTAATTTGCACATTTCTTAAAAAAGAAATAATGCAAAAAATAAGTTACAAATGTCATTTAACATCAAAGAGTGAAATTAGTCCCTAATTAGTCCCTAATGTGGATGCTGCCTCAAGCATGGGGAGATCTTCTGCATGGCCGCTATCGCTGCACTTTCAGCAGCCCAGAAACCCAAATACATTTTACCTGCTCCATCATGGCATCACAGATCAATCAATAACAATACTCCAAAATAACCAATCCAAACCGCTGAGTTGTCAACACTCCAGTGAAGATGCCTTATATCATAACAGAGCTTGCATTTGTGGATTCTAGAGTCTCTGGGAGCAACTCATCTGCTAGAGGGAATGAGGACAACATTTTCTAAAACCAAAGTATCTGACATTGTAATCTCATTCATTGTTCTGGTTTTAAATGGTTAAAAGTGCAGTGATAATAGCACATTTATTTATTTTTTACTTCACCTTTATTTAACCAGGTAAGCTAGTTGAGAACAAGTTCTCATTTGCAACTGCGACCTGGCAAAGATAATGCAAAGCAGTTCGACACATACAACACAGAGTTACACATGGAATAAACAAACACACAATCAATAATACAGTAGAAAAATATATATACAGCATGTGCAAATGAGGTAGGATAAGAAAGGTAAGGCAATAAATAGGCCATGGTGGCAAAGTAATTACAATATAGCAATTAAACACTGGAATGGTGTTGAGATACTGGGGTGCAAAGGAGCAAGACAAATAAATAAATAAATACAGTATGGGGATGAGGTAGATTGGATGGGTTATTTACAGATGAGCTATGTACAGGTGCAGTGAGCTGCTCTGACAGCTGGTGCTTAAAGCTAGTGAGGGAGGTAAGAGTCTCCAGCTTCAGAGAGTTTTGCAGTTTGTTCCAGTCATTGGCAGCAGAGAACTGGAAGGAGAGGCGGCCAAAGGAAGAATTGGTTTTGGGGCTGACCAGTGAGATATACCTGCTGGAGGGCATGCTACGGGTGGGTGCTGCTATGGTGACCAGTGAGCTGAGATAAGGCGGGGCTTTACCTAGCAGAGACGTGTAGATGACCTGGAGCCAGTGGGTTTGGCGACGAGTATGAAGCGAGGGCCAGCCAACGAGAGCATACAGGTCGCAGTGGTGGGTAGTATATGGGGCTTTGGTGACAAAACGGATGGCACTATGATAGACTGCATCCAATTTGTTGAGTAGAGTGTTGGAGGCTATTTTGTAAATGGCATCGCCGAAGTCAAGGATCGGTAGGGTGGTCAGTTTTACGAGGGTATGTTTGGCAGCATGAGTGAAGGATGCTTTGTTGCAAAATAGGAAGCAGATTCTAGATTTAATTTTGGATTGGAGATGTTTAATGTGAGTCTGGAAGGAGAGTTTACAGTCCAACCAGACACCTAGGTATTTGTAGTTGTCCACATATTCTAAGTCAGAATCGTCCAGAGTAGTGACGCTGCCCGCACCTTCCTGCTTCCCGCGGGAAGGTGCGGGCAGCGATCGGTTGAAGAGCATGCATTTAGTTTTACTTGTATTTAAGAGCAGTTGGAGGCCAGTTGTATGGCATTGAAGCTCATCTGGAGGTTAGTTAACACAGTGTCCAACGAAGGGCCAGAGGTATACAGAATGGTGTCGTCTGCGTGGAGGTGGATCAAAGATTCACCAGCAGCGAGAGCGACATCATTGATATATACAGAGAAAAGAGTCGGCCCGAGGATTGAACCCTGTGGCACCCCCGTAGAGACTGCCAGAGGTCCGGACAACAGGCCCTCCGATTTGACATACTGAACTCTATCGGAGAAGTAGTTGGTGAACCAAGCGAGACAATCATTTGAGAAACCAAGGCTGTTGAGTCTGCCAATAAGAATGTTGTGATTGACAGAGTCGAAAGCCTTGGCCAGGTCGATGAATACGGCTGCACAGTAATGTCTCTTATCGATGGCGGTTATGATATCGTTTAGGACCTTGAGCGTGGCTGAGGTGCACCCATGACCAGCTCTGAAACCTGATTGCATAGCGGAGAAGGTACGGTGAGATTCGAAATGGTCGGTAATTTGTTTGTTTAGCTGACAACTCTACCAAAAACCAGACATTGTTTTTCTATTGGAATTTGGTTATGCTTCGTGATAACACATTGGGAATTCAACAAGCTTTTCGCTGGCTTTTTGAGTTCACGAAAATGGATCGCTCCTACAGACAGTGAGTTAAGTGGCCGTGGCTTGCTATATAAAGCAGGCAGACAGGCTTTGAGGCATTTAGTTCGATTGAATATTATAATGGAAAAAACGAGTGACCTAAGCGACTTTGAGCGTGGTATGATCGTCGGTGTCAGGCGCGCCGGATCCAGTATCTCAGAAACGGCCGTCCTCCTGGGATTTTCACCCATGACAGTGTCAAGGGTTTACTGAGAACGGTGCAACAAACAAAAAACATCTAGTCAGCGGCAGTCCTGTGGCTCAAAACAACTCGTGGATGAGAGAGGTTGAAGGAGAATGGCAATAATTATGCAAGCTAACAGGCCACAGACAGACAAATAACGGGGCAGTACAACAGAACAGGGGTGTGCAGAACGGCATCACGGAACACACAACTCGACAATCCTTGTTCCGGATGGGCTATTGCAGCAGATGACCACACCGAGTTCCACACCTATCAGCTAAAAACAAGAAGAAGCAACTTGAGTGGGCAGGCGATCAGCAACACTGGACAATTGGGAGTGGAAAAACATTGCCTGGTTTGATGAATCCCGGTTCCTGTTGGTTCATGCTGATGGCAGAGTCAGGATTTGGCGTAAGCAACATGAGTCCATGGTCTCATCCTGCCTGCTGGCGGTGGTGTACTGGTGTGGGGAATGTTTTCCTGGCACACATTAGGTCCCTTGATACCAATTTAGCAAAAAATAATTCTGACACATTGTAGAATCCATGCCCCGGAGAATTCAGACTGTTCTGGAGGCAAAGTGGGGTCCGGTGAGTGTAGGTTGTAATCTCATTGATCAACGTCTGAATCAAATATTACCCAATTGTCCACTTTGAAATGACTTGGTGTGCCCAGTCAGTGGGTCATCACTAATTCCATTGCCCTTATTTAAATTGGGGATTGTTTTCCTGCTTGGTGATGGAAAGTCTACAAACCTGTCAACATACCAGCCTATGTATTGAATACATGGAATTAGATTCTGATGATACCAATGAATTAATCCATGCACACAATGTGCTAATTTCCTTTTTGATCAGAAACAATACTTGATTTGATGTGCATTAAATTGTTTGGTAAAATATGCATAAAGGAAAGTAGTTGCACCTTTTAATAGTTGTTTTTCCTATTTTGATCATCATGATGTGTCTGCATTGAAGATCTATGGATTACATCGGATGCAGACTAACTTTCTGATTCTTTCAGCTTGACCCAAGAGGCATGGTTGTGTTATTCTTTTTGCAGGCAGTCGTGTTCTTTTGATAATGTATTATCATTATGGTTTTGATGAATGTATTTGCTGTTTTGAGAAAGCATCTACATTTTGAAAAGACATTTGCTGTTATGCAAAAGACCACAGAGTTTCGTGCCTTGTGTACACTGGTTTGAGGATCGACAACGTTGTTCAAATAATGCTGTGAGACGTCTCAACGTGCAGATTAAAGTGAAGGCATTCAAGTCAAGTGATATAGAAGAGACTTCTCCGGGGCCTCATCGTTTCCTAGATCTACTGCTGACATAGGCTGACATGTCGCTGGCGGCTCTTCTCTTCTCTTCTCACTGCTTCCCTCCCTGGGAAAGGACCAGAGGGTTATGCTACAAAGCAGGATCAATAAGTTAGCCCGCTGACTTTGATAAACAACCCAGAACAACAATAGATTTGATGTTTCATTCAGGAAGCTCAACTCAGATATGTATATTTGATTGTTGATTCAATTAGACCATGCTCATTCGAATCGCATCTTTCCAAAAAAATACAAAGTTACCTCTGAATATTTTGTCAAGCTAGCTGGCTCAAGTCGTTAATCATCTCATCCATATGGTGTACACACCCCTCTGTGGACATCGTTCACTTACGTAACACCAGTCATATCTGACATATACTTGGATTCATTTAAGCTTTTCAAATCCTTTCATTTCACATTGGGGGGATAACAGCTTAGTCTGTAAACATATCCAAACAGATCCAACCATGTGTTTTGATGCAATATGCAAATTATGACATTAAGGTTACCAATTGCATTAGGGAACTAAATCTGTGACTAAATAGGTAGGTACAAGATCACAAACAATGTATACATTATCTGGGTATTTGCATTTCAATGCGAGTTCAGCCATAATTGGTCTGTGGGATTGTGCCCTGTTTATTCTGGAAATAACTGGATCACCGACTGTCTCATGGTGTGTGTGGGTCATGATCGGGATGGCCTGAACTCGATAGAATGGGCAAACTGCAGTAACTGCAGTCAAAACACAGTGGAACAAACCCAGAGTGCAGTAACTTCACTTAGTAACTTAAGTTACTGCTGTTTGCCTTGGTTTTTACTTGGATTTTGTAGTTACTGTAAATTTGACACTCCATAGTATTTTCTCTGAAACTAAAGATAATTGAACCAGGACACAAGATAAAACAGATACTACAAAATCTGATTTCGGTCTTTACTCAATTTTGACCAAATGTGCAGTTACTGCGGTACAGTAGTGTCAGTGGAGGCTGCTGAGGGGAGGACGGCTCATAATAATGGCTGGAATGGTGTCAATGGAATGGTACCAAACACATTAACAATGTGGTTTCCATGTGGTTGATACCATTCCATTGACTCCATTCCAGCCATTATTATGAGCCGTCCTCCCCTCAGCAGCCTCCACTAAGTAGTGTAAACCTATGACCCTATCATTCTTGTTTGCACGTCTGGACATACAAGAGTTGGAGGAAGGGGTGAGAGGAGGGGAGGGGGTGGCATGTTTGTGAGTGAAAGAGCTAGAGGACATCCTGCAGATGGGCTGACTAGCTGACAGATAGGACTGAGTGGCAGAGCATGCCCACTGGGCACAGACGTCAATTCAACGTCTATTCCATGTTGGTTCAGCGTAATTTCATTGAAATTACCTGGAAACAACATTGATTCAACTAGTGTGTGCCCAGTGGGTGGGTTAGGTCGGGGGGTTAAGAGAAGGAAAATCCAATGCACAGAACAGAGATGGGATGGGCAGTGGTGTGTATTGATCTCCTGTCTGTCTTGCTGTTAGAGGATCAGTCCCAGACAGAGAGCTGGCGTTCATCATTTAGCCAATGTGAGGATGAGAGAGCTATGGAAATACATAGCGAACTATTGAATATCAAATCAAATCAAATCAAATTTATTTTATATAGCCCTTCATACATCAGCTAATATCTCGAAGTGCTGTACAGAAACCCAGCCTAAAACCCCAAACAGCAGGTGTAGAAGCACAGTGGCTAGGAAAAACTCCCTAGAAAGGCCAAAACCTAGGAAGAAACCTAGAGAGGAACCAGGCTATGAGGGGTGGCCAGTCCTCTTCTGGCTGTGCCGGGTGGAGATTATAACAGAACATGGCCAAGATGTTCAAATGTTCATAAATGACCAGCATGGTCAAATAATAATAATCACAGTAGTTATCGAGGGTGTAGCAAGTCAGCACCTCAGGAGTAAATGTCAGGCTTTTCATAGCCGATCATTAAGAGTATCTTTACCGCTCCTGCGGTCTCTAGAGAGTTGAAAACAGCAGGTCTGGGACAGGTAGCACGTCCGGTGGACAGGTCAGGGTTCCATAGCCGCAGGCAGAACAGTTGAAACTGGAACAGCAGCAAGGCCAGGTGGACTGGGGACAGCAAGGAGTCATCATGCCCGGTAGTCCTGACGCATGGTCCTAGGGCTCAGGTCCTCCGAGAGAGAGAAAGAAAGAGAGAAGGAGAGAATTAGAGAGTGCATACTTAAATTCACACAGGACACCGGATAAGACAGGAGAAGTACTCCAGATATAACACACTGACCCTAGCCCCCCGACACATAAACTACTGCAGCATAAATACTGGAGGCTGAGACAGGACGGGTCAGGAGACACTGTGGCCCCATCCGATGATACCCCCGGACAGGGCCAAACAGGAAGGATATAACCCCACCCACTTTGCCAAAGCACAGCCCCCGCACCACTAGAGGGATATCTTCAACCACCAACTTACAATCCTGAGACAAGGCCGAGTATAGCCCACAAAGATCTCCGCCACAGCACAAACCAAGAGGGGGCGCCAACCCAAATAGGAAGATCATGTCAGTGACTCAACCCACTCAAGTGACGCACCCCTCCTAGGGACGGCATGAAAGAGCACCAGTAAGCCAGTGACTCAGCCCCTGTAATAGGGTTAGAGGCAGAGAATCCCAGTGGAGAGAGGGGAACCGGCCAGGCAGAGACAGCAAGGGCGGTTCGTTGCTCCAGAGCCTTTCCGTTCACCTTCACACTCCTGGGCCAGACTACACTCAATCATATGACCTACTGAAGAGATAAGTCTTCAGTAAAGACTTAAAGGTTGAGACCGAGTCTGCGTCTCTCACATGGGTAGGCAGACCATTCCATAAAAATGGAGATCTATAGGAGAAAGCCCTGCCTCCAGCTGTTTGCTTAGAAATTCTAGGGACAATTAGGAGGCCTGCATCTTGTGACCGTAGCGTACGTGTAGGTATGTACGGCAGGACCAACTCAGAAAGATAGGTAGGAGCAAGCCCATGTAACGCTTTATAGGTTAACAGTAAAACCTTGAAATCAGCCCTTGCCTTAACAGGAAGCCAGTGTAGGGAAGCCATCACTGGAGTAATATGATCAAACTTTTTGGTTCTAGTCAGGATTCTAGCAGCCGTAATTAGCACTAACTGAAGTTTATTTAGTGCTTTATCCGGGTAGCCGGAAAGTAGAGCATTGCAGTAGTCTAACCTAGAAGTAACAAAAGCATGGATACATTTTTCTGCATCATTTTTGGACAGAAAATTTCTGATTTTTGCAATGTTACGTAGATGGAAAAAAGCTGTCCTTGAAACAGTCTTGATATGTTCGTCAAAAGAGAGATCAGGGTCCAGAGTAACGCCGAGGTCCTTCACAGTTTTATTTGAGACGACTTTACAACCATCAAGATTAATTGTCAGATTTAACAGAAGATCTCTTTGTTTCTTGGGACCTAGAACAAGCATCTCTGTTTTGTCCGAGTTTAAAAGTAGAACGTTTTCAGCCATCCACTTCCTTATGTCTGAAACACAGGCTTCTAGCGAGGGCAATTTTGGGGCTTCACCATGTTTTATTGAAATGTACAGCTGTGTGTCATCCGCATAGCAGTGAAAGTTAACATTATGTTTTCGAATGACATCCCCAAGAGGTAAAATATATAGTGAAAACAATAGTGGTCCTAAAACGGAACCTTGAGGAACACCGAAATGTACAGTTGATTTGTCAGAGGACAAACCATTCACAGAGACAAACTGATATCTTTCCGACAGATAAGATCTAAACCAGGCCAGAACTTGTCCGTGTAGACCAATTTGGGTTTCCAATCTCTCCAAAAGAATGTGGTGATCGATGGTATCAAAGGCAGCACTAAGGTCTAGTAGCACGAGGACAGATGCAGAGCCTGAGTCTGACGCCATTAAAAGGTAATTTACCACCTTCACAAGTGCAGTCTCAGTGCTATGATGGGGTCTAAAACCAGACTGAAGCATTTCGTATACATTGTTTGTCTTCAGGAAGGCAGTGAGTTGCTGCGCAACAGCTTTTTCTAAAAATTTTGAGAGGAATGGAAGATTCGATATAGGCCGATAGTTTTTAAAGGGCTATGGGAATATAACCTTTTTGCTTAGTTACATGCAGATCGTGTGTCAATGTTTAAATGTAATTCAGTAAATAGCCTACACAAGCCACTATTTAGTAATTGTGAAATGTAGTGTATTGGCCTTGCAATAAGGGAGGACAGAGGAAAGGCAGAGAGAGAGAGAGAGATGTTACTCATCCCAAATATGACAAGTTAGCAGAACACATAGCAACCAAAGGGAAACAGATTTGTTTTTATTTCATAGCCCTTTAACATGGACTCTGGAAAAACAAAGATACTCCCAGCAGGGTCAGAGTGTATGTCTGATAGAGAGAGAGAGAGAGAGAGAGAGAGTGTGTGTGTGTGTGTGTGTGTGTGTGTGTGTGTGTGTGTGTGTGTGTGTGTGTGTGTGTGTGTGTGTGTGTGTGTGTGTGTGTGTGTGTGTGTGTGTGTGTGTGTGTGTGTGTGTGTGAGAGAAAGAGAGAGAGAGAGACCCTGTGATCGTGAACATGAAAATACAGAGATGGCTCAAGGCAGACTCCAGTCAGCACATTCCACATGCCCATTAATAACAGTGTTTCACAGAGAGACCACAACTGCACCCCGCTTGCAGTGCATCTCCCACCAGAGACCATGCTTCTAGCGCTCTCTGAAGTCATCATGGCCACAGTCTCCATTCGCGGTAGCAGCTTCTCATTGGAGTCGGGCTATGCTCAGGAGCCTCCATGGGGAACTTCAACTCCTCATGCTCTGATATGGGCATGTCCATGATTTCTGGGAGGTCTGGAAGTGTGTACACAGGGACCAGGGGTAAGGGGATTGGCATCTCCTCCACTACAGCCTCCTCCTCTGCTGGTGGGGGCCGATTCAGCTCCATGGGTGGGGGCTTTGGCTCTTGAGGTGGTGGAGGGATGATCTTCTGTGGCTTCTCCATGGATGGTGGGGCTGGAGGAGACAGAGGAGCGCCTGGGTACGTACCTGGAGAGGGTTGCCACCCTGGACGAGGCCAACACCAAGCCGGAGCCGCAGTTCAGGGAGCGGGGGCTCAGCCACGTCACGGTCGACACCAGGGACATCAGCACCCATCGACGAGTTCCACCCCAAGGTATGTTCCTTGTAGGTTTACTATGATGGCCAAAACATGCATGAATTAAGATGGAGAAAACTCACAAATACTGATTGATTTTGTTGTGTTACTGTACATGGCATTAATATAATTTGTGAGTGCTGGTTGCCTTTATTCATTAAACTCCCAGGTTACAGCAGCCGCCAGCCAAGACTTTTACAATGCACAGGATTAACTAGAGTATCTGCAGTTCGTTTCTGCATTTACTGAGCGCTGATGCATTCATCACATATTGTGACATATGCAAAATAACATTGGCGTCATGCCAAACTACTTCATGATGAAATTGAAAGGTATCTCCAGTGGCGTGAGATAATCTAACCTGAAACCTGATACTTTTCTCTGTGTGAAGTTCTTGGCAACCAGCACTGTGGTGGCTGAATTGGCCCTACCGGTGGATAACACCAAACTGGCTTCAGAATCCAGTGAGTCTAACATATAAGCTATTAGCAATTAGTTACCCTTTTTTACTCAAGATTGATCTGAATATTTCAGGAATGAATTAAACAACATTATTCCATAGCATTACAATTGCTGAAATGTCAGATATCATAGATATATTTATATTATAATTTGATCAACTGGAGTCCAAACTAAGTGTCAACCACAAGGTTTGAGAGTGAGTTTGGCCTGCGCAAGTCTGTGGAGGCTGACATCGGGGGCTGAAGAGGATGCTGGGGGAGATGTCCCTGGTCAGGAGCGACCTGGAGATGCAGCTGGAGGACTTGAAGGAGGAGGTGGTTTACCTCAAGAAGAACCATACGAAGGTAGATCTCTTAGTACTGTAGGGTAGCCTGGTCCCAGATCTGCCTGTGCTGTCTTGCCAATTCCTATGCTGATACTACTGTAATGTTGTTGTTGATGTTGTTGTTGTTTCCTAGAAGACCATGTGGTTCTGTGCCCCGATGAGTGGTCAAGTGCAGGTGGAGGTGGACGCGGCCCCGGCCCAGGACCACTGTCATCACTGAGATCAGAGAGCAGTACCAGGGCTTGGTGTCAAAGACCCATAGAGAAACCGGGGCCTGGTTCAAGAACAAGGCAAGGGGACCCTTTTCCTGTAGGATGCACTACTTTTGACCAGGGCCCATAGAGCTCTGGTAAAATGTAGTGCACTATGTAGGGAATAGGGTGCATTTGGGACGCAACCATAGTGTATGACTACAGGGACCTGAATACATAACATTTCAAGATTATTATTTCTATTCAAGAAATAACAGTATTGATCATTTTTATTATTATGTTTTCATATCATATATTTTATATATGTCTTATATTGATGAAATGTTTATTCATAAGTTAATGATTTTGACCTGTGTGTGTTGGTTCCCTCAGGCTGAAGTGGTGCAGCAGGAGGTGAGCTCCAGTACTGAGGTCCTGCAGACCACCAGTGTAGAGCTGAAGAGCTCCAGTACTGAGGTCCTGCAGACCACCAGTGTAGAGCTGAAGAGCTCCAGTACCGAGGTCCTGCAGACCACCAGTGTAGAGCTGAATAGCTCCAGTACCGAGGTCCTGTAGACCCCCAGTGTAGAGCTGAAGAGCTCCAGTACCGAGGTCCTGCAGACCACCAGTGTAGAGCTGAAGAGCTCTGCAGACCACCAGTGTAGAGCTGGAGAGCTCCAGTACTGAGGTCCTGCAGACCACCAGTGTAGAGCTGGAGAGCTCCAGTACTGAGGTCCTGCAGACCACCAGTGTAGAGCTGAAGAGCTCCAGTACCGAGGTCCTACAGACCACCAGTGTAGAGCTGAAGAGCTCCAGTACCGAGGTCCTGCAGACCACCAGTGTAGAGCTGAAGAGCGGCCAGTCCACCGCCAGAGACCTGGAACTGGGGCTGCAGTAAAGTGGCATTCCAAACCCAACCGATGTAGAGTTCCATAGTAAGGTGGCACACCCAGCACGGAAGACTTAGAACATCTTGGATAGAAGCACTTTAGTTTCTCATTTACCTATCACATTATAAGACTCTCAGTATGGACCCTATGATTTGCTATTACAACATGCATCATGTTACTCAGAACAAATAGGCCTAAAGAGTTTCAAAACAAGCCACAAACGATTTTTACAGTGCCAAGGATCACTTCAGCTAAAGACAGCACAAGTCTTGCCCCTCACTTGTCTGCTGTAGGGATTGAACATACATCTATTTGGAAAATAAAATGCAAAATGACCTCCAGAAAAAAAGTGTTCAAGTCAGACTTAACCAAAAAGGAATGAAGAATCAGAGTTCAGCTCAGTTCTCACTGTGTGTCTATGGCCCTGCCCTTGTAGAAGGCTCTATGGAGGGGAACCTTGCGGAGATGGAAGCTTGCTACGGAGCTATGATGATCAGCCTACAGGCGTCAGTGACAGGTCTGGAGAGCCGCTGACCCAGATCAGGGCAGACACAGAGCGCAGCTCCCAGGAGTACCAGGCCCGGCTGGACATCAAGACCGCAGGCTGCTGAAGGGAGGAGACATTGGGTGAGCTGACCTCTCAACTCTAACCCCTTGACTCTCAGTACGACATCAGTCCTCCTCCTCTCTGATGAAGGCTGTCTTGAGGATATTGTGTCCTTTGAAATCTGTTATCATGAGATTTTGGTTCATTGTGCTGACATTTGGGATTTTTCAAAACTTTCTCCTCCTCTTTTCTCTTCGTTTTTGTTCAATGGCAGCTAACTATCAAGTTAGATGTACCTCTATATATTGTGCCCAGTATTAGTTATATAAATGCTCCCTAACGTTCTGTTGTACAGTAGAGCAGTGTGAGTCCTTACCTTGGACAGCCTCTAGGTGGCAGTCTTTGAAAGCAGATAAAGATGGCTCTCAGCACTTCACAGTAATGCAGAGCACTGGGATAACACAATAAATTGGTAACGTTAGTTCAGACCACGGAATGTTTTAGCAGATGAAGGTGCATTGTTATCTTGCCAGTATTATGTTTAACACCAGACACAGGAGAATGTTCAGCTCTAATCAACTGCTTCTCTTCAAATCAAAGAGTAAAAGTACAGGAAATCAGCAGGGACTTAAGCTGACTACCAAACGACTGCTGTGATACTGGCTTATGTGTAGGTTGTTGTGCTTTGGCTGTTTTTGAGGAAATATACTAAATGCCAAGCTTACTATTGTATGAGTCTATGCACACACGCACGCACGCACCCACACAAAACACAATCACACACAACACAATACATGAAAGCATGCGTAAGTATATGCAGGTGTATGAGTGAATACATGTGGGAGATTGAAAGAGGGAGAATGTGAAAGGAGTGAGGGAGTTTATCCTCTTTCAAAGATGTAACAGACAAAAAGCCCTGCTTAGCACTGCCGAGTGGCCCCATCTGTTATAGGCGGCTGTGCCTGTCGCTGTTTCAATGCACCACTCAACAACGCTTCTGAGATTGAGCCTAAATAGAGCTAGTTTATGCTTCTATATTATGTAAATGCTACAGCGGGAAGAGAAACCTTTGATCAGGACCTCTTTGTGGCGGTAACCAGTTAACGCAGCTAAAGCAGAATGAATCTACCGCGCGGGGGGAAACAGAGTTAGAATTGCAGAGTTGGAATTGTAAGTGGATTTGCTGTTAGAAACACAATAACATCTGGCTGGGATGTGATTGAAGAGCTTCTGCAGCGTTCTCTCCTAGCAGTACCCTCATTTTCACAAGGTTAATGATTGCATCCCTCCAATCGTAGCAGTACTATTAGCATAATAAGTGTGTACTCCATGTGTGTAAGTCACTCCCATTGTGGGACTGGTGCAGTATTGTTGATAGTCTGATAGCATTTCAAGAAATACCCATGCCTCAGCCTATAGGGCTAGAGAATTAGAATTAGACTGTAAGTAGAAGTGATAATGGCTTCTTCTCTGTTTTGGTATTTAGTGAATGATAGCTGTTAGGGGGAAGAGACTTCCTATTCACTGGCTGTCATCTCCTCCGTCAGGCCCTCGAAGCAGTCGGCAGGCCTACTGTTCCTCTGAAGAGCCTTTGAAATGCTACATTTGCTTTCAATAGAGGTTTAATATTGACATGGTTGTGCTTCTCAAGGGTTACTATAATGCAAACTGTGCATTATGCCTTGAAACATTTTAGGAAAACATATTGTGGTGGAATAGGGTGTGCCAGGCATGGCCATTGACAAATCTTGCTACAGATACACTATAGTTTAGCTGATCACAGGTACCCTCTACAGACTAAGCCCTGTTTAAGCCCGGGGCAGGGGGGATCCTACTAAGCTACAGTATATGGAATTGTTTTAAGAAGGTCACACCAAGGATAATTGCCTATTTGATACAGAATTTTAAGACCCCTTGAAGTATAAAAAAAAATGTGATAAAATGATTTGATGAAAAATGTAATATGGCCTTACATACGGCACATAACCAGTGGTGTAAAGTAAAAAATGATTTAAAGTACTACTTATGTCGTTTTTTTGGGTATCTGTACTTTACTTTACTATTTATATTTTTGGCAACTTTTACTTTTACTTCACTACATTTTTAAAGAAAAGAATGTACTTTTTACTCCATACATTTTACCTGACACCAAAAAGTACTCGTTACATTTAGACATTGAAAAATTTCTGTGGCTTAACCAACAAGGCTCGTAATTTAACAATTTTATTGGTATTTACAGACGGCGTACAAGTTTGTTATTAAGGCACATAAAAGTTCGCATGTTCAAGAAGGCATTTCTGCCAAAAAACGCATTTTGATTTAAAAAAAGTTCAAACGTCTCTCCTGTGAAGTCGTGACTTGTGACATACGCCTAGTTTCCTGAACCGGGTCACAAATGGTCCAATTCACACACTTATTAAGAGAACATCCATGGTCATCCCTACTGCCTCTGATCTGGCGGACTCACTAAACACAAATGCTTTGTTTGTAAATTATGTCTGAGTGTTGGAGTGTGCCCCTGGCTGTCCATCAATAAATATACAAGAAAATTGTGCCATCTGATTTGCTTAAAATAAGGAATTTGAAATTATTTATACTTTCACTTTTGATTCTTACGTATATTTTTGCAATTCCATGTACTTTTGATACTTAAGTATATTTAAAACCGAACACTTTAATACTTTTACTCTAGTATTTTACTGGATGACTTTCACTTTTACTTGAGTCATTTTCTATTAAGGTATCTTTACTTTTACTCAAGTATGACAATTGAGTACTTTTTCCACCACTGCACATAACCTGCATGGTATGCAATGCATAATGTTATTCAGAAGTTGAAGACTTCATATCAGTATTAGCTATCCATTAAAGGCCAGAATAATTTTCCTTCAGGGGCAGTGTTACATAATATTTCCAGGCTCAATCAATAGAGAGAAACTCATCATACACAAATAGCTTTAGCAAAACAACAACATTTATTCCAAAGACTATTATTGCCATAAGTAGATACAGAGAGAGACAGCTCCTGGCCATGTGTTGTTAAGTAAGCTATGCACCCTCGTCCTCTGGTGAGTCATTGTTTGATTTACATTTCTAGAGAAGATGCCAGTTGAAAGAGGATGCTACTGAGAGATGAACAGTGACTTCTACAGAAAAGAGCAGATATCACTTCTGCCTGGAATCATAAACAAACTAAACTGTGATCTTAAGCAGATTTACTGGAAGGTAATGTCGTGAAATTCAGACATGTCAGCAACAAAACATACAAACAGTAGCAGTACGGCAGAATAGTAATATCTATTGGTGGATGGATTGGTTACAGAGGTACAACACAGCAGAGGTATACTGTAGTGCTGGTGGAGAGGGTGGAGGCTGGAGGTTCCCCTTAGTGGGCCTGCTGGCTGGGAGTGAACAGCTTGTCCCATACCTCCACCTTCATGATGGCCCTGCCCATGGGGGACATGGTGACCTTGATGTCCAGGTAGTTCCCTTCATAGCTGATCCCTGAGCCATTGGCTTCTTCTCTTATGAAACCTTTCTGGGTCTTTTCATAGTACATCTCTTTATACAGTGACTCATCACAGGCTCGGCCCTTGTTGAAGATGCCCACAGCGAACCAGTTTTTGTAGATGTTGTAGTCCCAGGGCACACCGAACATGAGGGCCACCGTCTCGATGTAGTCGTTCCGGGACTTCTCAAAGAGGTCATAGGTCAGAACGCCATAGCTGCCCGTTGCCTTGGCGCTTGATTTGCTGAACGTGCAGACTTCGGTCTTTAGGGGGCGCACTGTGGGCTGGGGAGGGTGGTAGGTATCCCCACTCTCCAGGAATACCCTAGTGAGGACACACACACAACGTTACACTTTCAACATTTCCTTGAATGTACAGTGTGACAATAACAATAGTTTGGTAAAGTGTGTACTCACTTTGGGTTGATGAGACAGTAGTTGTTTGTCAGATTGGTGATCTCAATTGTGACATTCCTCCTGCTGCTCAGGTTAGCTACCACGGCCTCGGCTGACTCTGCCATTTTGGAGTGGTTCTGATATGTACCTCTTTAGTTCTATAATACAGAGACTAGCAGGGTTAAGCCTTTCAGTTAGACTGCTGTGCAGAAATACATGTGTGGTTGACCCCCTGGAATGCCAAGAGGATCTGCATTCATATCTGATCCAATTCCATCCAAAAACGTACTGTAGCTTACAGTTACTGTAAGTGTCCCTCTGAAAACCTTCACTCTTCGGTACAACATGCCCTGCTCAGTGTCGCAAGGTTTTTCTCAGAATCAAATACAGTAGAGAACTTTTCACATTTCAAAAGCAATTTCTTCTCCTCTGTTGGCCGTTTGCCTGATGACACACGACACGCACAGGTTTTAAACAGCCAGTTTAGAATGGGAGATGTAAGAAAAGCCTGAGAACTTGTGTGTAATAAGGAATATTTCAAAGCAGTTCTCAACAATAACAAGATGGCTGCTCACTCTGCTCGGCTCATTAGGAAACCTGGCTCTTTAATTACATTACTAAGTAACGGTGCAATAAGCAGTTTAGAGAGGGGAAACCTAGAGAAAATCATTTCCACTTTCATTTGCAGGGAAACGGACACAAATCAAACGGATGTCTCATGTAAACTGTACTAATAGATTCACATATGCCCAGTAATGAATCTCTAAATTGTCATCATATCAATGGTTCCTGGGGGAGAACCAAATGGAAATACGATTTGTGTTAAAAATGATCATGGGAAGGGATCAAATGTAGGTGGAATACTGTCACCCTTACAATTCCTATATAACCTCTAGTTCTACTTATTCCAGTAATACTCATAGTGGTCATGAAAAGGAGTAATATCTTACCTGTAAAAGTAATAGGAGTAATATCTTACCTGTAAAAGTTATAGGAGTAATATTTTACCTGTAAAAGTAAAATTAGTAATATCTTACCTGTAAAAGTTATAGGAGTAATATCTTACTTGTAAAAGTAATAGGAGTAATATCTTACCTGTAAAAGTAATAGGAGTAATATCTTATATGTAAAAGTAAAATTAGTAATATTTTACCTGTAAAAGTAATAGGAGTAATATCTTACCTGTAAAAGTTATAGGAGTAATATCTTACTTGTAAAAGTAATAGGAGTAATATCTTACCTGTAAAAGTAATAGGAGTAATATCTTATCTGTAAAAGTAAAATGAGTAATATCTTACCTGTAAAAGTAAAATGAGTAATATCTTACCTGTAAAAGTTATAGGAGTAATATCTTACCTGTAAAAGATATAGGAGTAATATCTTACTTGTAAAAGTAATAGGAATAATATCTTACCTGTAAAAGTAATAGGAGTAATATCTTACCTGTAAAAGTTATAGGAGTAATATCTTACTTGTAAAAGTAATAGGAGTAATATCTTACCTGTAAAAGTAATAGGAGTAATATCTTATCTGTAAAAGTAAAATGAGTAATATCTTACCTGTAAAAGTAAAATGAGTAATATCTTACCTGTAAAAGTAAAATGAGTAATATCTTACCAGTAAACATAAAATGAGTAATATCTTACCTGTAAAAAACTTTGCTCAGCGTGTTCTCCCCCCCCCCCCCCCCCCAACAACATTATGTTGTCTAGCTCGGTGGGAACGAGTCCGTACCACACCCTAATCTGGGTTGGAGCTGGCAGACCAGAACAATAGATGGTTTTTGGTGGATAAAGGCCCATTATGTAAGCAGGGAGCAGTCACTCTGCAGTATACTCCGTTTCTCATGATAGATTATGTGTGACTGGATGCTTGACTGACTTGGAGGAATTGAGTGATTCGTTGCAATGGCATTGTGCAACAGAGGCACTGAAAAAGCTGAACAAGTAATACATGCACCCCTGAAGCTACGGTCATCTCTTATATGGTGCAGTTCTACAGGAAGTTGGACAAGGCAAGAGACCAAGAACCATATGAACCCTGACAGGATTGTCACGTTCCTGACCTATTTCTGTTAGTTTGTTGTATGTGTTAGTTGGTCAGGACGTGAGTTTGGGTGGGCATTCTATGTTTTCTGTTTCTATGTTGGTTTAAGGGTTGCCTGGTATGGCTCTTAATTAGAGGCAGGTGTTTGGCGTTCCTCTAATTGAGAGTCATATTTAGGTAGGTTGTTTCACAGTGTTCGTTGTGGGTGGTTGTCTCCTGTGTCAGTGTTTGTCGCACCATACGGGACTGTTCGGTATGTTTGTTCATCGTCATTGTGTGTAGTCTATTTTTCCCTGTTCGTGCGTTCTTCGCGTTATTTGTAAGTTCGTATTGTTCAGGTCTGTCTATACATTTCGGTTTTGTTATTTTGTAGTTTATTCAAGTCTAGGTCGTTTTCTGTCTTCATTGTTTTGTCGTGTCTTTATTAAATTATGTATTCACAACCCGCTGCGCCTTGGTTCAATCACTACTCCTCCTCTTCGGTTGAAGAGGAGGAGAACCACCGTTACAAGGATAATGATCAATTCTGAGCCAATAGTCACTGAATCACATTAGATTATTGTATTATGGCTAGTATAAAGTTTCTTTATGATTCATTGAAAACTGACAGTTCTAGGAAATTGAATTCAATGTATAACCATTTATTCTTAATGGTAAATATTAATGATACATGAAAGTGTTCAATAGATCGGGTGTGTAAGTACATGTTAAAGGTTATCACTAAAACATCTTACACCAATTCATTGTTAAACGTTTTATTAAAACAAACATGTACAGGTGCAGAGAAAGACACAGAATCAAATATTGTGAACAATTAGACAGTAATATCTTCCAGTTGATAAAGATTTATTAATTGGATAACATTAACCACTTAAGTTGGTTGATTCGTTCATTATTATATTTAGTACATGATTATGTATGAATATAAACTTGTTCCCTGCTGTGAGTTGGAAAAATGGCTCAGCTACCAGCTTGTCTACCCTTATTTTTGCCCCATTTTATCATAGAGCTCCACCTTAATGATGGACTTCCCAACATTGGACATGGTGGCCCTCAGGTCTACGTGTTGGGCCTTGTACTCCACCCCTGACCCATTGGCCTCTGATCGGACAAACTTGCTAAAGTCCTTCTCCTTGTACATGTGGTTGTACAGTTGCTTGTCGCAGGCGCGTGCCACGTCGAAGACGCCCACCCCTAGCCAGTTCTTGTAGAAGTTGTAGTCGTAGGGCACGGAGAACATGATGGCCATGCGTTCTGAGCACACGCGGCTCTGCATGTGGAAAAGGTCGTAGGTCAGGACCCCCACGGCGCCCGTGGCTGTGTCGTCATCCTTGGTGAAGGAGCACACCTCTGTCTTGGGGGTGCGGACGGTGGGCTGGGGTGGGTGGTAGCAGTAACCACTGGACATATACACCCTGGGGGGGTAGAAATGGGAATGGGGTGTCATTAAAGTTCTAATTCATTATCTGAACATTCATGTTGCTGATAAAATGCGAAACCTTACAACTGGACTTAAAGTTGTGTGAAAATATACTTTTTAACTTCTACGATCACTGTCCCTCTACTTTTAGTCATTTCACTCTTCCTTTCTTCCTGTCCAGCCACTCTGTGCTGATGGATGGAGTGTGAGTGCTGCTATGGATTCGTAAGCAACACAGAGTGAGCCAGCGTGCAGTGTGCAATGAGCCACATTGTGTCACTTCGTGATGGATAGGTGGATGTACTCAAAGCCACGTTACACATGAAAACCACCCATCCAAGAGAAGCCTGCCATAAAATATATTTACTCTGAGAAATTCCACCGAAAAGTAACAGACAAATAACAATCTGGGGATGGTCAGCTGGTTTGTTATTTGGTTAAGTAATTTCATTTCCATAGTGGTATACTGTATGTAATGTAAGGAGATTAGAGTATTGAATGCCAACATACTTGGGGTTGATGAGACAGTAACCGGTGGTGACATTGGTGAGCTCTATAGTACAGTTCCTGTTGGTGGTTAGAGTGGCTGAGACGGCCTCTGCGTTCTCTGGCATCTTGGCTGGTCTGAGCGAGTTAGAGGGGAAAAAGCTGTCTAGTGATATTTAGATGTGTGGAAACAGAGTACGTCTGGAGTGTAAAGATAATGACAGCTGAAGACATAATATTTCTCCCATGAGAGTAGCTTTGCCAACACAATCAAAATAACATGAATTAAAAATCTCTTTAAACTTCCCTTTCAAACTCGAACGTCAGAACGGTTTGCAGGCAGATGCATGTTTCTAAAAGTCTAGGCAAGGTAGCAAACAAACCGCTAAATATTGTAGCAGGCAGAAGATGTGAATTATGATGAAGACAATGTAAGGATATTCACCTTCTAAGTTCAGAAAACTCCAGTTGTGTCAGGCAGAGTAGAGTAGATTTGTGTTTCCCCAGACTGGTGGAGGAGAGGTGGAATTGGCTGAAGTCACGCCTACTCCGATTACACTTTTGCGTGTTCGTGCACAAACACAGGTGTGGCACGGAACACAGAAAATTAGGCATACTTTTGAACGAGAGCAGCCGGGAAAAGAGCGAAGAACAGGAAATACTGCATACCAATGTAATAGTTTTGACTTTTCCTGTGTTTATTGGTGTTATGCTGGCTGCTGCCAGTTCTATTACATCAAATACTATGGGAGAAGATATTTTAAATAAAAAAGGGATTTGTGCCAATGAGACTGTTGTAACAAATGCTATCCATACAGCCAGCTCTACAATACTCATAGCACATTCCGTAGTACTGTGTTTTGTGCTCTGACATGATGAGGGAGAAGAAATTTAACATTGTTGCTGGTATCACTGGAGGTCTGTGAAAGATGTGGGTTCTGCATCTGTGCATGTGCATGTACCGACCTGTAACAGATTTCTCACAGCCAGGTACCACCCTATCACAGCAATGCATTGCGACACAGCCTTTGACACACCCCAGCTTCACAAACCTCTCCCTCACTCACACTTGTCAATGGAAAAAGAAACACACCCTTCTTTTAATGTAAAAACTGGCAATAATTACTCAGCATCAATTGAGAAACCCAGTGGATACTGGACGTCCAAAACGTCTGCTGGTTATTGGTGGCTGGGAATGACAACTGAATGAACAAGAGCTACAAATGTGTGCTTTGGAAACCCATGTAATAATCTAAGGTTGCATCCCAAATGGCAGCCTATTCCCTATATAGTTAAAAAATATATATTTCACCTTTATTTAACCAGGTAGGCCAGTTGAGAAAAGTTCTCATTTACAACTGCGACCTGGCCAAGATAAAGCAAAGCAGTGCGACACAAACAACAACACAGGGTTACACATGGAATAAAAAAACATACAGTCAATAATACAATAGAAAAAGTCTATATACAGTGTGTGCAAATGAGGTAGGATAAGGTAGGTAAGGCAATAAATAGGCCATAGTGGCGAGATAATTACAATATACTAATTAAACACTGGAGTGATAGATGTGCAGAAGATGAGTGTGCAAGTAGAGATACTGGGGCGCAAAGGAGCAAAATAAATAAAATAAATAACAGTATGGGGATGAGGTAGTTGGATGGGCTATTTACAGATGGGCTATGTACAGGTGCAGTGATCTGTGAGCTGCTCTGACAGCTGGTGCTTAAAGTTAGTGAGGGAGATATGAGTCTCCAGCTTCAGTGATTTTTGCAATTCGTTCCAGTCATTGGCAGCAGAGAACTGGAAGGAAAGACGGCCGAAGGAGGAATTGGCTTTGGGGGTGACCAGTGAAATATACCTGCTGGAGTGCGTGCTATGGCTGGGTGCTGCTACGGTGACCAGTGACCTGAGTTAAGACGGCGCTTTACCTAGCAAAGACTTATAGATCGCCTGGAGCCAGTGGGTTTGGCAACAAATATGAAGCGAGGGCCAGCCAACGAGAGCATACAGGTCGCAGTGGTGGGTAGTATATGGGGCTTTGGTGACAAAAAGGATGGCACTGTGATAGACTGCATCCAATTTGCTGAGTAGAGTGTTGGAGGATATTTTGTAAATGACATAGCCGAAGTCAAGGATCGGTAGTATAGTCAGTTTTACGATGGTATGTTTGGCAGCATGAGTGAAGGATGCTTTGTTGCAAAATAGGAAGCCGATTCTAGATTTAATTTTGGATTGGAGATGCTTAATGTGAGTCTGGAAGGAGAGTTTACAGTCTAACCAGACACCTAGGTATTTGTAGTTGTCCACATATTCTACGTCAGAACCGTACAAAGTAGTGATGCTGGATGGGCGGGCAGGTTTGGGCAGGGATCGGTTGAAGAGCATGCATTTAGTTTTACTTGCATTTAAGAGCAGTTGGAGGCCACTGAAGGAGAGTTGTACGGCATTGAAGCTCGTCTGGAGGTTAGTTAACCCAGTGTCCAAAGAAGGGCCAGAAGTATACAGTATGGTGTCGTCTGCGTAGAGGTGGATCAGAGAATCACCAGGAGCAAGAGCGACATCATTGATGTATACAGAGAAAAGAGTCGTCCTGAGGATTGAACCCTGTGGCACCCCCATAGAGACTGCCAGAGGTCCGGACAACAGGCCTTCCGATTTGACATACTGAACTCTATCGGAGAAGTAGTAGGTGAACCAGGCGAGGCAATCATTTGAAAAACCAAGGCTGTTGAGTCTGCCAATAAGAATGTGGTGATTGACAGAGTCGAAAGCCTTGGCCAGGTTGATGAATACAGCTGCACAGTATTGTCTCTTATCGATGACGGTTATGATATCGTTTAGGACCTTGTGCGTGGCTGAGGTACACCCATGACCAGCTGGGAAACCAGATTGCATAGCAGAAAAGGTACGGTGGGATTCGAATTGGTCAGTGATCTGTTTGTTAACTTGGCTTTCGAAGGCCTTAGAAAGGCAGGGTAGGATAGATATAGGTCTGTAGCAGTTTGGGTCTAGTGTCTCCTCCTTTGTAGAGGGGGATGACCGCAGCAGCTTTCCAACCTTTGGGGATCTCAGACAATACGAAAGAGAGGTTGAACAGGCTAGTAATAGGGGTTGCAACAATTTCGGTGGATAATTATAAAAAGAGAGGGTCCAGATTGTCTAGCCCGGCTGATTTGTAGGGGTCCAGATTTTGCAGCTCTTTCAGAACATCAACTATCTGGATTTGGGTGAAGGATAAATGGGGGAGGCTTGGGAAAGTTGCTGTGGGGGGTGCAGAGCTGTTTACCGGGGTAGGGGTAGCCAGGTGGAAAGCATGGCCAGCCGTAGAAAAATGCTTATTGAAATTCTCAATTATAGTGGATATAGTGATCCCTATGGGCCCGGGTCAAAAGTAGGGCACTGTAAATGGAATAAAGTGCCATTTGGGACACACTAAATGCTGTGAGATGTGCTGGTGTAATTGGACCGTTGCTGACTGCTGTAATAGTGCTGCCAGATTTCAGACTTCACCAGATGGCGCCAAACATGCACTTACAGTTTGAATGGTCAGCCTTATGGACAAATAGAACTTGCTTTACGAAGGTCGCAATGCTTTCAGAAATGCACTGCTGCTTCTGTGTTGTAGTTTGAACTTTCAATATCAGAAGTTAACATTTATTCATGCACAGATTTTATAGAGTACTGTGAAAATTTCCTCTGAATTTCATGTTATTGTCAATAACAATAACTGTGAATCCCAGGAGGTTGGTGGCACCTTAATTGGGGAGGACGGGCTCGTGGTAAAGGCTGAAGCGGAATTGGTGGAATGTTATCAAACACATGGTTTCCATGCGTTTAATGCCATTCCATTTGCTCCATTCCAGCCATTCCAGCCATTCCAGCTGCTGTGAACACAGGACACACAGTAACCTTCAGCCATAAGGACTAGAGTCACAATGTTAAATGCATCTTGGTAATTGTGTTTGTGTAAGTGGGATATGTTAATTAAAAAAATCTTAACCTAATCGTATTAGTCATGCTATTTACATTCAAAGTCCTCTTTAAACTTACACACCCCAAAACTAAAAACGACAACCGGATAAGAGCTGAAGACACAATAAACATTCGACAAGATGCAGTGAAAATCCAATAGTCGGTCACAGTAATTGTTATAGTTTATGCCTTGATTGTCTTTTATCTTTGTCGCTGGGGTTTATCCGTGACTGAAGAACTGCATATTAAACTATTATTACTCATGCATAGAGCTCAAAGTTTCTGAAATATCATTGTTCCGTATATAGAACCATTTTTTATTGACCTAACACACCTACTGTATATCAATCTTTGATGTGCTCTGCTTGATTGATGGCAAATTGCTATGGAATGTTCTACACATTGCACATGTTGGGAATAAAATATAGATTGAGTTTGAGAGAGAGAGAGAGAAAGACAGTGAGAGAGAGAAGGAGAGAGAGAGAGAGAGATCAAATCACATTTTATTTGTCACATGCGCTGAATACAACTGGTGTAGACTTTACGGAGAAATGCTTATGAGCCGTTCCCAACGATCCAGAGTTGAAAAATAAAATAGTAACAGAAAAGGAATCAAATAAAGTACACAAGAATAGAGGTATATGCAGGAAGTACCAGAACAATGTGCAGGGGTACGAGGTATTTGAGGTAGGTATATACTATTAGGCAGGGTAAAGCAACCAGGCATCAGGATAGATAATAATACGAGTGAAATAAAGAACAAAGAGAGAGAAAGAGGGAAACAGATAGAGTGACTGAGGCACTCTGACTACTGCTTGCTTCCAGACTGTCTATGCCAAACTTGTATCTTGCCCCATCCCTGATGCACCATATCCAAGACTGATACTAGCAGTCACATCCATCTATAGTATATCTGGAATGTCAGACTAGTTTGTCAGGTGTTTCCTTTTTCTATCATCTGTCCTGGTCTTAGTCCAAATTTGAACATTTTGGTTCCAACCACTGTGTCTTTGTGAGACGCAGAGTAGGTGAACGGATGATCCCCGCATGTGTGGTTCCCACCGTGAAGCATGGAGGAGGAGGTGTGATGGTGTGGGGGTGCTTTGATGGTGACACAGTCAGTGATTTATTTAGAATTCAAGGCACACTTAACCAGCATGGCTACCACAGCATTCTGTAGCGATACGCCATCCCATCTGTTTTCAAATCAAATCAAATCAAGTTTATTTTATATAGCCCTTCGTACATCAGCTAATATCTCGAAGTGCTGTACAGAAACCCAGCCTAAAAGCCCAAACAGCAAGCAATGCAGGTGTAGAAGCACGGTTTTGCGCTTAGTGGGACTATCATTTGTTTTTCAACAGGACAATGATCCAACACACCTCCAGGCTATGTACGGGCTATCTGACCAAGAAGGAGAGTGATGGAGTGCTGCACCAGATGACCTGGCCTCCACAATCACCCGACCTCAACCAAATTGAAATGGTTTAGGATGAGTTGGGATGAGTTGGGAACTCCTTCAAGACTATTGGAAAAGCATTACAGGTGACGCTGGTTGAGAGAATGCCAAGAGTATGCAAAGCTGTCACCAAGGCAAAGGGTGGCTACTTTGAGTATCTCAAATATAAAATATATTTTGATTTGTTTAACACATTTTTGGTTACTACAGGATTCCATATCTGTTATTTCATAGTTTTGAAGTCTAAAATGTAGAAAATAATCAAAATAAAGAAAAACCCTTGAATGAGTAGGTGTGTGCAAACTTTTGACTGGTACTGTATATATACATACATATATTAAAATACAAAAACACATTCATGGGAAGCACAAATGAAACATCACCCAGAAGAACAGTTACATTCCTCGACAAATAAGTCTACAGTCAATACTTTAAACTGCCAGAAAGACACCAGAACATCAAGATTAAATGTATTTGGAATTTTGTTCAAGCAATACGGTGCATTAAAACTAAAATACCCTCGGAACCTCAAGAGTTGAGGTTCCCAATCCTGTGAATGGGTTAGGCAACTCAAGTGTCTATACTTCAACAGCAAAGTTAGATAAAATGGAAGTATATGATGTAGGGCCCACACAAAGGTATTATAGAGTATTATAGAGATCTACGGGTCTTTAACGAAGTCCAGACAACCTTTTGATACAGGATGCAGTGATGAGTATCACAACTGTCACCTGTAAAAAAACAAAGGGCACTTTGGTGGTGAGAATCCAAAGGTTTAAGACTATTAGCAGCTGCCCTTTGATAAATAACATCACATAATCAAGAACAGATAAAAAGGTTGACTGAATAATCTGCTTCCTACTGCTCAGAGAAAGGCACAATCTGTTTCTGTAGAAAAAGCCAACTTTAAATCTTAGCTTCTTAACTGGCTCATCTATATGTTTTTTAAACGTCAAATCCATATCAATCCAAATGCCTAAGTATTCATTTGCGGGAACATGTTCTATTGGAGAACCATGTAATGAGTGAACATGTAGTTCATGTGAAACAAGAGTTGAAAAACAACATGTATTATGTTTTGCCTGGGAACTTCAACTTAGCGCCAACAGTTTCAGTCAGCCTGCCATTACCTGGCACTTACCAATGACTAAGCATTCAATTTTTGAGGAAACGTTCAGTCTTTCCTGTGTCTAAACCCTATCTATCTATACTACCCTTTAATGTAACTTTCCAGTCAGTTAGTGGGCCTACATGTTTAATGGTTCCGCCAGTTACACATTGAATGCTTGACTTGCATTCATTCCAGTATAGAAGAAATGCTAAATTGTCTAACCAACAAGGATTGTGATCCAATGATTGTATGCAAATTCACCATTTTACATATCATATTATGGCTGTGCAGAAGACGTATAAATGCATAGGTCTCTGTGAATGAACTATTTTGATGAATCCTTTCAAGCCATCGGAATAGTCTGTAAAAGGTAAAGGTTCTCAAACATGGGGTAATGGGTGGAGGGGGAGGCGGGAGGAGAGGGGGATTATGTCGACTTCGGCGTTTGATTCATTTTGGCCTGAGACCTATCTCTGGTGACGGCGGTAGGAGCGGGGAGAGGAGAGAGAGGAGGGAGGAGCGTGCTGATTGATTGCCGCAGGGGGAAGCAAGGTTCTGCACGTTACCTTTTTGATGAATAGGCTGTCAGGGCCCGCGAACAACCAAATATGGCCCCGTAAATGAATGTTTAAGCGGTTATGCTATAAGTATAAATATTAAACATCCATTAAGGGGGATTACACTTGGGGCCACTTTGAAAAGGGACAATAAAAGGACGAGGGGGGAGGAGGGGGAGAAAATAACCCTGAACAGTGCAGGTGCATGGCTGCCTGTGTGTTTGTAATTCTCCTCTAACAAATGTTAGAATTCTCAGCAGCGGGGAAAAGTCCTTGACATTAATCTCATTTATTCTGTGTGTGTGTGTGTTTGCAGACCTGCGTGTGTTTTCAAGAGGCTCGAGAAGAGGAGGACTAAAGATAGGGAGGCTTTAACTTGACAGAGCATGCCAGTGCATCCCCCATCTCAAATTACGGAGCGATTAAAAGCATCCACGGTGGTGCACTTGGAGTGAGAGTGTGAATAAACGCCTGGTTTAAAGATTATTTGTGCTCAGCATGGAATAATTCCCCCTCCAAAGAGAAATCAATAGCGCTGTGCTGTATGAATACATTTGTGTCACTGCCTGCCAAGGGGACAAGGAGAGGAAACCTTGCTCAAAATGACTAAAACCCACAAATTCCAAACGATCAGTACTGATCCAGGGAGGAAAGCCTGTGCAAGTAAGAAAGCACTGGGAGCAAAACCAGTTCAATATGGAATTTAAAATCATAGGCCCAACTGTCTTCAGTCCATTTAGTGACAGGCATAACAAGACATACCGTAATCCAAATTGAATACTAACAGCTCTATTTCACGTACACATCCCTCCCAATGTGATTTCAATCTGTTAGAACTCAGTAAGAGAATATTCAAATTGGCAGTTTAGGAATCAGTAACTTTTGAAGCTCTTGCATTAGATTTGTCTAAATATGCAAATATATTCAACAAGCATTTTTTCAAGTAAGCATATTCCATCTAATGTTTGGCAAACATCCCCTTTTTTTCCCACCCCCCTCCCATATGTGTTTTTCACCCTCATTTGAGTAATGGCTAATCTTTTTCAATTGGGCACAGATCTTTTCTGCTTAATTATTATGCCAACTATACCAAAACAAAAACTAAATTGCACACACTCTCTCCCTCTCCCTCTCCCTCTCCCTCTCTCTCTCTCTCTCTCTCTCTCTCTCTCTCTCTCTCTCTCTCTCAAATATACTGTACACTCTGGCTCTGCTGGGAGTGTCTTTGTTTTTCCATAGTCCATGTAAAAGGACTCAACATCTCTCTCTCTCTGTCTCTCTCTCTCTCTCTCTCTCTCTCTCTCTCTGGCTCTCCGCTCCTCTTCCTTGTTGCACGACCAATACACGACATTACACACTTAGTAATTAGTGGCCTGCGTAGGCCATTTACTGAATTACCTTCAAACATTGACACACGATCTGCATGTAAGTGAAATGGTTCTATTGAATAGTTGCTGTGCATTTCCACATCCTCAGACTGTGCTCTCTCATCCTCACATTGGCTAAATGATGAACGCCAGCTCTCTGTCTGGGACTGATCCTCTGACAGCAAGACAGACAGGAGATCAATACACACAACTGCCCATCTCATCTCTGTTCTGTGCATTGGCTTTTCCTTCTCTTCTCTTAAACCCCCCAACCCAACCCATGCCCTGCCACTCCGTCCCCTCTACAAACACATGCCGTCCCCTCCCCTCCTTCCAACCCATCCACCTCCACTTCGCTCAGTCCTCCGTCCTGCTTTATAAAAAAACATGATCCCATTGACCCAAAAGCCGATGGGAAGCGTTGCTCTATAAACAGACTGATGCTCAATAGGAGGCGCTGAGCCCCCCAGGAAGGGAACGACTGCTGTAGTGGACAGGTGTGTTTCTGATGGAGGTAGTGGAGGGGGGCGGAAGAAGTGTGGGTGGGGGGACATCTAGCATCTGAGTAGTTTGGCATCATTTATCAGTTTTATTGCTTTACTGTCTTGTTGCTATCTGCCACCATCCCTGGCCAACCCCCACTGCCCTTCCTGCACCCGTGACCCCTGTTCCTACGCCACGTTCCCTTCGATCACTCCAGGTTCCTCCTGTGCAATTAAGCGGCGGCAGAGGGCGGGTAGATGAAAGGTGTGACATTTTGCTTTTGACTGCAGATGAATTCGGAGCGACGGAACGGACGGATGTGTCCAGGCGTAAATATGGATTTATTTTCCCTGCGTTCCCACACTAGTCCACTTTCCTCACTCCCGCTCTCCGAAGTGATGGGACCTGGCTTTAAGAAAGGGCGACATGTGCCTCAGACTCATCCTAAATCATGAGTTGACAGTTTAAAAGGGCACGATGCAATGCATGTTTTTTTTTCTGTCTCCATGGTTATTTTTCCCACTCGATAAGCTGGGCTATGTGTTTTGCACTTGTTTGTGTATTTGGTGGAGAGAGTATGTGTTACTGTTTCTCAAAAGGGTGTGTTTGTTGTTGTTGAGTATCTCTCTCCTCCTTGAATCCCTCCTAGTTACGGTTCCTTCTGTCTTTATAGTGTCAGTCATAGAGTGCGTGTGATAGCTGTACTGATGGACAGATGCCATTGGTTGAGATGGAGCAGGGCAGCATGAAGGCTGTGGGCCCTAAAAAGAGTCCACCCAACCCAAGTCCAATTGTGTCACCCAAACACTAACAAACACTTTAATCATCTAATGTCTCAATGTACTGTAGATGTTTTCATATATCCTACTTTTCTCTGTTGGGACGATCTTACTTTTGGAGGAAGGACTGATTTAGGATCACTTCATAATTTCATAGATTAGAATACGTTTCAGCATGTTGGTTAATGGAAGTTAATTAATGTTTGCTCACAGTCAGTCTCAACCATCGCCTTAGGTCCCCTTAATCTTAAGGATCCGCCCCTTTTTTTCAAATTTTTGCCTAAATTGACATACTCAAATCTAACCTCCCGGGTGGCGCAGTGGTCTAGGGCACTGCATCGCAGTGCTAGCTGCGCCACCAGAGTCTCTGGGTTCGCGCCCAGGCTGGGCTGGGTTCGCGCCCAGGCTCTGTCGCAGCCGGCCGCAACCGGGAGGTCCGTGGGGCGACGCACAATTGTCATAGCGTCGTCCGGTTTAGGGAGGGTTTGGCCGGTAGGGATATCCTTGTCTCAGTATGTAAAAAAAAAAAAATGTAATGAAAAATGTAATAAAATGTATGCACTCTACTGTAAGTCGCTCTGGATAAGAGCGTCTGCTAAATGACTAAAATGTAAATGTAAAATGTAACTGCCTGTAGCTCAGGACCTGAAGCAAGGATATGCATATTCTTGATACCATTTGAAAGGAAACACTTTGACGTTTGTGGAAATGTAAAATTAATGTAGGTGAATATAACACATTAGATCTGGTAAAAGATAATACAAAGATTTTCTTCCATCTTTGAAATGCAAGCGAAATGCCATAATGTATTAATCCAGCCCAGGCGCAATTTAGATTTTGGCCACTAGAAGGCAGCAGTGTTTGTGCAAAGAGTTAGACTGATCCAATGAACCATTGCATTTCAACATTTTGTATCAACACTACCCAAATGTGCCTAAATGCTTTTATTAATACATTTTCAAGTTCATAACTGTGCAGTCTCCTCAAACAATAGCAGGCTATTCTTTCACTGTAATAGCTACTGTAAATTGGACAGTGCAGTTAGATTAACAAGAATTTAAGCTTTCTGCCCATATCTGATATGTCTACGTCCTGGGCATTTGTTTTGTTACTTACAACCTCATGCTAATCACATTAGCCTACGTTTGCTCAACCATCCCGCGGGGGACCCACCGATCCTGTAGAGGTTTTAACTTCACTAGGGTAGGGAGCAGCATTCAGAATTTTGGATGAAAAGCGTGCCCAAATGAAACTGCCTGCTACTCAGGCCCAGAAGCTAGGATATGCATATAATTAGTCGATTTGGATAGAAAACACTCTAAAGTTTCCAAAACTGTTAAAATAATGTCTGTGAGTATAACAGAACTGATATGACAGGCGGAAACCTGAGGAAAATCCAACCAGGAAGTACTATTATTTTGAAAGGCTGTTTTTCCATTGAAAGCCTATCCATCATACAACGACTTAGGACCCAGTTCACGATATCTATGGCTTCCTTTACATGTGGCCAGTCTTTAGGCATTGTTTCAGGCTTTTACTCTGAAAAATGAGGGAGATACAGCACTTTCAATGAGAGGCCAGTGGAAATTTCCAGACATAAGTCCTGCCCATGATCGGGAACGCGCCTTTCTTGTTTCTCCTTTTCTATTGACGAAGCTTTTGTCCGTTTGAAATATTATTGATTATTTATGACAAAAACAACCTGAGGGTTGATTTTAAACATCGTTTGACATGTTTCTATTAACTTTTATTGTACTTTTTTGACTTTTCATCTTGATGTTGAGAGCGCGCATTGTGCCTTTAGATTTCTGAACTAAACCCACCAACAAAACGGAGGTTTTTGGACATAAAGAGGGACATTATCGAACAAAACAAACATTTATTGTCTAACATGAAGTCCTGTGAGTGCCATCTAATGAAGATCATCAAAGGTTAGTGATTAATTTAATTGCTATTTCTGACTTTTGTGAGCCCTCTCCTTGGCTGGAAAATGGCTGTATGGTTTTCTGTGACTAGGCGCTGACCTAACATAATCACATGGTGTGCTTTTTCCGTAAAGCCTTTTTGAAATCGGACACTGTTGGATTTACAAGAAGTTTATCTTTAAAATGATGTATGATACTTGTATGTTTGATGAATTTTAATTATGGGATTTCTGTTGTTTTGAATTTGGCGCACTGCAATTTCACTGGCTGTTGTCGAGGTGGGACGCTAGGGTCCCACTTGTACCAGAGAGGTTAAAGGAAAAGTTTACCTAAATTCCAGAAACTCCCAAGTGATTCCATACATTGAAACTAGTTCAGTGGAGTTTCCCCTCTCTCCCTCTCGCTCTTTCTCTGGAGTGCAGAACTGAGACAGCTGCAAAATTGAGTCACGTGACTTGTGACGTTGCTGGATGCAGGCCTCACTCTGCTCCGCAGTCAGTAATTGTAGGATTCACACATCTGAAAACTGTGGACAAATTCATTGTTTTATTGAAAGTGTACAGCTGAATTAGCTATTTTTGTTAAAAGTACTATCAGTTTTGAGTCAGGAAATGTATACTTTTCAACGTAAAATATTTGCGATTATTTTATATCATTATTTTATGTAGCAGATTGCCATGGCAGCGGAGATGGGTAACAACTGCACATGAGCGCCCTCGTGGGGGACACCCTGCTACTTAGAAACGTCACGATAATATGCCCTTATATGGAGGTTGGTGTCACATGTTTTTTGGGGGGTAGAACTAGTGAGGATATTGAAAGATGCAGTATGTAACTGTTGGGGTGACCCGAAAAAAAAAGAGGGTTCTAGATCGGTCATTCTCATTGAAAGCAAGTCTAAAAAGCGATAGATCGTGCACTATTTCTATGCTTTCCGTTTCACCTGGAAGACAGTACAGTGACATTATAGTTCTCTTAAAAAAACAACCAAGAACCTGTCTGATGACGTCAGGAGGAAGAGTAGCCTACTAGAGGGACGTTGACGTTGTCAAACCTTATTTAGTTGAGCCAGGGTAGCCTATTCTGACAAAAAATGTAGGCAAATTGAACTTCAGATGGCAGCCACCGTTTTAGAAACACTTCCCCAGGATCAACACAGTCTGGTGGTTGAATGCACAAGACAAGATATTTAAGTGCCTTTGAACATGGTATGGTACGTCTACATGACATGGTGTAATGCTAATAACACAATAAGAACACCTCAAACGTCAAGGATCAGGCTACGTACACCCAAACGCTTGCTTTCTCTTCTCAAACACACCTTTGTATTTTGGCACTGTGCCAGATCCAGTCCATGGGAAATACAGTAGAAACAGCTGTATCTTTTACTACCCTTCAGTTTTCTGCCCCCATAATTTCAGATTGCACATCTCGTTCATTTTCATCGTCGCTGAAGTGCTTGCTACACACACACACAGCGATGTAAAGTTGGCTGCAGGAGTTTGTACATCGTATTTACTACTTCTAATTGCTGCTAACCATTTTCTGCATCTCGATGTATCTTTTACCGGAAACTGTGACATTTTGTGTCTTCTTCCATTTATTTCCTGTATAAAGTGCAGCCAGGGAGCAAACACCAGCCTGCTCTTGCTACCATCAATTTTCCACTTTGCATAACTAACTTTACTTGTCATAAGGCTAACTCTACGAACTTTCGCAACAGCTCCTTCTCCCACCAAGTAAAATTGTGACATCAAGCTCCATATAAGGGCATATCGTGAGTAGGGTGTCCCCCAGGAGAACGCACATAGTTGTCACCCATCTCCACTGCTGTGGCAATCTGCTACATAAAATAAGTATATAAAATTATCACAAATGTTTTAGGTGGCAAAGTGCGCGTTTTACTTTTGACAAAAATAGCTATTTTGTCCGCTTTCCATAAAATAATGAATTTGTGAAGTTTGCAGATTTGTGAATCATGCATTCACTAACAACGGAGAAGAGCGAGGCCTGGATCCAGCAATGTCAAGTATCATATGACGTTGTTGTAGCCGTCTCAGTTCTGCAATCCAGGGAGCGAGAAGGGGAGAGGGCAAACTCCACTGAACTAGTTTCAATTTATGGAATCACTTGGGAGTTTCTTGATTTTGGGTAAACTTCTCCTTTAAACTTTGCTTCAGACTGAAGTAGAAATGGTCCTCAACTCTCAAGACCTGCTTTTGAATCACCAGAAGGAGAGGTTAATGGCATAATTATTCTAACAAACGTTTCAATGATATTTAAATGTCATACTTTGGAATATGAGCACAGAAGATACATGCAGTATGAGCCTTTGCACATTCAAATGGCAAACCTTTAAGGCATGTTGAAATTCTAGGCACATTCAGTAATAAATCTGTCAAATCTAATTTAATAGAGCACAGTAACCTTCATGGGCTATGCAAACTGCTATCATTTGATATAAATGTGATTTTCATGTAATTGGGACTGGCGAGTGGTGATCATTCCATCAATGTGATTTTTGTCTTCTTCAGTTCTTGGTTACCCGTCAGTAAGGGGAAAATAATCCCACTTTTCTAATACAGTATAATAACTAATTCACTTGCCTAATTATCATTTATCGAAGGAAATTAACATTTGTTTTAAGACACTGCTCTCTATAGTTGCCACAGTATGTCTATTCTTGTTTATAACTTATAGTAATTGCAAACGTATCAGTTGCGTGAAATTGTAGACATGATTGAGACGGTAAGAGAAATGTACCAGGGTATATCTGAAGACAGGGACATTGAATCATTCTCTACCACAACTACTAACACCATCTATTGTTTATTGATTGCTGATGACCTGTCATCCACAGAGGCTGAAGGTCAAAGTTCCTGCCTTCTCCTTCTCGCCAACGACCCCTTAAACTTGAGAAATCCATCATCAATATTGACACAGCTGCTCAGCTTCCAATGAAGACTGCTCCCCCCAAAAAACATAAACAATGCCAGGTGCACCAGGTGCATATTTCTAGAAAGAAAAAAAAATCTCCACTCAAGAAAACTTGATGAGTATGATCCCACTCCAACAGAAACAAGCTCATTTGAGGTAGCCTGTGAACATTGCAGTACGGGTGCTAAAACGTTTGCAGAGCTGCCTGCCATGATTGCTATCCATGGCAATTGAGATACTCGTAGAGGACACTTGAGTACCTGATTCATTAAGGTGGATTTTATACAACAAAGGGAGACAATGAAAAATAATGATGTTCTCCTGTGATTTGACCATAATACAGCTCTCTCTCTCTCTATCTCTCTCACTCTCCATTGGAGGAGGATGAGGTAGAACCAAATTAGTGGGTGTAAACATCAGAGCCAGACATTGGCCAAACAGAGACACGGAGGCAGGCAGGTGCACTGAGCTCCTCTGTCTCTCTGTAGCTCCCTAGCTCAGCTTGCCAGTTCACAGAATGTCAAGCGTGCTCCAAACATGCTGCGTTTAGAGAGCGCAATGACACTCAACCTGCTCTGAGACGCAGGGAGGCCCTTGAGTGCTTCTTTCATGTGTGTTCATCCACGGAGCGATTTAATTCCATTGTTTATTTCCTCTTTCAAGCATTTGTAGGTTAGATACTGGCTCTATCCCTGGTGGAGCTTCTCAATATGTAGCTAGTGACTCAATAAAGTCTGGGGTTTGTCATTTGTCTGTCTGAGTGACATTATGATGTGGCCACAGCCATCACACTGGCATACCCTGCTAAAATCAAATGTCATTTTATTCATTCGTCACATGCGTCGTAAACAACAGGAGCAGACTAACAGTGAAACTCGTCCTCGTAGGCCCTTGCCAACAATGCAGAGAGAAAGAAAATAGAGAAATAATAGAAAAGTAAAACACGTAATAATAAAAGTAATAATAACTACACAATGAGTAGCGATAACTTGGCTATGTGCATAGGGTACCAGTACCGAGTCGATGTGCAGGAGTACGAGATAATTGAGGTAGATAAGGGAATAAAGTGACATATGATAACAGTAGCAGCAGTGTATGTGATGAGTCAAAAGATAGTCCGAGTAGCTACAGTATTTGGTTAACTACTTAACTAACTATTTAGCAGTCTTATGGCTTAGAGGTAGAAGCTGTTCAGATGCCTGTTGGTTCGAGACTGGTTCCGCTTGCCGTGCGGTAGCAGAGAGAACAGTCTATGACTTGAGTGGCTGAAGCCTTTGACAATTTGTAGGGCCTTCCTCTGACACTGCCTGGCATAGAGATCGTGGATGGCAGGGAGCTCGGCCCTAGTGATGTACAGTATTAGGCTGTACATACTACCCTCTGTCGCGCCTTGCCAAGCAGTTGCCATACCAAGTGGTGATGCAGCCAGTCAAGATGCTCTCAGTGGTGCATCTGAGGACTTTCTGAGGATCTGAGGACCCAAATCCTTTCAGCCTCCTGAGGGGGAATAGGCCTTGTTGTGCCTTCTTCACGGCTACATTAGTGTGTGTGGACCATGGTAGATCCTTAGTGATGTGGACACAGAGGAACCTGAAGCTCTAGCTTGTCATATGAATGTTAGATTACATGAACACTCAATGTTGGACAACATCGGTTTCCCTTCTTTATTGGCTTGATCGACCAATCGCGGGGGGACAAAGCATCCATCAGACAACGACAGGACCAATCAGGAGCATTGATCCACTAAGGCTCCCAATCAGCAATAATCAGCCCGCTCTTTAGCCCAGAGGATACCAGACTATTGATCTTAACATAGTCTCTTAACTCTTCAAGCATTCTTTTTCATTAGTACTGTGACCTAACAGCACACAGAGACAGTGAGAGAATTGCTCTGGAGAGGGAGAGAGAAAGACAGAGTGACTGAGTGAGAGAGAGACGGAGAGAGAGAAAGAAAGAGAGAGAGAGTGCAAGAGAGAGAGAGAGAGAGAGAGAAGCAGTGAATAAGCAGCCAGCAATTAAGAGACAGATGACAGTTGTCTTTCAAGGGAATTCTCTGAGAAAGGGAAGGCGTTGGGAAGTTAAAGGCCAATTAACCTCTTTCTGATAACTGAGCTTCAAGAGAAGAAGAGAAAGGATGTGAAAAAAATGACAGTTTGTTAAGGAGATCCTTCATAATTTCCATGCAGCAAACAGAAAAATGATAGGATATGTGGATCGCGGATGCTTGTTCTTTCCAGAGAGAAAGAGAGATGGAGGGAGATTGTGAGGATGAGATATGGATGGTGGGAGACACAGAGACCACTAAGGCTTTGTCGTTAGTGATGGGTCAGCTAAGGATAATAGTAGATCTGTCTGGATCTATCTACACACAAAAGTAGTTTGATGACCCAGCCAGGGTCACATTCAGTCTGGCTTTGAGAAAATAGCTGTGACTGTACTGGAAGGCCAAGAGAGGGAAGATTGTTTCATTCTGTTGAAGCGGTCATCACCACTGAGCTAAAAACATCCCAAGCAGCCCAGTGTTATATCACCCAAACCATAAGGATACAGTTACTGTTGTGTCTAAATGAGATGAGTGATTGATCCAGCCATATTAAGTAGCATCAAAGGAATCTCTTGGCATTCTGGAGAGAAACAATAACATTTATCAATATAACATTTATTGAAATGGGAACATGATACCTATGTTGCCTTTGATTGGGCCAAGTGAGGGTACTTTAGATTTGTCTGTACTGAATAAGAAAAACCGAGTCAATGCCTGTGGCTGGAAAAGAAACACTACATTTGATTGACTTATTTCCCCCGATTAGCTTAAATCTCTGCCGAACTTCCCCAACGGCCTTCTGCTTTAACTGAATGACTTTGGCTTTGTAATTGTTTCAGTCACGTTGGCGGGAAAATCAGTAAGTGTGTATGTGGGGGTGGATGGGCTGTCTTGCCAGTGAGAGGAACCTGGGGAATAATCAGATTGATCTGGAGACAGAGGAACTTACAGCCTGTTTCTGTGTTGGCACAGAAACAAGAGCAACAACAGTGGGTACCTGATTAAGGCCTCACACACACACACACACACACACACACACACACACACACACACACACACACACACACACACACACACACACAGAGACACAGAGAGAGAGAGAGAGAGAGAGAGAGAGAGAGAGAGAGAGAGAGAGAGAGAGAGAGAGAGAGAGAGAGAGAGAGAGAGAGAGAGAGAGAGAGAGAGAGAGAGAGAGAGAGAGAGAGAGAGAGAGAGAGAGAAATACACCACGTAAAAAGAGCAGCACGTCAGAAATCAGCTCAATGTAATTGAAGAATCCATAGACTCTAACCACTTCTGGGAAAATTGGAAAACACTAAACAAACAACAACATGAAGAATTATCTATCCAAAATGGAGATGTAAACCACTTCTCCAATCTTTTTGGCTCTTTAACAAAGAATAAAGAGCAAAGCCATTTACAGGATCAAATACAAATCTTAGAATCAACTATTAAAGACTACCAGAACCCACTGGATTCTCCAATTACCTTGAATGAGCTACAGGACAAAATAAAAACCCTCCAACCCAAAAAGGCATGTGGTGTTGATGGTATCCTTAATGAAATGATCAAATATACAGACAACAAATTCCAATAAAACTCTTTAACATCATCCTTAGCTCTGGCATCTTCCCCAATATTTGGAACCAAGGACTGATCACCCCAATCCACAAAAGTGGAGACAAATTTGACCCCAATAACTACCGTGGGATATGCGTCAACAGCAACCTTGGGGAAATCCTTTGCATTATCATTAACAGCAGACTCGTACATTTCCTCAATGAAAACAATGTACTGAGCAAATGTCAAATTGGCTTTTTACCAAATTACCGTACAACGTATTCACCCTGCACACCCTAATTGACAACCAAACAAACCAAAACAAAGGCAAAGTCTTCTCATGCTTTGTTGATTTCAAAAAAGCTTTCGACTCAATTTGGCATGAGGGTCTGATATACAAATTGATGGAAAGTGGTGTTGGGGGTAAAACATACGACATTATAGAATCCATGTACACAAACAACAAGTGTGTGGTTAAAATTGGCAAAAACACACACATTTCTTCCCACAGGGCCGTGGGGTGAGACAGGGATGCAGTTTAAGCCCCACCCTCTTCAACATATATATCAACGAATTGGCGCGGGCACTAGAAAAGTCTGCAGCACCCGGCCTCACCCTACTAGAATCTGAAGTCAAATGTCTACTGTTTGCTGATGATCTGGTGCTTCTGTTACCAACCAAGGAGGGCATACAGCAGCACCTAGATATTCTGCACAGATTCTGCCAGACCTGGGCCCTGACTGTAAATCTCAGTAAGACCAAAATAATGGTGTTCCAAAAAAGTTCCAGTCGCCAGGACCACAAATACAAATTCCATCGAGACACCATTGCCCTAGAGCACACAAAAAACTATACATATCTTGGCCTTAACATCAGCGCCACAGGTAACTTCCACAAAGCTGTGAACGATCTGAGAGACAAGGCAAGAAGAGCATTCTATGCCATCAAAAGGAACATACAACATACCAATTAGGATCTGGCTAAAATACTTGAATCAGTCATAGAGCCCACTGCCCTTTATGGTTGTGAGGTCTGGGGTCCGCTCACCAACCAAGATTTCACAAAATGGGACAAACACCAAATTGAGACTCTGCATGCAGAATTCTGCAAAAATATCCTACGTGTACAACGTAGAACACCAAATAATGCATGCAGAGCAGAATTAGGCCGATACCCACTAATTATCAAAATCCAGAAAAAAGACGTTAAATTCTACAACCACCTAAAAGGAAGCGATTCCCAAACCTTCCATAACAAAGCCATCACCTACAGAGAGATGAACCTGGAGAAGAGTCCCCTAAGCAAGCTGGTCCTGGGGCTCTGATCACAAACACAAACAGACCCCACAGAGCCCCAGGACAGCAGCACAATTAGACCCAAGCAAATCATGAGAAAACAAAAAGATAATTACTTGACACATTGGAAAGAATTAACAAAAAAACTGAGCAAACTAGAATGCTATTTGGCCCTAAACAGAGAGTACACAGTGGCAGAATACCTGACCACTGTGACTGACCCACACTTAAGGAAAGCTTTGACTATGTACAGACTCAGTGAGCATAGCCTTGCTATTGAGAAAGGCCGCCGTAGGCAGACATGGCTCTCAAGAGAAGACAGGCTATTTGCACACTGCCCACAAAATGAGGTGGAAACTGAGCTGCACTTCCTAACCTCCTGCCCAATGTATGACCATATTAGAGACACATATTTGCCTCAGATTACACAGATCCACAAAGAATTCGAAAACAAACCCAATTTTGATAAACTCCCATATCTACTGGGTGAAATACCACAGTGTGCCATCACAGCAGCAACATTTGTGACCTGTTGCCACAAGAAAAGGGCAACCAGTGAAGAACAAACACCATTGTAAATACAACCCATATTTATGCTTATTTATTTTCCCTCGTGTACTTTAACCATTTGTACATTGTTACAACACTGTATATATACATAATATGACATGTGTAATGTCTTTATTGTTTTGAAACCTCTGTATGTGTAATGTTTACTGTTCATTTTTATTGTTTATTTCACTTTTGTATATTATCTACCTCACTTGCTTTGGCAATGTTAACACGTTTCCCATGCCAATAAAGTCCCTTGAATTGAATTGAATTGAATTGAGAGAGAGAGAGGGAAAAAGCGACAGAGACAGAGACAGAGAGAGAGAGATGATGTGTTATTTGGCACCTAGATTCTGACAGCTTGACATTGACGGAGCCCTTCGGTTTTGACTGTGTTATTGTCTCCCTACAAAATAGTCAAACTTGTCAAAACAAAACATGACTTTGTCATTAATAGTCCAGTAATGTGAATTGCACCTTAGGCAGTAATGAACCAATGCCAAAGCAATAAAAGATGAGAATGCACTTCCCAAATATTCAATCATCATCACCGCCAACACCATGACCAGTATAGAGAAAGCCCATGCTCTTAAACCAGCTGAGGGATGGGGCTGAAGAAATGTAACCACTTTCAAATTCAAAGACAGAGCTCTGGATGCAAGGACTGACCATCATTGGTATCACCATTATAGTTTGAACCATGTTTTGAGGCTATACAGTATTTGTTCACATTTACATTGTTTAAAAACAGTGGAATAAAACAAGCTTATATTTTGGGTTCTGATGGCGTACGACAGTTGAACTAAGCTCATAAGGCATTTTTCAGATATTTTTTCAAGAATCAGTGGGTATAATGTATGCCATTCATTTAAAAGTCAAAAAATGGAAATTGCAGAATGCCCCTTTAAGTCTTCCAGTGAGTCTGAATGTGAAATAGGGAGTCAGAGCTGCATGGCCCATTCCATTCACTCTCCTTCAAGTAATGGGCTGCCAGGTGAGAGTTGTGAAGATAAGACGGATGGAGGATACAGATAGAAGTGGGGCCTCTCCTCTGCTCTGCCGTGGCTGACTGGGGAAGGATGCACTCTCTGTGAATTGTCTTCAGGTGTCAACTTCAGACGGGCTACCTGGCTGCAACCCCATCTCCTCTATTCAGGCCTAATAGGCAATCCATCCATCCCCATTATCTCCAGCTCTTGTGATGGGCAGCTAATTAATCACAATTGTGTGAGTTTTTATTTAAAAAATTGGTCTCTCTCGGTCTTGTAACCCCCTTCTCCCTCAGAACAATGTTGTCTCATTTCCTCTATATACCCTAACAAGCAAGGGTTGGAACCAAAATAATTTCCCAATCGTTTCATTCTGAACAGAACCATTCTTTTTTTTGTTCCAACCAGCAAAATAAAGTTCAATCCCCAAAAAGTAATGGCTTATATTGTTCCTTTCTGTTCCTTTTGAAACCTCCGATTTAAAACATTTTTTTTTTTTTTACAATTAGCTCAACATCTCCAATCAGGGCAGATACAGCAGCTTGCTATGGAGCGGGCAAGTTATTTAAATGAAATGGACAGTGTAGGGCGCGAGATGCAACTGACATTTTGCTGATGGGGAGCGAGTGAGAGATGGTGTAGGAGGAGGCTTGGCTTGAAGCACTGGGCATCTTGTTGTTATGACAAGCATTATCTGAATCAGGCCCACAGGAGGAGTGGCTTCTATGAAGGGACATTGAATGTCTTTGAACTTCAGAGAGTTGGTATAATGTTGGACCAGCTAAAAAACTTGTGTGTGCAGAGTGGCATCAGAATTAAAATAAAAACATGTGTTTTTGTGGTTAATAAATCCATCTGTACACAGATCCCTCACAAGCGTACATATTGCACCGTACCCAAATACATCCTATGTAAACATACACATACAATGTCATGACAGCACTTGCATGTACACTGTATACCTGTATACTATGTATGTTGCACATGTCCACATTATTTTGGTATAATTTAGCATGTGCATGTATGTGTGTGTGTGTGTGTATGTGTGTGTGTGTGTGTGTGTGTGTGTGTGTGTGTGTGTGTGTGTGTGTGTGTGTGTGTGTGTGTGTGTGTGTGTGTCACGTTCCTGACCTGTTTTCTGTTAGTTTTGTATGTGTTAGTTGGTCAGGACGTGAGTTTGGGTGGGCAGTCTATGTTTTCTGTTTCTATGTTGGTTTTGGGTTGCCTGGTATGGCTCTCAATTAGAGGCAGGTGTTTGACGTTTCCTCTGATTGAGAGTCATATTAAGGTAGGTTGTTCTCACTGTTTGTTTGTGGGTGATTGTTTCCTGTGTCAGTGTCTGCGCACCACACGGGACTGTAGCGTTTCATTCGTTCGTTTGTAATAGTCTGTACCTGTTCCTACGTGCTTCGTGTTGTATGTAAGTTGTCATGGTGAAGGTCAGTCTACATTCGTTTTGGTTATTTTGTAATACTTCCAAGTGTTTGTTTTTCGTGTCTCGTCGTTTGATTTATTAAATCATTATGAATTCACACCCCGCTGCACGTTGGTCAAATCACTACTCCTCCTCTTCGTATGAAGAGGAGGAGGAACACCGTTACAGTGTGTGTGTGTGTGTGTGTGTGTGTGTGTGTGTGTGTGTGTGTGTGTGTGTGTGTGTGTGTGTGTGTGTGTGTGTGTGTGTGTGTGTGTGTTGGGGGTGTTTGTGTGTGTGTGTGTGTGTGTGAGTGTGCGTGCGTGTGTTTGCACATCCACAGAGATAATGATGTTTTGGTCATTGAACCCATGTCAGTCATGTTTTATTGTCTGAAGAAGCCTGAACCAAGAATCAATAGCCTGACGTTTGTGATTAAATGGGAGTGACACAAAGGGAGAGAGAGAGGAGAGTGAAAGAGAGAGAGAAAGGAAGAGATGGGCAGAAGGAATTACACCTCCAGCTCTGTTAGCTTTAGTATCCACAGTGTAGCAACGTGATCCCATATCATAGCCCTAGAGTTCATAAAGAATTAATAAACCTTAAATATCAAAGTTACTTTGTCTTCCTCAACACCTCATATTGCAGGAGCACTCCTGAGCCTATCCTTGACAGCCCTTTGATTCATTTCCTTTGGCCTGAAAGACAGGAAATTAATAGAAAGCTTGGATATTGTCAGGCGCTAAATGGAAAAGTACTACTTCTCCGCCTCGCTCTGGAGCCCGACGCTGCTGCTCTGGCAGGATCAATGCAGTGAGAGCTGCTTCTCAGTCCCCCTTGGCTGCTGCTTTCCTCTCTCACACGACCCTGAGTGGAGGCGGCTTCCAAAGTGTGTATAATTCATACAATGCCATGATCTGTCTCCGGTCCTGCATGGGCATCATCTGAGGAGTGACGTACTCCCTGCAGTCTGTGTCTTAATATACTTGTGAGGACTTTTTGGGACCAACAATTGATTCCCATTCAAAATCCTAACCCCTAACCCTAACACTGACCCTAACCCCTAACCCCTAACCCTGACCCTTACTCTAACCCTAAACCAAACTCTTAAATAGCCTTTTAACAAGTGAGGATCAGCAAAATATCCTTACTTCTCAGAATTTTAGTTAGTTTACTATTCTTGTGAGGACTTCTGGTACTCACAAGTATAGTAACACGTGTACACACACGCACACACACACACACACACACACACACACACACACACACACACACACACACACACACACACACACACACACACACACACACACACACACACACACACACACACACACACACACACACACACACACACACACACACACTTAACTTGTCAGAGGTCCTCTATTATGAGCCGGCCATAGTCTAACGTGTCAGAAGCCATAGCACAGTGTGAAACTAGAGTTCTCTCAGAGATATAGAGAAACAATATAGAATGGATAGGAATGGTTGATAAAGAAGGGACTTTCATAGAAAGTCATAGAAGGGGTAACTCAAAGCCTCCTTGCCCAGGGAAAGTGTCTGACTCACCGGGTACAAACACAATGCTCCTTTCCTTGTGGGGCTGAGATCCATAGAGATGCCTCTGGAAAGGAACAAAGGACCAAGAGGAGAACAAACACTTCAGGCTTATCCAGAGAAACTCTACAGGATTATAAAAGCGTCTGAACACAATTATGAATGGTACTTGGCCTTATGGACACACAGTAAATACAGATTTAATGTGACCTTAATGTATTCTTCTTCAGGGAGACTGCGATGTTATGAAATGACTAAAGGGGTCCATCAGAATAAGAGTAACTGACTTTGGCTGGGTCATAAGAATATCTCTGCTGGACATTACTTCTTGGGCAATGCCTCATGGTCATTGTGTTTAGCGTGGTCAATGAACCCTGCATGGTCAGCTGGCTGCTCCGTCAGCATGGTGCTCCACAGGGGTCACTGTTTCGTGTCTGCTGGTGTTGGTCTTGGCCAAGAAACAGAGGGCCAGAGACAGCGTGGGGCTGGGCTTCCTGCCAGAGCTTGGATCCAGCTGGGGTTTGGACCCGGGATCGGGTCACTACCACACACACCCTGCAGGAGAGCAAGGGGAACGTGGGGTCAGTTGAGTTAGCCCAACCTAGTTAACGGTAGTTAACCATTAGGACAGTATATTACTGTACACATAACAAGTGTAAAAAACATGTTTTTGAATACTAGTTGTACCTGCCAAAACCAGCACTTTATCTTGACACACTGCTGTACACAGGGTTTCTCGTTTTTTTCTTAACATTACACTAGAAATTGGGCATTCCAAGTTAGTGGTGCTCATCACTTGCGTTATTCATGGGTTCTGTCAGACTGTTTAAAAAAATTGAACATTTTCAATATCCACTTATCTACTCTGTCCCAAAAATATGTTATTTTGCTTCAGCCTTGGTAGGTGTGATCAACCTACTGTCAATATAAAATCATGAAAAGATGACTGTCTATGCCATTGTACTGGTCACACCATTCTCCTGTAGGATCCAAGCTCATATATGTGACCAGTACAATGGCATAGACAGTCATACTATCAACAAACTATCTGTTGACAACAAATACCTGCTAAGGTTAGGGTTAGGGTTAGGTTTAGAATAAGAGTTAAGGTAAGGGTTAAGATCAGGGTTAGGATAAGGGATTAGGTTGAGAGCTAGGGTTAGTAGATAGTTAGTTGAAATTGTACTGATAGTCTGTAGATTGTCTACAGAGCATCTACAGATGGACTATCCAAGTAAAGTGATAACCAATACTGTAGTTCAACTTCTTTCAGTAATATTATTATTGTCGCTCAAGGTTGCAAAAGCGGAATTCCATTTTTTTTAAACACCCAGCAATTCAAACCTCTGCACATCCTTCCCTGACAAAAGCCAGAATGTGTAGGAAGGATGTTTAGAACACACACAGTGGGGACTGTATAGTACTTGCATGACTCAAGCCATGCCTATCTACAATGGCCTGAGCTGTGACCTGAATAGGCTGGTTAAATGTTTGCTGATTGTGACGAAGACCAAGGGGAAGGAAGAAAGAAGGAAAATAAAACTAGTTGACTGCTGTATTGAAATGTTGGATTGGTCGGGTTCGAGGAAGACGGCCGAGGTGATTCGGTACAGCGTTAGCGTTTTGTGTTCCAGCGCTTGACCTAGACAATAGCCTCCGAGATGGAGCCCAGAGAGTGAGAGGGTCCTGGGAATGGATGCGGGAAGCATGACAAAGCTTTGCGTAATGATGTCGCTTTCAATTACTAACCTCTGTCGACCCTGTGCACAACGGAGGGCAACTAAGTTCCACCCAGAACAAAGAGAGCTGAGCTTCCCCACCTCCTCCAAGGAATCAATTGCGACAGAGATCAGAATGCTGACTGAGGCAAGGGAAGTGCCCAACTGAATCCAGAATCAAGAGTCACTATGCTGTGGCCAGGCGATGTGTTCCGACCATCAGGAACTATTGTGTGTGTGAGTGTGGGAGTGTGTCTGCATGCATAGTTTTCTATGCCCTATATGTCTGTTTGTGTTTGTGTATGTGTGTATATATTACTGTGGGGATATAAGACAGTTGGCTGTGCCAATGCCTGTTGTTCTGGAGCGGGCCTGACACCAGACTAGAAAGATTTCGTGCCGGGATGCTGCTTTAAACATTGCATGTGTGCGGCTGTCAATCTGTGTCCGTTCAAGAAGTCCAAGAGTATATAATGAGTCATGCGGAGTCGCTCGCTCTTGGTCCTGACACACTGCGCACACACAAGCCCAGTGCCGGGGTCAACACGTGTGGACACAGCGTCTCGCATGGAGGAAGGACGACCAAGACCCCTAGCGTGTCCAGAGGCCAGAAACACAGCTCGTATTGCCTGTGAGACCAACAACTTTCTCAGTAAAACTAATCATCACTGCTCTCACACAATCACCCCACCTGTCAGTTGTTGTGCTATAACACTTACAAGGAGATGTGAGACAGAATTTATAATGGAGACACACAGTGAGTTGAATTGATGTTAGGGGGTTCAGTCTAGAGTATATGTGGTGCTGTGGATCTTGATGTCAAATCTGTGAATAGATAAAGTAAAGGTCTGTGCCCCTTCTTGCCCCAGAGTCAGAGGAGTCAACGCCCCCCTGCTGTTGATGAGCCATATGGCCCTGGAAGATGGAGGTGTGTGCCCGTGTGGCAGCCATGCCATCCCTGTGCTGATTTCTCGTTATCGCAGTATAAATAGAAAGAGAAGACGGAAGAAGCGGTGCATCGTGTCACAGTTGTTTTTGACTTCGGTGTGAGACAGATGGTGCAAATTAATGACAAAGTCGGAAAAAAGACAGACATAAACAACTGCGGCGCCGGCAACCAAAAGTGAACAACTCACTTGTTATTAACAAAGTGGCACTGTCTATCTGACAGCTTTCGTGGGAGCATTAGCTCATCTCACCTCGATCACGTGTCACCCATTTGACTTTTGCCTGGCCTTTTGCCACTTCCGACACGTGACTGGTTGACGCTATACTCGTTGGCTTTTACTTTATTGGCTGTGTGAGCAGAGTGTGTGCTTGTGGCGGTGGCGGGTGGTGTGGGTGGGAGGAAGCATCGAGGAATTGCCGAGCGGAGCGGCAGATGCCTGTTGTCCTCTGAGGGGGCTGGCAGGCAGGCGAGGTGAGGCGGACAAGGAAGAGGCATGGGGGCTAACTGTAAATATAGCTCGGCACTGCTCCCCTCAGCTCCTGGACAGGCGATTCCATTAAATAGCCATGTATTTCCCAGCTCCTGGCTTTATTGCGGTGTTGCTCAGGGATTGAGTGCCCAGGAGGCTCTTCAACATTATTAGCAGCTCGCAGTACATAATCCCAGGGCAGATACTCGTCTATCAGCAGCCCAGACAGCCCAGACATAGGGCGAGTCAGAGAGAAGGAGACAGTGGTGAGAAGAGCGAGGGAGACAGACAGACAGACAGACAGACAGACAGACAGACAGACAGACAGACAGACAGACAGACAGACAGACAGACAGACAGACAGACAGACAGACAGACAGACGGACGGACGGACAGACAGACAGACAGACAGACAGACAGACAGACGGACAGACGGACAGACGGACGGACGGACGGACGGACGGATGGATGGAGGGACAGACAGACAGACCTTTTTTAAATTAGAAAGGGTTGCATTCACAAAATGAAAAGTTGACCATTTACAGTGTGTGTCAGCAAATCCATATCAAACCAGCAGTAAATGTTATTTCAACACCATTATTTTATGAATGGATAGATAGACGAACAGACAGACAATGGTTGATGGACATCACATGGTACCCTGTCTTTCCAAAGGTCCTTTGTGTCTCAATAAGCCCCTGCACAGGAGAACAGTGCCACCACACAGACAGACTCTGTTAGCCTCTGCCTGGTTCTAGAAACTTCTACTGGGTAGTTCCAGGTATTGATGGGTTGGTTCTACAGTACCTGGATGTACATAGAGACAGACAGAGGTTAGCAGTTGGCTGAAATGTACATGTCTAGGTTCACGACCCGTGGATCTGGGCCTGGATTTAATCAGATCAGCGTTAACCCTGGTTAGCTGACAAACGCATTGCTTTTCATTGATTTAGTTTAGGAGGTGTTGGAGGTGTAACTGCGCTAGAGCTGTCAAATCGGTGAGCGGGGGCTCTTTTGGCCATGAAACCACACCCGTCCTTATATCCTAACTGCGTTAGAAGTTCAGAAAGAGAAAGGCCATATAAAACTAATGACACTCAAATTCAAATTCCTTTAACTAAATAATAAGGATTCCTATCAGCCTAATCAAGGTGTAGATTACATTCCACATTCCAGTGTTAGAACGTGTAACACGGCCGCAATGGATTTCTACTAATGTGACTCGGGACATGTGACTTGGTGATGTCTGCATCAGGTATAGCGACGGGAGCTGCTTGTGGATTAGACAGCTCCAATGCAGTTAGACCTCCAAAAACTCCTAAACAAAAGCAATGACAAGATATGTGTTTGTCAGTTACTGTGGATTACCACGTATCTGATTAAACCCTGAACCTGGTATCAGGAGGGTTAGCTAAGTACAGTTCGACCTACATTGACTCATTTCAGTGTTGATTTTTAGCTATTTTTATTCTTCCTGTCATCTGTTTACAAAATGGAGTTGTTTATGTCACAGCCCCAGACATTTATCACATTGGCGCTATAAGCTGATTGAGTGAGTTGCCTTTGTTTGGCAACTGTTTAATAACTAGCTTACTGGAATTCCAGCTATTTGTAGCATTATCTTTAGGCTAATGTTGATTTTCATTCCATTGTGTCTTGTCTCTACTAGCTATTGGACATTCAGATCTCTGCAAGATGCATTGACGTGTGGTGTCATTTCTATTGCTGCCATGGTATAAGGGATCTAACTCGGACATGCAGAGCCTACTTGACAATCTATAGTTAATGGATCCTAAGTCGACAGTGTAACGGTGTAAGGGGTGCGTAACTGGTGGCAGTGAAGTCAAACGCAGGAGAGCAGAACTTGGTAAATAGCCGGAGCCGTTTAATAAACATAACTACCGGCATACAAAAACAACAAACACATGGGCACAAAACCCGTATCGCACCAATCACACAATGCACACGTACTTACAAATAAACAATTCCCGACAAGGACATGGGGGAAACAGAGGGAACATATACAACATGTAATTAGGGAATTGAAACCAGGTGAGTGTGAAAACAAGACAAAACAAATGGAACATGAAAAATGGATCGGCGATGGCTAGAAGACCGGTGACGTCGACCGCCGAACACCGCCCGAACAAGGAAAGGAACCGACTTCGAAAGAAGTCGTGACAAACGGTTACATTCTAAACTCTGTGTAACTGTTACATTCTAAACTCTGTATAACTGTTACATTCTAAACTCTGTGTAACTGTTACATTCTAAACTCTGTGTAACTGTTACATTCTAAACTCTTAGTAACTGTTACGTTCTAAACTCTGAATAACTGTTACATTCTAAACTCTGTGTAACTATTACATTCTAAACTCTTAGTAACTGTTACATTCTAAACTCTGTGTAACTGTTACATTCTAAACTCTGTGTAACTGTTACATTCTAAACTCTGTGTAACTGTTACATTCTAAACTCTGTGTAACTGTTACATTCTAAACTCTGTGTAACTGTTACCTTCTAAACTCTGTGTAACTGTTACCTTCTAAACTCTGTGTAACTGTTACGTTCTAAACTCTGTGTAACTGTTACATTCTAAACTCTTAGTAACTGTTACATTCTAAACTCTGTGTAACTGTTACATTCTAAACTCTGTGTAACTGTTACATTCTAAACTCTGTGTAACTGTTACATTCTAAACTCTGTGTAACTGTTACGTTCTAAAGTGCATTTTGACAACTGTGTCTCCATTTTACACTTTCAAAATATCACCTTTTCTTTTACTGTGGTATTTTCATACTGGTACGTTGCCACCTCAGACGACCCTATATCGTCTCTGTCTGGCCTTCCATTTCAAAGCTAACACTCAAAGTGTTTTTGGTTCTACCTTAGCATTAATGTAAAAATGCTCCTCTCTGTTAGGTTAATGATGTAGTTACTACAAAGTTCAGGTGCTGCTTGGAGAGGTGTGTCTGCAGTCCTTTATAGACTAATCTTGACATACTAAAACGTTCTGCAGTAAGAGCACCGTTGAAAATGTTCTCTAGTTGTAATAATTTCCAAGATATTTGTTAGCCCTACCACCCAGGTTTGGTGTGTGTCAGCTGCATGACTAGTGGGTGAGGGAGGGGGTGTATGAGCTGAGGTCACTATACTTTATGTGTATTTGCATGTGCTCTCCACCATGTGTCTCTAGACCCTGCAGGCTACCCCTCCAGCACCCTGGCACTGCCAACTCTGCGAACTCTGCCAGCCACACTGCTTGGCTTTGGTTGATCACCCCCACTGCAGAGATATATTGGCTTCTGTAAGCTCCTGCTCCACCACACTCCCATCAGCCAATCATCCCTCTCCCTCTCTCTCTCTCGCTCTCATCATCTCTATCTCCTGGCTGTGACATTTGCCATTTAGTGAAGGGAAGGAGGGTGGACCCTTATCCAAAAAAACATGACATTTCCGCCCTCCATCCCTCTCTCCTTCATCACAGACATGTCTGGAGACAGTACAGTATAACTGACATTGGGTAAAAATGGACCTAGCTCGGATGATGTCATCAATATGCACTTCACCGCGTCATGCTAGTTGTTCAGAATGTGAGCTGTTGTTCCTACTCGTGTGTTTGTTTTTCAAATACCCTTTCTCAGTATCCTCACTGGAGAGGAAAACGAACGCCTGCCTTATAATTTAGAGGTAACTGCTGCTTCACTTCCTGTGATCAGGAGTAAAGGTTAATGTATGTTAATGAATGCTTGCTGAATGTCATGAGGAATGTGTTGCTGCTTCTGTGGGTATTATACTGTAGTACCAGTATGTGCCATTCATACTGATGCTCTAGATCATGTCTGCTGAGACCACTTAATGTTAGAGCATCTCTATCGCCATCTCCTTTATTCATTCATTTATTCATCCCTGTAACACACCTCCCCTCTTACGGTCAAGGTCTGCACACAATGGCATACTTTTTCCTACAGTAGTACACTACTTTTGAATAGGTTCCACAAGGGCTATGGTCAAAATTAGTGCACTATGTAAGCAAATAGTGTCATAGTGCACTACTTTTGTGAGAAGAAACATTTCAGGGGGTGCTGCAGCACCCTCAGCACCCCTACTTCCTGCGGCTATGAACAGGGTGCCATTTGGGATGCAGACAAGCATTTGTAATAACCAAATAAGTCTGCACACACACCCTGTCAGATCCTTCTGCCCTCCCACCCCTTTCCCTCTCCACCAATAACAGCAGGGTGGTGGTGACACATATGGCCAATTAAAGGTGGAAGTGGAGACGATGATCTGAGTTGAAAGCTTTTTCACACGTGGCAGGTGGCCAGACAGCCAGAGGGAGGAGGTGGAGTGGGGAGAAGGGGTGGGGGGTGGTGGCAGGGCCGGCTCCAGGCATAAGTGAAATAAGCTGTCGCTTAGGGCCCCATGCCGCTAGCAGGCCCTCAACCCCAAAAAACATTATATTTGGATTTTTTAGGTACTCAGTCAGCATCTCAACTTACTGTTTAAATTTTAAATTTTAATTATTTTGCCACTATGGCCTATTTATTGCCTTACCTCCCTAATCTTACTACATTTGCACATGCTGTATATAGATTTTTCTATTGTGTTATTGACTGTACTTTGTTTATCCCATGTGTAACTCTGTGTTATTGTTTTTGTCACACTGCTTTGCTTTATCTTGGCCAGGTCGCAGTTGTAAATGAGAACTTGTTCTCAACTGGCCTACCTGGTTAAATAAATAAAGGTGAAATAAAAAATACAATTAGAGTTTGAATAGTAGAATACACAAGGTTAAAGTTCAACATTTGGTTGCGCATCAGCAATTTCTCTTGTTATGTCAGTCACTCAATTAGCCATGTCAGCGAACCATTTTTAGATTGGTGAATTAGTCTAGCCAACTATCATGGCCTAATACTGACCGGTTACGCAATGCAGGGGAACATGCCCAGGGGCCCTGACCTCCAGGGGACCTCCACTGATTTGTTAGTCACTCTCACTTTGATATCATTAGCATGGCATAAGTCAGGGCAAAATGTGTATTGCAGGAAATTCCCTTTAAAATGTACATTTCTCTCCACTGTCACTAAAATGTTTTGCCCGCTTAGGGCCCCCAAAAGGCTAGACACGGCCCTGGGTGGTGGTTAGGTGGGGAGGATGGAGAGAAACTCACAAGTAGCCCTCCTCTCTCCCAGGCAAATCAAATACAAATGTTTCTTGATCAATGCGGTCCCTTAACTTCCCTTTATTGCTCTACCTAGGGAAACGGGGGGTGGGCCTAAAGGAGGGGGAAGCAATGTTCACTTCATAAATCATGCAGAAAAAAAATGTCAGGGGGGTAATTGTGGTTTTCTAACACCCTTTAAAGGGAGGCAGATTTTATAAGTGGGTTAACATCACCAGTCGAACCTAATTTCTTCTCATTACACACACAGAGGTATCATCAAGCCTGAAATGTTGCATGGCTACCCTAGGAACATTGGCCTAATTTCCCACAAATACACACTTACAGAACAGGCCCAAACTCCTACACACAGCACAACACCAGGTCCAAACTCATACACACAGCACAACACCAGGTCCACACTCCTACACACAGCACAACACCAGGTCCACACTCCTACACACAGCACAACACCAGGTCCACACTCCTACACACAGCACAACACCAGGTCCACACTCCTACACACAGCACAACACCAGGTCCAAACTCCTACACACAGCACAACACCAAGTCCAAACTCCTACACACAGCACAACACCAGGTCCAAACTCCTACACACAGCACAACACCAGGTCCAAACTCATACACACAGCACAACACCAGGTCCAAACTCCTACACACAGCACAACACCAGGTCCAAACTCCTACACACAGCACAACACCAGGTCCAAACTCCTACACACAGCACAACACCAGGTCCAAACTCCTACACACAGCACAACACCAGGTCCAAACTCCTACACACAGCACAACACCAGGTCCAAACTCCTACACACAGCACAACACCAGGTCCACACTCCTACACACAGCGCAACACCAAAGGCACATACTGTTAAAAATTCGTTTTTTAAAAAACTTTAGATTCTGAAACAACTATAACTGTTAAATGTTCATACATAAACGCATTTCAGTAGAGCGTTTCAGACTCAAATTAGTTCAGACTCAATTTAAAAAACGAATATTCTTCAATCATTGGCTCATTTGCTGTAATGAATTGTGCAGGAAATGGCTTGTTAATATGTGCAGTCTCATCACACACAACTAACCTCTAATGATCTCCACAGCTCCAGTTTTCTCCTCAGTACATCCAAACCCCAGTGTTTTCCCAAATAGATGGCACAGATAAGTTCAACCATTTAGCGCCAGAATGTAATTTTCGTTGCAGTTTTTCCCTAATTTCCTTCATTCTCACTTCCCATATCTCCCCCACCCCTCCTCCCGCTCAACTTTTTTGCTATTTTTACTCATGACTACCAGTAATATTTTGTAAAGCCTGTGTGTCTATGTACGCTGATGACTCAACATTATACACGTCAGCTAGCATAGCAAATTAAATCACTGCAGCAGCTAACAAAGAGCTGCAGTCAGTTTTAGAATGGGTGACAACTAATAAGCTAGTCCTGTTATATAACAACAACTAAAAGCATTGTATTTGGGACACATTATTCACTAAACCCCAAACCTCATCTAAATCTTGTAATGAATAATATGGCAATTGAGCAAGTTGAGGAGACTAAACTACTTGGTGTAACCCTAGATTGCAAACTGACATCAAAACATATTGATTCAACGGTAGCGAAAATGGAGAGAGGTCCGTCTGTGATAAAGAGCTGCTCTTATTTCTTGACATCACAATCAACAAAACAAGTCCTACAGGCCTTAGTTTTATCACACCTGGACTACTGCCCAGTTATATGGTCAAGTGCCACAAAAAAGAACACAATCAAATTCCAGTTGGCTCACAGCAGAGCAGCACGACTGGCCCTAAAAATGTACATAGAGGGCCAATATCAATAAGGTGTTTGTCAATCTCTACTGGCTCAAAGTTGAGGAGAGATTGACTGCATCAGTACTTGTCTTTGTGAGAGGTCTTGACGTGTGGAAAGCACCAAACTGTCTGTTCAAGCAGCTCACACACAGCTCAGACACCTATACAAACCCCACAAGACATGCCACCAGGGGTCTCTTCACAGTCCCCAAGTCCAGAACAGAGTCTGGGAGACGTGCAGTACTACATATAGGAATGACTAAATGGAACTCTCTTCCGCATCAACTAACTCGAGCGAGCAGTAAAATCAGATATAAAAACAGAGAAAACAATACCTCATGGCACAACGCGGTCTAATATACACGTTGTAATGTTGTGGTATTGTGGATTATGGCACCTCTGGCCCCCCTCTGCTTCTTCCCGGCCCTCTCATGACCTGTCACTATCAGTTTGTTAATATTCTACTGAGTCCGCTATGCTAGAAAACATGCATACTTTCATTACCACTCTCTTTCTCTCACTGACTCTGTCTCTCTCACACACGCGCACTCAAGCGCACACACACAAACACACACAAACACACACAAACACAGGAAAGGCTCACACTTTCACACATACATTTGACTTCCTGTGAGCTAGCTAGTGTGATGCCATGGACAAGGGACCATTATGGGGGATGGTGTATACACTCTATAATCTGTTCTACTCTCTAGGCCTTTAAACTGTTCACTCTTTGTTGAAAAGGGGCTATCATTTGTGCAGTGACCTGGGGTAACCCACTGCAGCAAGCCTGGGCTCCCATTCCCCCCAATACATATGTCTGACTGCCAGCTGTGATTGGGGCCTCTGATCCCCCTGCGGGTACTGCACTACTACATATAGGAATGACTAAATGGAACTCTCTTCCGCATCAACTAACTCGAGCGAGCAGTAAAATCAGATATAAAAACAGAGAAAACAATACCTCATGGCACAACGCGGTCTAATATACACGTTGTAATGTTGTGGTATTGTGGATTATACATTGTACATTGTCATTTTTATAAATGTGTATTTAACCCTTATTTTACCAGGTAAGTTGACTGAGAACACATTCTCATTTACAGCAACAACCTGGGGAATAGATACAGGGGAGAGGAGGGGGGATGAATAACAGTGTAATGATATAAACCCTGCTTAGACCCCAGGAAACGTAGCTGCTGCCTTGGCAACAACTAATGGGGAGCCTAATAAATACTAAATATGAAATACAAAAATTCATGAATTGTGTATTTATGTTGAAGAATGTGAAATTCCATGAAAATAATGGCATTAATTGGCATTCTCATTCTCTTCATCTCTCTCTTGCTCTCTCCCTCTTTCCTCTCACACATTTCAATTTGCCAATAAGAATCTCCCAGCGTTTCCCTCTCTTACGGTGTTTTGTCAGCGCTCTCTCTTCATCTCCGGATAAATTGATTGATTTCTGCTCTCTCTGGGATGATTAATCCCACAGTGGTTATACAAATAGCCTGACAGAATCCCCCTGTAATGGATTCACAGTGAGACCCCTCCATTTATACAGCTAATGAGATGTGGTTATAGAGCAGAGGTGAGTGGGACAGTGCTACTATACTGTATGTAGGTGGGTAACTCACGTCCGTCAGGATCAGAGCGCTTAGCTGCTAAATATCTGTTTAATGAGAATGGGAGAGACAGAGAGATGATTAGAGTAAGAGAGGCTAGGCAGTATAGCTGTACGTGGGATTTATCTGATCTGAAGAGGGCCCTCAGGAGCTTTACTGTAGATGGCTGATTAAAGGTATTCTCTCTTGCCATAACACCCAACCTTGTATAGTATCCCAGTGTGCACCTCACCTCGCCTCACACCCTTGAGTCATTGCTCGTGCCATGACAACCCCTCCCAAAATCCTTGGATCTGTCATTGAACTAAGACCCCTTTAGGCTGTTGACAGTATTTCAGCTGGTGATGATGCCTGTCCATTTAGCATGTATCCCTTTACATGTCCAATTGACTTTGTCAGGAGGCATATCAGCAAAAATGTTGGTTGTGGGCTCAATACTAAGAGGGATAGATAGAGAGAGACAGCTGAACTTTACTGGGTCTGAGACGTGGCAGCAGCTGCAGACATGTCAGTGTCCCACATACATTACAGCGCTCTGGCTGTTTTTGGCAGGTCTGGAGGAACGGGGTTGGAGGAGGCCGGAGGAGAGGACTGCAGGGGAGCTTCTCTCTCGCTGCAGCTGGGCGTGGGAAGGGGGACTGGGAACTGTGGATGGCATGGTTCAGTGGAGTGTACTCCTTGCACACTGCTCTGTCCATCTGTGTCACACCCCACAGCGTACAACCTCTATCATCTTCTGTCAGAAGTCAGCAGGACAGAACTCCTGGGTTGCCTAAGCAGTCACAGGAGGAGGGATGGGGGAGGAGAGGGGAGAGAGAAAGGTGGAAGAAAGTGGGGGAGGGATCGGGGAGGAGAGGAGAAGGGAGGACAGAGAGGAGTGAGGAGAAGGGAAGCGAGGAAGGAGGGAAAGGAGAGGGGAGGAGGATGGGGGAGAAGAGAAGGGAGGAGAATAGAGGAGGATGGCGGGGGAGAGAGAGACGGAGAACATAGTCCATTCCTAGTATGTAAAAACACATGTAGGACCCGCAGGGGGATCAGAGGCCCCAATCACAGCTGGCAGTCAGACATATGTATTGGGGGGAATGGGAGCCCAGGCTTGCTGCAGTGGGTTACCCCAGGTCACTGCACAAATGATAGCCCCTTTTCAACAAAGAGTGAACAGTTTAAAGGCCTAGAGAGTAGAACAGATTATAGAGTGTATACACCATCCCCCATAATGGTCCCTTGTCCATGGCATCACACTAGCTAGCTCACAGGAAGTCAAATGTATGTGTGAAAGTGTGAGCCTTTCCTGTGTTTGTGTGTGTTTGTGTGTGTTTGTGTGTGTGCGCTTGAGTGCGCGTGTGTGAGAGAGACAGAGTCAGTGAGAGAAAGAGAGTGGTAATGAAAGTATGCATGTTTTCTAGCATAGCGGACTCAGTAGAATATTAACAAACTGATAGTGACAGGTCACGAGAGGGCCGGGAAGAAGCAGAGGGGGGCCAGAGGTGCCATCTCTCATCCCTCAGCGCTGGGCCTCACTGGCACAAAACAGAGAACAGCAGAGAGGAGAGAGAACAAGCCTTCTGGTGCCAGTAAGGGCATACAGTTTGTCTGTCCCTAGCCCACCCTCCTTTACAATAGGCCGAGGCTGCGGATCCGTAGGTAACCGCCCAGTTCCGCCCCTGTCCCGCCTCCTTGATCCCGCTGGAAAGATCCGTGTCATGTTCCGCACATGTGTTTCTATGCCGCTACCTAACGCACACATTTTTGTTGCCACCCTCCCTTCACATTTCTCACTGTCAATCGTGAATTATGTCCATGCAGCATCTGCATGCCAATCAAGTGGGGGTTCGACCCAGGGAACCATACAAGCTAGAACCGCCACTGACTGTGAGCTAATGTTACAGCAGATGGTGTAAAAAATTTGTAGCATAACTGTGTTTTGTTTCAATCAAATACATATTTTGCTTAGTGGCGTGCGCTGTTGAGTTGTGGCCACGTGAGAGAAACATTTGAGCATTTTCACAAGCATCCTAAAATCGAATAAGAAATTAGGTGGTGTTTGTTTCTTACAGTAATGTTATAATATGCTATTATATGTGACACGATTCAGGGGAGTCGCAAGTCACGACTTCACAGGGAGAGCAATTAGAACGTAATTATTTTTTTTTAAATCAAAATGCGTAAGTAAAACTATGTGGTTCTGTACAATACAGCGTTCATTTTGGCAGCTATATTCAATAAAGTTTTAGTCACATTTTGGTCATTTCTTCCTTGTTAGTTTTAGTTATTATCAGTCGACTAAAACTCTGGACCCTTTTAGTTTAGTTTTAGTCACAGTCATTTTAGTCCCAGTTTAATGAGTGCATTTGTTTTCTACTATTCCCCCCAAACTGCTGATTTCCAGTATTTTTACTAACCTAATATCCCTGCAGTCAATGCCTATAGTTAGTAAATGTTATCAGTGCTGGTGGTGATAACAACAGTGGACCTTGATTTGAGGTGAGAAGGTTCAGGTTTTTTAAAGATCAAGCTCACAGCTGCAGTTTATTTTTGGAATAACACCATTGCTGTGCTTCTGCATGACGGTTCAAGGTTAAGTTCTGTGTCTCAGACGTCAACGGTGAAAACTGAGGTGGAGTTGAAGAAGATAATTATGGACCATCACTTTGGGGGATGTTTGCCTCTGGAGGAAGTGCAAACCTGGCAGGGGAGTTGTGTTTCTGCTGACTCTTACAACTGCAGCCTGTCAGTGGATATTACGGTACGTGTGTTTTTGTGAGAGTGTGAATGTTTATGCAATAACGTGTGTTTGTGTGTGTGTGTGTGTGTGTGTGTGTGTGTGTGTGTGTGTGTGTGTGTGTGTGTGTGTGTGTGTGTGTGTGTGTGTGTGTGTATGTATGTGTGTGTGTGTGTGTGTGTGTGTGTGTGCACAAGTAGTGTACGTTTAGCTAATAGCACTACCCTATATTTCTTTGCAGTGTGAAGTATCTCCAGGTACAGAGGTGAGAGAGAAAGAGAGAGAGTTTTCCCCTCAGTGCAGGAACCATTAGTCAGAATGCAGGTGATTTATTGGTTGTCTCCTTGCAGAATTTAAATTAACTGTGCTGCTGTACAGGGGAGGGAGGGACACAGGGGGGAGACAGGGTGAGGGAGGGAGCGACACAGTGCTTTTCAGTTGCTCCCATTTGTGCTCTATCGCTCACTCAATCTGACTCTCTCTCTCTCTCTCTCTCTCTCTCTCTCTCTCTCTCTCTCTCTCTCTCTCTCTCGCTCTCTTAGATGACTAAGCAGGAGAAATGTACAGTGAGATTGGACTGATTCAGACAGTACAATAATAAGCCAAGTGTGCAGTAAAAGGCCTTAGACGAAGTACTGAGGCCAACATTACATTGCAGATTATTGATCCACCACAACACACTTCCTCTTCAAGTTCAAAGTTGTTTAAGTGTGCTAAAGATGAAAGGAATGGGATAGCAGTTCAGGACAGACAGTAAGGGTTAAGTAGTTAAAACTTCTTATGGCTGCAAGGGGCAGTATTGAGTAGCCAGTTAAATCGTGCCCATTTCAAACGGCCTCGTACTCAATTCTTGCTCGTACAATATGCATATTATTATTACTATTGGATAGAAAACACTCTCTAGTTTCTAAAACCGTTTGAATTATTTCTCTGAGTGAAACAGAACTCATTCTGCAGCACATTTCCTGACCAGGAAGTGGAATGTCAGAAATCGATGCTCTGTTCAACTTCCTGCCTATACATGGGAATGATACGTAAGAGTCTACGTACACTTCATACACCTTCCCCTGGTTGTCAAGAGGCGGTGAGAGAAGAAATTTCGTGTTTATCTTGGTCTGAGGTGGAATTAAAGCTCTTTGTATGACGTGACCGTCCATTTCCTGTTTCTGGAGCGCGCGAAAGGGGACATGGATTTGCCTTCTGTTTAGCTGTCGTTATGGACGACTAACATCTCCGGTTTAGATTTTATTTGATACATGTGACCATATCATCGTAAAGTATGTTTTTTCAATATAGTTTAATCAGATTATTGAAATTTTTTCGGGAGTTTTGCCGTGTTCCGTTCTCTGACTTTGTTGACGTTGGAGAGATCCGTGCCACTTGGCAAGTGCCCATGCTAAATCAAGAGGGAAATTTGCCGTTCCAGATCCAAACAACGACTGTTCTGGACAAAGGACACCTTGTCCAACATTCTGACGGAAGATCACCAAAAGTAAGAAACATTTTATGATGCTATTTCTAATATCTGTCGTGCATGTGAACTGGTCGTCGGCGCCCAAGTGTTTCTGGCTATTGTGGCTACGCTAATATAACGCTATATTGTGTTTTCGCTGTAAAACACTTGATAAATCGGAAATATTGTCTGGAATCACAAGATGCCTGTCTTTCAATTGCTGTACACTATGTATTTTTCAGAAATGTTTTATGATGAGTATTTAGTTATTTGGCGTTGGTGTCTGTAATTTTTCTGTCTGCTTTCGGTGCAATTTCTGACTGTAGCTGCAATGTAAACTATGATTTATACCTGAAATATGCACATTTTTCGAACAAAACATATGCTATACAATAAATATGTTATCAGACTGTCATCTGATGAAGTTGTTTCTTGGTTAGTGGCTATTTATATCTTTATTTGGTCGAATTTGTGATAGCTACTGATGGAGTAAAAAACTGATGGAGTAAGAAAAGTGGTGTCTTTTGCTAACGTGGTTAGCTAATAGATTTACATATTGTGTCTTCCCTGTAAAACATTTTAAAAATCGGACATGTTGGCTTGATTCACAAGATGTGTACCTTTCATATGCTGTATTGAAATATTAAAAAAAAAAAATCTTTTGAATTTCGCGCCCTGCACTTTGAGCTGGCTGTTGTCATAAGTGTACCGACGTCGGGCTGCACCCCAAACAGGTTAAAAGTGTTCTGAGAATCAGAACTTAATGTTTACTGAGTATCCCAGTTAATGGATTTCTGAGTATCAGCACCATACACTTGCCACTACTACTGTATGATCAAGCATATACATCAACATATTACATAGTCCTATAAGTATAAATAATAAACGTGCCTCTGCTTGCTGTACCAGTGTTATAGGACATAGTGACTGTGATAGTAATCAGAGCACCTCTCATTATATCAAGCTGTGTCTTTTCCCTCCTCTCAGATCCATATTAATGATGTTCTGTAGCATACACTCCTCCCTGACAGCTAGATGATGTATAATTGAGAGAGGAGACGTCCATGCCTGGAGTGGAACTCAGATCGCTGATGATGAGTGTGACTCACAGCCAAGCACTCCAAGTTCATCAGAATTCTTTCCACATTGCTCATGATTAATCTAGACCACTTCATTACCATAAATACTTAAGGAGACAAAGCTTGTGGGTTCTCCCTTCTCCGGCTGGGTAGTCTTTGGTGATTGGCTGGGCCAGAGTCCCAAGGTGCAACACTGCGTGAGAGAGGAGGCTAAGGCTCACTCTAGGTGACATGGTGCGTCTGCCTCACAGCCTAGTGAGGAACTGCTCTTCAAAAACACTATAATGATATGAATATACTATGTATAGGCAATCCAAGATGTGTATGATTCTTTGAGTGAGTGTGTGTGTGCTAGTTTAAGTGTTGTTATTGTGTCTGTGTGTTACCGTGGCGTGTGCCTTTGTGCGTGTTTATCGGTGTGTGTGTTTTGCTCTGATATTAGCTGAGAGTTTTCTAGCTGGAGATGTGCTTTTTCAGTGCATACAATTATCTCAAAGTCTTCCCCCTACTTCCTCCCTCAGCTCCTCAGGCCAAACTGTATGTAGTCATTACGCATCTATTTCCCCTGTGAGTGTCCTCGTCCTTTTGTGTACTTATGAGCTTACTGCTGAACAGTAATAAGGAGCCACGCATTATATAATACTTCACTGATATCAATATTTACATTGCCACGAAGCACTTCATGCTGTTGAATATTTCGGACTAATTTTAGATTCATGCTGTTAAGGTACTTAAGGACAGTGGAGGGCACTTGAGTGCTCACCTCAGACTGTTGGAGATCTGAAGTCTGGAAGTAAACTTGGACTTGCCTCAGTGAAATACACAGCAATACGCCTGTCAGCCTAATAAGTCGTTCTCAACATTCAAGTAAAGAAATCTACAGGTCTAACATCTATGGTATGAAATCTATGGTTTGCTGGACTTAACTGTTTTAGTTGAGACAGCCCTGACAAAATGAACCCACTACTAAAATACAGTAATAACCCCGTGGGCCATGAGCTAAAACATAAGCTTACTGTATATTCATGTCTTTATGGTGTTTTCTCAATTCAATTCATATTCACAAGGGAACACCAAGCTACAGTACATGTTAAAAAGGTGATAAATGACAAAGGTTCGGTGAGCTGAAAGGATGGAGGTAGCCTTTTCCCCTCCTCTTCTACCATCCATCCATCCTGTCTCTAGAGAAACACCACTTCACACCAGACCACAATTCCTCCATGGTTCTTCCAAAAACACTCTAGCGATGCTGTGAGCGAAGCCAGGTCACAGTGCACCCTAGCTGCGCTCCTGCTGAGGCTTTGACAGGCCCCTGTCTCCAACGCATGGATGATGGGAACCACTCTGGGATTTCTCCCTTGGGTCACATAAAAGAGAGGAAAACAGACAACTCAAAAGTCTCCCATTTATTTATATATTTTGTCAGTACAAATAGGTTTTTGAGAGCACTCAAACTCAACAAAATAATATTGTTTTTTTTTAACCAAAAACCTTGAAAGACATTTCAGTCAATGGATACTACACAATAAAGACAAAAAAAGCCCCATTTATATCTGGTTCTAACATGGATCCTTCGTCCGACGCTTGTCCACATTCTGGTTGTGCCCACATTTTCAGAAAGGTGTAAACGATTAAAAGATGCACCGTGATCGGATCTTCCTGGCCACCTCCAGAGGTAGTCAGGCACACATTGTATCTGTATATCTTACAAGTGTAGACAGATTTGGACAGTGAAACCGTTTAAATCGTCACTATCCCATCCTCTAAAATCATTGACTGTCACGCCCTGACCTTAGAGAGCCTTTGTATGTCTCTATTTGGTTTGGTCAGGGTGTGATTTAGGGTGGGCATTCTATGTTTTGTTTTCTATGATTTTGTGTTTCTATGTTTTGGCCGGGTATGGTTCTCATTCAGGGACAGCTGTCTATCGTTGTCTCTGATTGGGAACCATACTTCGGTAGCCCTTTTCCCTCCTTTCGTTGTGGGTAGTTATCTTTGTTTGTGGCACTATAGCCTTTAAGCTTCACGGTCGTTTTTGTATTGTTTATTGTTTTTGTCGGCGTCATTCAAATAAAAAGGAATATGTACGCTTACCACGCTGCACCTTGGTCCACTTCCTTCAACGACGGCCGTGATATTGACAGGTGGCACTACTGACTTAGCCCTCATTCTACCGACTGGGGTCCAAAGGTGGTTCATTCAATTCTTGAAAATGTTCATTACTTTTTCAATCAACTTGTTTATAATGAATCTAAATCATTGTTTAGTGTTTCTGTATCATATAAAACACGAGCTGGCGCACACCCAGAAACATTATTTTGTGTGGAGGTGCTGACTAACGGCAAATAAATTATAAACTCGCACACTCCATATTTAAACTCCCAGAAATCTATTGGGTAATTACTGGGAGTTTAAATATGGAGTGTGCAACTCTCTTTATTTTTTATAGTTTATAGTGTTTCTGTATCAACATAGACTTAAAAAAAATTGAAGTCCTTTGGGGTCATTTTGACCCCTGCCAAAAACACCTACAGTTATTCCATAGTAATGTAAAACTGTAGATAGGACCTTTCTCAGGAGACAGAAGTTATCCATACCACCAGAGGGTGGAGGAGGACCTGCATTAGTGATTTTGACTCCCCATGTACTCGCCTAAGATTGTACTTTTCTATATCACGTATTGTCTGACTGTGTACAAAACCAAAATGACCTTATTTTGGGGTATTTAAAAATGTGCGATGGTATAAAAAGTCTGCCAATGGTATAAATACTTAATACAACTGCAATACAGAACTCAGATACAGTCTGAATCTACACAGAGCGATGTATTGGTGTGTATTGTTCGAAAAGTAGTTATTCTACGGCAAATCATTAAATACATTTATTTGACTCCAGGTTTCTCTGGAGATATAATATTAAGTTATACATATCTGTTGAAGTGATTTTGACCAGATAGACAGACCACATACAGAAATGAAGCACCATGTAAAAAACACCTGACCATGTAAAAAATAAAAATGACCTTACATATATGCTTAGTTGCAGTCAAAACAGCTCATAAAAGTCTGTCAGGGGTATAATTACTTGGTAGAAATGTAGTACAGAAACCAACTACCCTCTAAATGTACATATAGTGCTGTATTGGTGTGCATTCTTCAAAAAATCGATTGACGCACCGGTGCGTGAATCTAAGTAGCATAATAAAAAAATCCCCATCAAAATCCTTCAGTTTAAGTTTTTGCATTGGATGCGTCTCAATCCACCGCATCCGCCGATGTCGCACTTCCTTCCGCATCTGCGGTGACAGGTGGCAGAGCGAGAGTGATGTTTGTCAGACCATGAGACATCCCAAAAATTGGTCTTCTCACGAAAACATCTGTAGCTTCCGAACAGTCTGACCTAGAAACTATTATGACCACTCTATGGAAAGGGGAGACTCTCACAAACACGGACTCATCTGAAGATAACCGGTACTGGTAAAAACAAAACAGAAGTATGAAGGTAGTTTTGCGCCTACCCAAAAAAGGGGTTAAAAACGTGTTAAAAAAACACAAAAAACATGTATTTCTTATGTCTTCTAGATAAAAGACAAATACTTCTAAACCTTGTTTCTTATAATTCATTTAAAAAATATTTTTTGTCATTTATGAATGTGTTATTCATTGCGCATCTCTGGGCAGCACTACTTTACTAGTAGTAAAGGTCAAACTCCAAATTTAATAAAATATACATACAGTGCATTCGGAAAGTATTCAGACCCCTTCCCTTTTTCCACATTTTGTTACGTTACAGCCTTATTTTAAAATCAATTTTTTTTGTATCATCAATCTGTGCACAATACCTCATAATGACAAAGCGAAAACAGGTTTTTAGACATTTTTGAAAATGTATTTAAACTAAAATTGTCACGAATCCCGCTTCCTGAGTCTGTTTTTGCCTGTGTTCTGTCCTGGAGTGTTTTTCCGGTGTCCTGGAACGCACCCTGTCTGGTTGCCGGACGACGTAGCTAGTTGGGAGATCTCTGATTACCCGCACCTGTATCCCATCAGCTATCTGCACACCTGGTCCTGATCATCATCCCTCCACTTCATAAGCTCTGACCTGACATCCATTCCCTGCCGGATCGTTAGCCATGAACAGTATGTTGTGCCAGCGTATCAGCCTCCAGTTTGATAGAGTTTGTTTTGTTGTCTTGTACGTCTTGCTTGCCTTGAACTTACCTCCGTTTGTTCTGTCTACAGTCATTCACCCGGAACACTCACCCCATCCCTGCCTGGTCGTCGGTGGCTTCCGTTACTCCCTTGGATCTGCCTATTCACTCCCATCAACTCACCTCCGCTGCCCGCTCAGCCACCTGGATCTTTCTACCTCTACGTTTAAACTTGTAAATAAATACTCACCTTCGTCCTACTCTCCTTGTCCTGGTCTGCTTCTGGGTTCTACTTTAGAAAGTCGTGACAAAAATACATTAACTTATTTACATACGTATTCAGACCCTTTGCTAAGAGACTCGAATTTGAGCTTAGGTTCATCCTATTTCCATCGACCATCCTTGAGATGTTTCTACAACTTGATGATAAATTGATTGAACATGATTTGGAAAGGCACACACCTGTCCATATAAGGTCCCACAGTTGACAGTGCATGTCAGAGCAAAAACCAAGCCATGAGGTCGAGGGAATTGTCCTTAGAGGTCCGAGACAGGATTGTGTCGAGAAACAGATCTGGGGAAGGGTATCAAAATGTTTCTGCAACATTGAAGGTCCCCAAAAACACAGCGGCCTCTGTTGTTCTTAAATGGAAGAAGTTTGGAACAACCAAGACTCTTCCAAGAGCTGGCTGCCCTGACAAACGGAACCATTGGGAGAGAAGGGCCTTGGTTAGGGAGATGACCAAGAACCCAATGGTCACTTTGACAGAGCTCCAGAGTTCCTCTGTGGAGATGGGAGAACCTTCCAGAAGGACAACCAACTCTGCAGAACTTCACCAATCAAGCATTTATGGTAGAGTGGCCAGACGGAAGTCACTCCTCAGTAAAACAGCCCGCTTAGAGTTTGCCAAAAGGCACCTAAAGGACTCTCAGACCAAAAGGACTCTCAGAAACAAGATTCTCTGGTCTGATGAAACCAAGATTGAACTCTTTGGCCTGAATGCCAAGTGTCATGTCGAGAGGAAACGTTGCACTATCCCTACGGTGAAGCATGGTGCTGGTAGCAATATGCTGTGGGGATGTTTTTCAGCGGCAGGGACTGGGAGACTAGTCAGGATCAAGAGAAAGATGAATGAAGCAAAGTACAGAGAGATCCTTGATGAAAACCTGCTCCAGAGCGTTCAGGACCTCAGACTGGGGTGAAGGTTCTCCTTCCAACAGGACAACAACCCTAAGCACCCAAGACAACGCAGGAGTGGCTTCGGGACAAGTCTCTGAATGTCCTTGAGTGGCCCAGACAAATCCCGGACTTGAACCTGATCGAACATCTCTGGAGAGACCTGAAAATAGCTGTGCAGCGACGCTCCTCATCCAACCTGACAGAGCTTGAGAGGATCTGCAGAAAAGTATGGGAGAAACTCCCCAAATACAGGTGTGCCAAGCTTGTAGTGTCATACCCAAGAAGACTTGAGGCTGTAATTGCTGCCAAAGGTGCTTCAACAATGTACTGAGTAAAGGGTCTGAATACTTATGTAAATGTGATATTTAAGTTGTTTTTTAAAATACATTTGAAAGCATTTTTTAAAACCTGTTTTCGCTTTGTCATTATGGGGTATTGTGTGTAGATCGATGCGGGGGGAACAATTTAATCTATTTTAGAATAAGGCTGTAACGTAACAAAATGTGGAAAAAAGTGAAGGGGTCTGAATACTTTTTTATACCTAAAGGGGTCCTAAAATTCCAAATCAAATAGCTAAATGATACATAGTATGATCATCTTAAAACAATTCCATATGTCAGCTTAGAACCCCATTCCCCCCCAACGGCTCAGACTTTTAAGAAATAAATACCAGAATTGCTATAACATCCTTCATTATAAACTGGGTGGTTCGAGCACGGTATGCTGATTGTCAGTTTATAATAGCAAGGCACCTCAGGTGTTTGTGGTATATGGCCAATATACCACAGCTGAGGGCTGTATCTAGGCATGCACTCCGCGTTTCGTAGTGCCTAATAACAGCCCTTAGCTGTGGTATATTGGCCACATACCACAACACCTTATTGCTTAATTATACCATAGCATTGTTGAATAATTTCTGATTGGCGTGAAGGGCATTCTAGAGTATGCATTATTTCCCTATAACACACGGTATATTTGCACAGTAGAATTTAATAGATACAGTTCATTATTTGATGTTCTACGTTTGAGCTGCTTTTGAAAGCTAAAGTTGAATTGAAAACATTATTGGCATTGTTGAATTGGACTGATGGTTTGGTTAGCTAAGCTAGGAAGACTGTTTGGTCGACACGGCAACCACTGTAGCTTTCTAGTAAACTTACTAGCTACTTCCGTGGATGTTGAACATATTTCTCCTGGCAAATTAACACATTTCTAGTGGCAAATGTGTTAAATTATAGCCATTGTATATAAGGGATAATCAACTCGGGGCTCTACGTGTTCCATTATTTTCCAGAGAATGCATAGCCCCTCGTGGATGATCTATTACATATTCTATATGTGAAACTTGTTATGGCATTTAGGTTGCTATAACATTTGGTTTGAAGTGACTGAAGATTTTGGCTTGCATTTTGAAGCATCCTGCCATTGGCCCTACCACTCCCATTGTTTCACTTGCAGCGATGCTAATGCTGGCTGTGGGGTAGGTAAATAAAGAAAACTAAGCCATATTTTTGGTCATTGTCTCTCAGAATAAATGGATGATTCACTTTTTGTCAATAAAATTAAGTAAATATAAAATGTTGGTGTGCCGCCCATTCTAAAAACAAATGATACTAAAATCAAATGATGGTAAACTGGCTTTTTAGTGTGTACAGTGCCTTCAGCAATTATTCATGTGACAAATATAATTATATGACATTTTTGCAAATGTATTGACAATTAAATACAGAAATATCTAATTTACATAAGTATTCACACTCCTGATTCAATGCATGTTGGAAACCCATTTTTGGCAGCTTTTACAGCTGTGAGTCTTTCTGGGCAAGTCTCCAAGTGCATTGCACACCTGGATTGTACAATATTTGGACATTATTATTTTTTAAATTCTTCAAGCTCTGTTAAGTTGATTGTTGATCATTGCTAGATAGCCATTTTCAAGTCTTGCCATAGATTGTCAAGCCGATTTAAGTCAAAACTGTAACTAGGCAACTCAAGAACAATCAATGTTGTCTTGGTAAGCAACTCTCCGGTGTATATTTGACCTTGTGTCTTTAGGTTATTGTCCAATTGAAAGGTGAATTTGTCTCCCAGTGTCTGTTGGAAAGTAGACTGAAGCAGGCTTTCCTCTAGGATTTTGCCTGTGCTTAACTCTATTCCATACATTTTTTTATCCTAAAAGACTCCCTAGTCCTTGCCAATGACAAGTATACTCATAACATGATGCAGTCACCACCATGCTTGAAAATATGAAGTGGTACTCAGTGAAGTGTTGTGTTGGATTTGCCCCAAACATAACACTTTCTATTCAGGACATTTTTTGCAGTTTTACTTTAGTGCCTTATTGCAAACAGGATGCATGTTTTGGAATATTATTTTCCCTCTGTCATTTAGGTTAGTATTGTGGAGTAACTACAATGTTTTTGATCCATCCTCAGTTTTCTCCTATCACAGCCATTAAACTCTGTAACTGTTTTAATGTCGCCATTGGGCTCATGGTGAAATTCCTGAGCGGTTTCCCCCCTCTCCAACAACTGAGTTAGGAAGGTCGCCTGTATCTTTGTAGTGACTGGGTGCATTGATACACCATCCAAAGTGTAATTAATAACTTCACCATGTTCAAAGGGATATTCAATGTCTGCTTTTTTATTTTGACATATCTACCAATAGGTGCCCTTCTTTGCGAGGCATTGGAAAACCTCCCTGGTCTTTGTGGTTGAATCTGTGTTTGACTGAGGGACCTTACAGATAATTGTATGTGTGGGATAAAGAGATGAGGTAGTCATTAAAAAAAGATGTTAAACACTTTTATGGCACACAGAGTGAGTCCATGCAACCTTTTGTGTGACTTGTTAAGCATAGTTTTACTACTGCACTTATTTAGGCTTGCCATGACAAAGGGGTTGAACACTTATTGACTCAAGACATTTCAGCTTTCCATTTTTTATTAATTCGATTTTTTTTTCTAAAAACATAATTCCACTTTGATATTATGTATGTAGGCCAATGCCACCGAATCTCAATTTAATACATTTTTAATTCAGGCTTTAACACCACAAAATGTGGAAAAAGTCAAGGGCTGTGAATACTGGAAGAAAAAAATGAAGAGACAAATGTCCGTTCTACATAATATGGAAATTCAATGTAATTTAGCAATTTCGCAGTCTGTTTTGGTCGCTTTTTATTTTACTTCAGATAACATAAATATTATTTAGAAAGAATATCTTACAAATAATTTGCATACAGGGTGATACCAGGAAATCTGTTCACAATGCAGTCACAGTGGACGGATAACAGACACACTTTAATACCATGTGTAGAAACATTTCTGAAGATGTGGTCACAATAAGAATGTGGACAAGATCAAGACACATGATGCATGATAGTGCCAGGTATAAACCAGGCTAAACTGGGGATATTGTCTGCTCAAAGAGTGGAGTATTGATCAACACCTTGGGTGTATTTCCTTTCCCTCTCCCATGTTCAGAATGGTTTCCTTCACTGAAATGTGTTGTGGGAAGGGAAGTGTTGTATCATGTCACAGGCAGACAAATCAAGCCATCACCTTCACAAGATGCTTCACTGTACCAGGTCTACAATGCCTTTCATGGCTCTTATCAAATCTCTTGGTCAGCTGCCATTCCCCTCAAAGCCTAATTCCCATACTTTACCCCAACTCACAATCCAATTACATTTTCCCTGCCACTATCCCACATTTGCCGGGCATTTGCCATTATGGCCACTACACTTTGGAACGGTCTGCCACAGGGGGCCAGGCCTGCAGATTCAGTGCCTCTTTTTAAATCCCTGCTGAAGGCACTTTTACAAAGATGCTTTGGTAGAACCTTATAATAACTCTATGTAATAAAGCATTTATAATGGATTAGTAAATCATTTATGAATCATTATTCCATTCATCCGATGTTGAATATAGGTCCTTATAAACCATTTACTTAGTTGTCTTTTTGCATGGCCTCATCTAAGGTGTGGGCTGTTTATACTTTATAAATACTTTATAAATGTTTTGAGTGACCAGTGTTATTTCTCACAAAAAGATGGACATGCTTCCAGTGCTTCAGTCTTTTAACCACAGACTATTTTCGCACGTGGCTTTGTTCGGTAGCACCTTTACTGGGTCTTTAAACGTAGTAACTCTTTAAACGTCATGGGATAGTTCAGTGAAATAATCTCTTCAGGTATGTGTTTCCTTACCTCGTAAGCAGTTGTATAGACTCCTCTTAATCTCTCGTGGCCAGATTCTGCGCGTAAACCCGAAGAATCTGTCGCAACAACAACATAATGCATAGGATAAGGAGTCGTTTTGGAGTTTGTGTTTTCATCACAGATGAACATACCAGGATTGGGCGAAGGCAGTGCTTTACTTTCGCCTGCTTCGCGTTTGAAGTGAAATTATGGCAGGTTTTGGTAGAAAAGTCACTGCCAAGAAACATCTTCAGAATACATGTTTTTATTTTACTCAGCATAATGTGTCTAAAGTTACACATTACACTATTACAACAGTGTGACTGTTTTGGAATACAATTTTCAATATATTTTCTTAAACATCCTCTGTATTGTGTCCTTATTGTTTAACCATTCAGGGCTGGTCCTGGCCGGACCAAATCTAAACCAAACATAGACGTCTATGATTGGTTCAGATTTAGTCCGGATCAGACTAAAAACCAACGTCAACGCTGGTCTGTGCTAACTGTGGCGGAGCCTACCATGTCGACCCACAATGGAATTTCATGAATGCCCATCCATGTGGTAGTGTAGAGGCCCATTGTTTGTAAAACAGGCTGTTGCATTGGCTTTATTGGTCCTGCTTCCTGTGACTAATCAATTTGGCTATTTAAGCTCTGAATATCAGCTACCCAACCCAAGTCAAGATGTTTTCATCTGATTGTCAAGTAATCACTTCAAAAGAGACATCTGTTATGCAAAACACCAAAAAGTGTAATGACACATTTGGCTATTAATGGCAATTTGTCATTTATATATTTTTTAATTTAACCCTTATTTTACCAGGTAAGTTGACTGAGAACACATTCTCATTTACAGTAAATAACCTGGTGAATAGTTACAGGGGAGAGGAGTCATGCCTATGACATGCAGTAATGATATAAAGTGGTGTAATAGCCTGTAGTTTTCTTGACATTTGGTCTGAATTGTTGTGAATGTGTTACCCTGGCCAAATCTGCTACATGATTTATGTTAGATCCTTTTTCTGCCGGAATGTTGGTGGAGTGCCACAGCTATGCATCTCTCCAACAGGGAGGCACGCGGGGAATAGACAAACAAAATATTTTGCACCCCTGCCTTTGACAAAGTGGGCGCTGCTTATCACATGGCGGAATCAGCCCTCACATAAAATGCCCATATGCCACTCGTTGAGAGAAATAGTTTTTGGGCAGATTTATGTGAGGTTTTGTGTTGTTGGAGGTGTGTCTTGGTCAGTTTAGCTCTTAAAATGCCGCCCTCATCAATCTGTCGCCATTGGCGTCCGCATAATCCTGCCTAATGAGCGGGCTGACCCTGTTACCATTGATACAGTATAATCTAGGGGCCATTTTGAGACCTTAAGGAGCATCAGGTACTGTTGGAATGTTTACTAATGACATGTCCATCTTTTTTAGAGAAATTACACTGGTCACTCAAAACATTTATAAAGTATTTATAAAGTATAAATAGCCCACCCTTTAGATGAGGCCACACAAAAAACGTAACTAATAGTCAATGGTTTATAAGGAACTATATTAAACATCTTATGAATGAACTTATGAATCATTATTAAATACTTTAAAAGTTCTTTATAAATCGGTGAATAACTAGGTTGCTAACATTTACAAATGTGCGAGTAATGATTCATAAACGATTAATAAACTATTTACAAATCCATTATAAATGCTTTATTCTAAAGTGCTACAAATGCTTTTAATGTATGATTTCAATGTATGATTTTAATGAGCTATCTTGTTTTATTCTCCTTCCTCCTGTTTTTGTTTCTTTGTTAGTAGTTTTATTTTATTGTTTTATGACGTCGAGCACTTTGTTACTTGAAAAGCAGTATACAAATAAAGTTATTATTATGATATTAAAACTTTCCTGGTAGATTGAATATCATTTCCCACAATTGTGCTTCGCAGGTTGCCAAGCCCTGTCTCACCCTAATCCTTTCCAATCACTAACTTATCCTATATATTATTGCACTGTATCATTCTATGCAACCTTTCACTGCTTGAAGACTGTCAACAGAGGCATCCTCCATGGCAGCAACCTCTGGGCGTGGCCAATGACAACAATGTGAGTGACACACCAAGCAGTCCAGCCAGGGAGAGAACCTATGGCTTGGGGACAGTCTGAGACCGCCATCATTGAAGTCATTTGTGGAGACATTAACATGAGGGGTGTTCTACTAAACAATCAGTGATTGGATATTCTCTAACCAACAAGAGTATCAAAGCCAATGACGAATTTGCCGCTAGACCCATCTGTGTTTTGGCTCTGGCCCAACCCATCGGTTTCTGGCACCAATCAGACGGTCTAGAATGAATATCCATTCTCGAAATCGTTGTGGAGGTACTCAAATCCAGACTCATCGCGGAGAAGAAACCAGCGTCCGTGGGCGTGGTGTAGCGTTTGGCCGGAGCAAGGATTTTGGGTAGCCAGTCAAGCCCTAGGCATGACTGAGGAGCGAAATGGAAATACTAAAAAGCCAAAAAGGCATTAAATTGCAGCTGAATCACTTACAGTTGTGAGATGTTTCCACTTATGAGTGTTATTACTCCCTAGTTTAGTTTTCTTTCAATACATATTGCCATTTACCTGGAGCAATAGCTCTAGCAGTTGTTTAAAAGCAGCAAGGTTTTTAATCAAATACGCATCACTATAGAGGACTATGCTGCGCCGGAAAACCTCTATGTTCTTGGATGCTGCAGTAGTGCACATTGTCCGTCTGTTGTTTTCACTGTGGGTTAGATGGGGTATGAGGGACAGTTCTGAAGTGGCTGTCCAGAACTCTTTCCAAGTTTATATTCTACAGACTGACCACTTCTTTTGTCTGGATGAAGCACTAGCAGCACCTCTTTGAATATGTATTTAAATGTAGTCAGTAATACTGATATTCAGAAGTGTCTGGCGGAGTGGGAGGACTACCAGTGAATCTCCCTATTTTTAGACAGAGAAGCCTTCATCGAGAAATGATATATAAGACGAATACAGAGATAGATGGAATAATATAATTGATTAAGGGTACTATCAATGATAACTCAATCATGATCAAAACTGTGTAGCCCTACGTGCCATGTGATTCGCCACATGTACAGTAGAGTAAGTCACAGTATGTCACACAGAGCAGAACCCCTGGGACAGACAGCAAGGCCTCTTCATGATCTCACACTCTTCTTCACTCAACAGCATGTCACAGCCCCGTGAGTGTCAGCACACTGCATGAAAAATAGTTACATCATAAGGCCCTACCCTGTCTACCCTGGGTCTCTGTGTGTCTCTGTATGTCTCTGTCAGGGAAAATGGACTAGACAATAAACAAACACACACTGGGCCATGGCTATGGGGAACGGGATTTAGGGAATGAAGAATGACAAATGATTGTTTTTCTTATTACTGCCGTACAGCGCTGGCTGCAATGAGGGTTTGTTGAGCAGGTACATAATCTATCATTTGACAGTTAGCTTTAGTGACTGCAGTGTGTATTTAAAGAAACGGTACACTTTATTAAACTAAAGCACCAGGCAGTTGTCTAGACAGTGGTACAGTATTGTGGCTGGTTTTGCACAACCTTTGAGTTATTATTGTGCACTGTAGATCCTCTTTCGCTCTCCTGAGAAATAACCATTGACAGAAAAAAAAAACATCCACAGAAGTACTGATCTTTGGTTGTTTACCTTGACTAAACATCTGGAATAGTCATTGCTCGTCTGTTCCTAAGAGCATGTTTCTCTAAAGACCTCATTGCGCATAATGATTCTATTCACAGACATTCAACATGTCCAACTTAAAGAACCCCCCCCCCCAGAGGAAGTTGCCACCACTATTTTGACGTAATTTCCTGAGAGGAACTGCACTTTAGGTTCCACCTTGGAAGAATGACGAAGGCTACCTATACATATTCACAAAATGGGTGTGGGAATTTCCACGTTGAGTTGGAAAAACATCAACAAATAGGGCACTGACATCTGGCTAATCTTATCCAGCTAGCTAATGGTATCTGTTATTGCTTTTTGTTTTACAACACCATATTAAAAAGATTAGCCAGCTGGCTCTATGGCTGAGTCTGGAACTGGATTTGACATTAAGCATTGATTTAGGGAAAGCTTTGTCACAGATGGAAACCACTGGCTTATCTTTGACTTCACCATCTATTGTTTTCTCCAAAGTTCTGGCATCTTCCGCCGCAGAAATAGTTAGAAAGAATAAGATGAAGCACCGGTAATATGGATAAGTATTGAAAGATCGATGGTATGCATTTTTCGACATTATAATGGACAAGGTGCAACCTTAGGTGGGTAAGCTGCTGGCAGGCTTCGGCTGCGGTTCAGCAAAGCCAAGTCATCCCGTGCTCATGGTTCTCACAGGGGAAGTGAAACGATAGACTACAATGACCTTGCTCGTGATCAGGCACGTCGCAAATGAAACGTAACTCCATAAGTTACTTGAATTTTCTTTTGCGAGTGCCTTTTCAGTATCTGGATCGACACTTGTGGTTTCTAGTTAACGTTACACTAATCAAAGCAGTGGAGCATGTAGTGATGCAACATTTTTGTGGTCAAAAACATTAATCTTAGGGTGACGGGGGGAGGTGGTTGCAAAATGCTATCATATCAACCAATTATACCATTTACAAAATGGTTACATATATGTATTTTTAATACAGACTAGCTAAAAAATAAGTGAAAATGTACCAACTAGCCAATGGATTATCATAGTTTTTACTATTTGCTATATGGTTCCGGCGGCCGAGTGGATAAAAGACTGTTTGGCTCATCTCACTCGCAAAAAGGAATAACTTTGCAGCTGTTTCTAATAAATAATGCCATGCGGGTGGGCAGTAACATAAAACTAAGCCTCAACCCAGCCCTGAAACGATACCTAGGCTGAAAATAATTTCTACATCATATCACAGGAAAAGATACCGCATTTACACTGAGTTGTACGAAGTGGGCAGTTCGGATTTGTCACGTCAAGCCCAAATATATAATTGTTTGACTAAAATGATGACTTATTGACTTAAATCGTTGTGCAACATCATGGGAAAGCTCTGGCCGTCGTCAATGCTGTCACAATTAGTAAACAATGCAGTTGATGAAGTCATGGCTGCTCTAGTGGAACACACACCCTGAGGATACAGTGTTAGTGTTTGTTGTTTTCACTGAAGTCATGCCCCTCGCTCTGTTTCTTCATTCACCTGGATGTGCAGTGTGTTAAAGTGCCTCATCAGCAAGTAAAGCAGTCAGGCAGAGCAGGCTTAGTGCAAACACACAGTAACACACACGAATGCACTTCCTTTACAACTTTCCATGTCATCTCTGTGCCAACTGTTTTCCCACATTCCTACCCTATCATACCCCATCCACCCAGCTCCCTTAAATGCACCCCCTTTCTTCCTCCTTCCTTCCTCCCTCTCACCCCTCCCCTCCTACCCCGCCAGCTCGGTGCACTTTCGACTTTCTCTCTCTCTCTCCTCTGTGTTGTGAGTCCTCTCAGTGGGAGCCAAGTGACCATGCACAGACAGCGGTGACTTGTTTCAGCTGTGTATGAAAGGAGCCCATTGATAAAGCCCAGCCAGGACCCACACAGCACAGCACAGGGGAGTCAACCAGAGAGCCAAACCCAACTGGATAGACAAGAGGACTGTGACTGTGTCTATGCACTGTTTATTTTTATTTTTATTTTATTGTTTTACTCTTTCTTCAACCTGGTCCAGTTTTCTCTTAAAAGAATCCGACCCTTAACATCTTCTCTTTCTTACTCCTTTTTTATTTATTTATTTTCTTACTCCGGTATGTTCAGTCTGTCCTCCCTGTGGACCTCTGAAGTTCTCTCTCCCTCTCTCTCTCTCTCTCTGAAACACATTTTGAGATCTTTGTTATTCTTGAGGTGAAAAAACTACAAAGCTGTAGTGCATTGAGCTGTGTTTGGTTGGTTGTGTCTGATGCCTCAGAGGAGACGGCCTCCTCTCCTGACCCCAGCCAGCCACTAGTTAAAACACCTCTGAGGAAATGCAGGCCACAGGGCTAAGGCCATGACCAGCATTTCACTCATTCAATTTTAAAAGCTTTCTGCACCCTCTCCTCCCCCCTCCAAACCCCCCTTTCACAGAAACAAACCGGAAAGCATGTTTCAAACTCTCCCTGAAAACGTCCGTTGTCTATTTCAACCTTGATATTTGTTTTTGTCCGCTATTTTGACGATTGACACCTGATCAACATAAGAAACCACTAATCAGCCTCTCACTCACTAAATAACCTTGTTTATAACCACCATCAGTGTCACGGCCGTCAACAGAAGTGGACCAAAGCGCAGCGTCGTGAGCGTACATTTTCTTTTATTATAGAAAAATGACGCCAACAAAACAACAAACGACCAAAACAACCGTGAAGCTCACGAGGGCTAAGTGCCACAAACACAAGTCAACTTCCCACACAGAAAGGAGGGAAAAGGGCTACCTAAGTATGGTTCCCAATCAGAGACAACAATAGACAGCTGTCCCTGATTGAGAACCATACCCGGCCAAAACAAAGAAATACAAAACATAGAAAATAGAACATAGAATGCCCACCCAAATCACACCCTGACCAAACCCAAAATAGAGACATAAAAAGCTCTCTAAGGTCAGGGCGTGACAATCAGTAAAATATCAGTTTTAACTTCTCCCTCACATGGTGCTAATTGCAGAGCAGTGGGGGGATTTCAGCACCCCCTTTCACTGAACAGCTCCATAGGATTGGGGCAAGGCTGAACTGAGCTGTGAGCCTCCCGCAATGTTTTTCCTAAATACCTTTTCTAAACCAACCAGGTCTGATTGCTGAAACAATGTCTCTTTGAGGATTGTGAGTTTTTTCAATTGTATTGTAGTTATCCTTTTTAACCTGGGAAGTCACATTGAGATTGACATCTATGTTTAGGGGTAATAAAGACTTGGACACGGAGCTAAGTGAATTATCCTCATTGTATTACAAGGGGTAACCTTTCAAGTGTTTGTTCCAAAGTCCTAGAGAGTTGTATTACTGCGTAACCCTCAATGTTCTGTCACTTCAATACAAGACATTTCCTTCCATTCAATGACAAATCAATCCCCATTAAACGGGAACACCGATTTTCATTGGCCATAAACTTTTGTCAGCCAGTTATTGTCATGCAAAAGAGTGCCGGTCTCACGGTAATTGAATGGTAATTAACATAAACACGTCTAGCATCTCCAGGCCTCCACGGACACAAGCCACTGTTGAGCGCCTTTGGCACATCTACATTTAAAAAAAGGAATGAATCAATTGAATATACACCATCACAATAATCCATTATTTATTTGAGTCAGGTCTAAAGAAACATGAGATGAAGAAAATGTATTTCAGAACAACAGTATATGAGTTGACCTACTGTATGTTATCTTGTTATGCTCCATGCTATAGGATGTACTGTATGCTTGTTTATTTAGTTGACAATATATGCTTGTAAGTCCCGTGCAAATATTTTTGATTATATGATTTTATAGTAAGAAGAATATAATTGAACTTAGCTGAATAAAATAGAAAGGATATTTTTCCCTTTCGGCGCGAGTACACATACAGTATGAGAGTAAAAGTGATTATTTGAAACAGGTCCTATATAGTAGAAAGTAGCAAAAAAGCTGTTCCTTGCCTCAGGCTGCATAGATGATCTCTCATCAAGTGAGTATACAGTAGGCTAGACCAATTATGTACCAAAGACATCTTAATTAAATCACAACAAAACAAAATAATTCTGCCATGCGTAATATGGGTAGACTATGTATTGTATAACAGCTCAATCATCATTTTTATTCCGTTTTTTTTTCTCACCACAACAGCCCTACTCCCTCCGCCCTACTTACTTCCCAACCAAACAACTAACCAACCAACCAACCAAAGCCAACCTACTCAACTGAGATGCCTCAACTCCCACAGCTTCCAACTACTTCTCTCCTGTTCTTTAAATTCTTTCTCTCCCTCTCTCCGGCCTGTCTTCCTCTCTCTCTCATCTCTCTCGCATCTCTACCTCTGTGTTTGTCCTCTGTGCTGTGAACTGATCTCTCAGTGGTTTTAAAGGCTGTAGAGATTCGGTGCACTGACAACAAACTAACTGGCAGGTACTGCCGGCAGGTGCCTAAAACAAACAATCCGACTAAGCAAACCCAGAAAGCAATTTAGGTATTGTTTGCTTCTTCATATGGACAAACTCCATGACAATTATAAGACTTAACACATAGTGGTCGAATATACGCCTGACCGAGTCAGACACACACCTGGTCTTTTGTGAGTTATCTGGGTTGTGTGTTAAGTCTGTGGATGGACTCGCCCCTGTAAGATGAATTTGAGAGCCAACCGGTTATGCCATAACACTGCAATTGCTGTTTAATGATGATAAAGAGACAGAAGTGGAATGCTCTAATTGGTGACCAGTCAAGCCTAGTGGTGACAAATGTTCAGGCATCCTGGTGTGCATTGATCCGTCTCAATCTTCCATGAGAGCCCTGTCTAAACCTAGTGCAAACATCGCCAAAGCCCTCCATCAGGGGGAGGTTTACATCATGTTTCACCATGCTGGCCTGGCCCTCATCACTACACGACAACAACGGCACAACAACAACAACAACAACAACATCAATAAAAGCTGAATAACAGCACTCAAGCATATTAGCCTCAATTGTTTGCTATCACTAATTCTCATGCACATCCCTGGTAAAAGCCTAGTAGATTTGTATAAGATGCAGACTCATTCAGCCTTATGTGTTATGCTAAATGAATCCAGACATCATTTAATTGATCTCCTCTACAAAGACATTGTCCAGAGGAGGAGAACTGTGTATGCTGACTATTTTCTAATGTTGTCATTTCCCTCCATATTTATCCTTCATCACTCTGAAAGATGAAAATGTCAAAAATATGACATCACTGTGGCTCAGAGATCTTTCCCCCATCAAACGGGACCCTTAATTGAATAAAACCATGAAATCAATAGCTAATAAAAGATACCAGTAAGAAACGGTGTCAGCGCATTGAGGTGCAGAAGTGCGGTTATTGACACTGAGAGAGGGCAAAAAGTGGAATACAATAACAGTAAAATGGAGTCAATGTCAATGGCACATTAACCATGGATGGCACCTCCCCATTGTCCTTTAACCCTGTCATTTTCCCTGAATAAAATCTCCCCCAGGAGGAGGCTGTCTGCCAGGAAAGACAAGAAAGTGATGGTGCCACCCCCAACCCATCCAACAGTAGATTTATGATTTGTGTTACTAGTATGTACAGTATGTACTGTTGGCTCATGTGTTGGTATTTGGCATTAGCCTTCTTAATAAACACAATACACATTTTAAATCTTTAGAGTCTTAGATGCTGGGGGAGGGGGGAGGGGTGCTAAGCTGACATTGAATTGTGTTAAGATGGTCATACTATGGATCATTTA